>NC_081300.1:42606666-42915750 GCF_030435805.1 Mustela lutreola
TTCTTATTTAATTCCATTATCACTCAAGAATATTGTTTATGTGATTTCTATTATTTTAAGTTTGTTAAGATTTGTTTTATGGCTGAGAATATGATCCATCCTAAAAAATGTTCCATATGCATTAAAAAATTTTGTGTATTCTGTGCTTGTTGTATAGAGATTTCTATAAATATCAATTGGGTAAAGTCGGTTGGTAGTTTTGTTCATGTCTTTTATGTCCTTAATTGATTTTGTGTCTACTTCTATCAGTTGCTGAGAAAAGAGTGTTGAGATCTATAGTTATAATTCTGGATTTTTCTTTCAATTCATTGATTCCTTATTTGGCTCTGTGAAGTCTATAGATGAGGCTGTTGGAAGCATTCTTCTTCTCTGTTATGTGTATGTGTGTGTGTGTGGGGGGGGTTAGCACATCGGTTGATTCTTTCTGACAGTTTTCATCTCCTTGTTGAAGTTACCTATCTGACCTTACATGCTGTCTACCTTTTCATTAGGCCCTTTAATATATTAATCAGAGTTATTTAAAGTTTCTTGTCAGGTGGTTCCAACATCTTTATCATTTTTAAGTCTTGTTATGTTTGTTGGTTGGTTGGTGGCTTGATAGTGTGTTGATTTTTTTTTTCGTCCTCTTATACACCTCCTAGATATTTGTTGAAAGCTAGACAGCTTAAGCAGGTCAGTAATGACTCAGGTAAATGATTGCTGTGCCTGGAAATGTTTCTTCCTTCTACTAAACACTGATGTGGGAATTTGAATTAATCTAAGCAGGAGTTGGACTAGTGCCTTCAGTGCTCCACAGGATTTAAATTTATCTAGGATATCTTCTGTTTACTGTTTAAGGGAGGGCTGATTTTCCAGTTTTCTTTCTGCTTTTCACATATGGTCCCTCACACTCTCTTAGCAGCTTGACATATTTTACTTCTTGTTTCAATTCAAAAGATATTTATTCTGTAAAACCTTTCCTAAATCCCTCAGGCAAATTTAAGTACAGTTATCATAGTCTTAATTGAAAATCTGTTCTAATTGTTCATTTTTATGACTTTACTCTTACACTAAATTGTATGCTTATTTTAACTTAGAAAGGAGACTCAAAAAGTGATTTATTTGGCTACTAAAGGTATAAATATATGGATAAATGGATGAATGGATAGAATTGTAGATATAGTTGTAACAGTTTTGAAAATAATACAAGGTTTGTATGAATTTAATGGGTACAAATTCAATATTGATCATAATATGTATGCAATATTTACTGTTTGTTTGAACAGACCTACATTCTTTATGTATATAAATTAATTCTATCATGACAACAATAAGTCAGATACTATAGTTATCCCCTCTTTTGAATGAAGAAACTGAATGAAGAAGGGGTAAAGTGATTTTCCCAATGTCATACAACTTTTAAATGGCAAAGTGAGGATTCTAACCAAAGCATTCTGGCTCCAGAGTCTCTGTTCCTGACAACTTTCTGATTAAACTCCCAAATACAGACTTTCCTTGGAGAGTTTTTACAATGGGGAAAAGACAAGAAATCATTTTTGCATGGACTGAAGAGCGGCATTCACTTTAATGACTGTGGATGTTTTCTTGGTTAGTAGATATAAAGCCAGAATTAATAATATTTGCAGGGACACTAAGTTAAAAAAAAAAATGCCTTATACAGACTTATGATCCTTCAGATAAATGCCAGGTGAGCTCCAAGCTTTAAATTCTAACAACATTTAAAAAAAAATATGTTCAAGTTATAAAGCTATTCTAAATGTTTAGTCATTGAGAATACAAATAGATTTACTTTACCAGTTACTTTTGGTTACAAGAAATACTAGATTGATCTCTGACACTGGGGTTGAGGAATACATGGGGCATGGCTAAAAATATTTTAGGTTAGGCTAGGGTAGTGGAATATGTGTGACTTGGATAAAGAAACCTGTTGTCAGAAAACTGAAATTTGGGGAGAGGATAACTGTAGCATAATTACAATGTTTTAGGTAGTGAATGGGCATTTTATGAGCCTTTTATGATGTAACTCTGAGCATTTTATGGTGTATATGAATTTCATTTGCATATGACCTATCTTA
The DNA here is from genome assembly GCF_030435805.1 of Mustela lutreola. NCBI lineage: Eukaryota > Metazoa > Chordata > Mammalia > Carnivora > Mustelidae > Mustela > Mustela lutreola. Next base: position 42,608,742 of record NC_081300.1, read on the forward strand.
GTAGGTCTCTACTAAGACCTACTAAGAGAGAGACTTAAATAAAATTTATAAGAAATAGTTTATTAAAACTTTTACAACAGATAGACATGCAGGCATACATGTTTCATATTTAGTAATATTAATAATATTTAATATTTAACATTTAATAATTTTAATACTGTATCAGAATGTAACTCAAATAAGTTACTGTTTTCTATTTTGAGGCAGACATGTAGTGGCCCTTCAAGGTTTTATTCTAGTGTGTTAATTCAATGTTCAACACATTTAGCCCACTTGCATATTTTTTGTTTCAATGGTTATATATAATTTACTTTTAGAATTTCAATTTATTAATTTTAAATATATTTTATATTCTTCCATTATTTCTTACTCTTTTATCATGATTATTCTATATTTCATTCTTCATTCAGCCTTCACAGTTTTTAAGAGTTTACATCTGGAAGTTCTATTAATATTTCTGAGAGCTTAACTATTGAGAGATAATATTTTGATATTGTTTCTGTTTGTGTTTTTTTTTTTCTTATTCATAATAGCTTATTTTGCCATGTTTTCTGAATTTTGTTTTGTGGATTTTTGTTTAGAAGGTTTTATATGGCTCAGTGGGTTAGGCCACTGCCTTCGGCTCGGGTCGTGATCTCAGGGTCCTGGGATCGAGCCCCGCGTCGGGCTCTCTGCCCAGCAGGGAGTCTGTGTCCCCCTCTCTCTCTGCCTGCCTCTCTGCCTGCTTGTGATCTCAATCTCTCTCTCTGTCAAATAAATAAATAAAACCTTTAAAAAAAAAAAAAAAAAGAAAGGTTGGGATAAATACCTCTAGAGAGATGTTGAGATTGCTTCTGCCAAGGACCTTGGTTCTTTTTATCACACTGGGTCTTCAGTTCCAACTTTATACCTTGACTGGGCCCAAGACCATTTTTCAGTCACCCCCAGAGTGATACATATGAGTGTGTGTGTGTTTGTATGTATGTGTGTGTGTGTTTTTAGGGTGATTATGCCAAAGATCTTTGCTGAAGTCTATTATTTTAATGTTGTTATAGTTATACTAAGTTATGTCATACTTCATTTCATCACATTGCATACTAATTAATAACTTCAATTTCTAGTTCTTTATACTATCAATTATAAATGTTAATTAGGAAAAACTAGTTAAAACTAGTTACAAAGCCAGAAATGAGAAAATTTTCAGTGGATTTCAGTCTTGAGGTACAGAGAATTAAAATGTAGTTGGCTCATCATTATTATTTTTGAAAAGTCATTTCAGAAAAAAAAAAGTTGCTCTTATTCCTTATCAATGAATTTTTTTTTTTTTTTTTTTTGACAGACAGAGATCTCAAGTAGGCAGAGAGGCAGAGAGAGAGAAACAGGGGGAAACAGGATCCTAGCTGAGCAGAAAGCCCGATGTAGGGCTCTATCCCAGGACCCTAGGACCATGACCTGAGCCTAAGGCAGAGGCTTTAACCCACTGAGCTACGCAGGCAGCCCCCCTTACCAATGAATTTCTTAAAGACACGAATTAACCAGGACTTGATGACTCTAATCATAGTAGTACTACTGATTGTAAAAAATCAGACAAAAAAAAAATTTTTTTTAATGAGATTGGTTGTATTAACCAAAATGTATAAACCTTTGAGTTAATCTTTTGATGAAAAGGTGGAGATTTTTCCCTTGGATTGCACATGTGAGACAATTTCTTTAATGAGGTCAAGATCAAGTTACCTAAATGCCAGAAAGCACTATAAAGTACTCTATTGCACAGTTGATTAATCAAGGATAGTGAAGATGATTTGTTGAGTGTTTGCTTTATATTACTAATTGTCAAGTGCTAATATATTCCATCTTAATGTTTTATCTTAAAGGAATTTCAGAAAGCAATAAACTGATTTAAGCACCATAGTTTTGAAAAATATTACCACCTTCGTGTTAGTTTTCATATCAAATCTGTTATTACTGACTATTGGGGATTGCCTGTATTCTTTTTACCTTGTCTTAACCAATTAATGACTGAAGAATTCTTGACAGATAAGAAGCAAATCATTGTTTGATATCGTGCTTCCATAAGCTCCATGACCAAAATACTGACTTCTTTACACTACAGCAGGAAAAACAGGCATTATTGGGTGCTATTTTTAATGATTACTTTCTAATTAACTGCAATAGAATGATTTTATTTTTTCTCACACCTTGTTTGGTCAATCCTCAGCTGTCTTCTCAGTAAGATTAGTGAGAATATTTTGAGGCAGGAATTTTAGTAGTAATAGCGGCTGGGCTGGTCAGTTCCAAGTGATTGTTGCCAGTGCTGAATGCTGCCCTAGTTGCATCTTTTAATTTTGCACAAAAATCCAGATACCAGAATTTTGTATGTAATCTCTCAATTTTAAAATATTTACAACAATTTAAATTTTTAAAAATCAAAAGAAAGCATTAAGGAGGGAACCAAAGCCAACAATGTTTTTGACTCTGTAACCCTCAAGCCACTCTGTTGACCTCTGCTATAGATGCATCCTTTTGAGTTTTTATTGGCCTTTTAATGGAAGATTGTGAGGAAATAAATTCCCAAAGTTGTCTTGCATTATTTCCTTCCTGAGCAGATATTTCTTTTGTTAGTTTCATGGGCTGAAAAAAAACTAAATATAAAGCTTAATGGATATATAGCAACTTGAAAAAATAAGGTGACTTTTTCACTAAAATAGACTCCTGATCTAAAACTTAGCACAATTTACAAGCATAAAGGACATCTTTATTGTTCTAAATCAGGCCTTTAAGAATGATTTTCAATAATAGGAGAATCATTCCATTCTTCATTTACAAGTGAATTAGCATAACAAAGCTGCTTAATGTGAGAGTTCACAAAGCTCTGATTAATACATTAATCGTTACATTTTACAATGGGACTTATTTTTGCAAATAATTTCTATAAGAAACTCTCTCTATTCTCGGTTGTTTTTCTTTTAAAATATTAACTCTTCAGGAACTGCCATTTCACCAAGTAAAATATAAATTTGGAACTAAAGTATAGCATTCATTAAGAGGAATCCTGGTGTGAAGAGAAGCACAAAGTCTTTCCTTCTCTTAAAGGGCCTGTAAAGGATGCTTCAGGAAGAGGTTTATGTCTTATGTTGCCTTTTCATTTTACAAACTCAACCAATTTCCTCTTGCTCAGCTCTTTGCTGGGCCAGTTCCTGAATTTTTTTTTTTTTTAAATCATTCCTACAGTTATCATTACAAAGTATTTAAAAAATTCAGTGAGACTTCATTAATTATGTGTGCACACATAAAATACTCGAAACGTTTAAATCCAGGCAGATTAATGTGTAGTTCAGGATTCTGGCTTTTCTTTTCTGCAATTTTCTTGACAACAGGGCTTGATTCAGAGTCCCAAGTAAATAACCAATGTTGATGCCTTCACTTGCCAGGAAATTCGATCTGATTTGCCAAGAAAACCAGTCTCAATGGTTGTCCCTCTTTTTCTTTCCTTCGGGTCATAAAAGAATTGAGGAAATTTGTCTGGTTATGGAAGAACTCAGAAAAACCTTCTGATCATTGGACCTTCAGTAATAACTCTTCTTTTGAAACCTACATGGAAACTTACATAAGGATCATTTAAAAGACCACCACCATGGATGACAGGGGCCTCCATTTTGGAAACATCTGTACTTTGGGTCTAGCAGCTAATGTTCTCAGACCTAGTTATTTCACTAGGATTCACTCAGGAGCTGGATCCACCAAACACTATCTCCCCAGCTCTTACATTCCATGCCCTAAAACTCCAATGTCCTTTACCATTATACTGAAGGGAAACAGAATTTGAGACTCTGGAAGATATTTCTTTGGCATGAGGATTATCTTGAGCTGGTTATTTTTGAAAAACTACAGACATAGGAGAAACTCTAAAAACCAAATAGAAGTTACCCTTTTGTAAGAAACATTTACATCTCTAGGGGAAATCTCTCTTTGTAAGGGTGTCTCCCTCTCTATACTAGGAAAGAGAAGAATGATTAAATCTCTAGAAACTCTTATAAGTAAAGAAGGCAAGGACTTAAACCTGCATAACGACCTGACATTTATTTACCTACTTTTCCTGGTGACATCCATAACTGGCCTCCCCTTGATGAGGAGAACAAAGTCAAAAGAAATGTAGATAAAATTCAATTTCCTTATAACTTGCAGTCCACTGACAAATAGTTGAGACAGGCAGAGTATGATATTCCATAAAGAACTCACAACTGTCTTAATGTTAATGTTTTGCTAGAGGTAAAAAGCAACCTTAGCTTGAGGATAGCCAGACTCCCAGGATCCTACAAGTCTTCTTTATCATGTGAAAGTCTTTATAGAAACTTTCTTTGTCTCTATCCCACCTCCCCAGTTTAAAAGTATATAATCAATGGCTCTTCACAATCCCAGTGTGGCTCTTCCTGACCACGGGTACTGTCCTGTCCTCGTGTTTAATAAAAATACTTTTTTTTGAGTGGTAAATATGTCAAAAATTCTTTCTTGACTTTTCACTCCTGGTTCACATCACATCACTCTCTTAACTCCATCTTCCCCCAACATCTTTTGTCTTTAGCTGGAGAGGTTACTTGAAGTGGTTGCTTGTGCCATTTTGGAAAGTTACTCAGTTTTCCTGGATATCCCCTATTTACAGTAGGTATACATGTTTTTGAACTTCTGTATGTTTTTCTCCTGTTAATTTTTTTTTTTTTTTATTACTGGGATGTCTCAGCCAAGAACCTAGGTAGATAGAGGAAAAATTATCCTTTCTCCTTCATAGTTAGGTGATCACAAAGGAACTCTGTTAAATCACACTATCTCCGGAACCTATGAATGGGATCCTGAAACATGGCTGATGCTAATGAAGGGTAAGAATTTTTTACCATAGTCAACACTTCAGCTCTCCCTGATCTCTTTCTGTAGTGGCTGGCTTAGAGAGTAAGGTAAAACTTCTTGTCCCTTCCTTTTCAAATTTAGATTAGCAGGAGAAAATATTTGTGTAAACTATTTCCTTGGGTATAGCGACTCTGGTAAAAAGTTATGAGAACTCTTTTTTTCTTTTAAAGATGCATTTATTTGTTTATTTGTTTATTTATTTATTTATTTGACAGAAAGAGAGAGAGATAAAGGGAATACAAGCAAGGGGAGTGGAAGAGGGAGAAACAGGCTTCCTGCTCAGCAGGAAGCCAAATGTGGGGGCTTGATCCAGGACCCTGGGATCATGACCTGAGCCCAAGGCAGGTACTTAATGAATGAGCCATGCAGGTGCCCTGGGAACTCTTGTTTTCTGCAGATCGTTTTCCTCCCAGAAATAGTAAATGTTTTCTTTAATTTCTGTCTTTTGTGCCATTTGCAGTAAAGAAAAGAACCATAGGTCAGATGAAGTCTTCCTTTCATTCATGTCTTAAGACTTTGGCTTTGTGACTGGTAAGAATCTTCTCCCTGGTCTCTGCCATCTGGAGGACATACCTACTAGCATGCCTTTGATGGACAGCCAAACAGGCTGTGGATCTGAGCAACAGTGTTGTCTTTGTCCAAATATGCCTAATGTCAGGGAAGCTTGCCATAAGGGGTCCCTGTCCTTAAGGGGCCTTTGCCATATCAGTCTTCATTGTTTGTTAGTGCTAGAAAAGTCTCATTCTAGTAGCATGGGCCGGGTGGACTGTAACTGGAGTTGTCTCATATTCTTGTGGGAAACCAGAGATATCATTTCATTACACCATTCTCACCACCTATGGCAATGAAGATATTTACTTTCTTAAGCAAACTTCTGGAGGCAACTTGCTGGATTCTATACTTCCCTTCCTTTTACCAAGGAAATTTCTATTTAATTATGAATTCTAAGCCAATCTAAGGAGTTACTGCTTTTTCCTTGGGTGTCTCATATTTATGCACGAGGAGTACATGTTAATAAACTTTTTTGCTTTTCTCTTATTAATCTATCTTTTATTACAAGGTTCTTAGCTCAGAACTCAGAAGTATGGAAGGAAAATTATTTTTCCTCTCCTACAGTTTGGATCTTATGCTGAATAACCTTCATTTCCATGTCTATGCACTCTCCAAGCTTTTCCATCCTGCTCTTTGCCTTAGAGCTTGACCTCTATAGGAGACATAAGATGAGATGGACTGACTCCTATGGTTGCTATCACATGGACTTCATTGCATCCTGGCTTCACATTAGGCATGACTGCTAGGAGGTTCTTCTGGCCAATGCATGTTAACTTATTTTTTGTGATCTCTGCCTTTCCCTATTCATCCATTTTCGACTTTTTTCCTGATCACACTCTCACCACCCTAAGGAAATTTAATGTAATTTAAATTTTCCTTTTTCCAGAGTCTCAGTTCCAATTATAAGAAATGGAATTTCAGTGGTCATTTGATTCCAGGTATGGTGATGGGTCTCGCCCATTGTTGCCCCAAAATGCTTCAGTATCCCTGGTTAATTTCTACTCTCCCACCCCAAACATATCAGTAAGTACCATCCTGACACAGATCTGAGTTATTTATTTGTATAATGTTACTGAGTCTTAGAAAAGTTGTAGGACTATTCTGCACCCCTTTGAATAATAGCCCTGTGAGATTCTATGTCTGATCTTTAAATTAGGGATGGAGGTATAGTGACCTATATTCAGAGTAATATTTGTAAAATATGTCTAATAAGAAGATTCCTCTATTTTAAGTCCTTTGAAGTATCCATCCCCATCTGGGAAGGATTACATTCAACATCACTTTCTTAATCCACCATAGCCCGGTCACTGCCTACCACTCTGGGCTTATTTTGAAATATATTTATGCTAGGGCGCCTGGGTGGCTCAGTGGGTTAAGCCGCTGCCTTCGGCTCAGGTCATGATCTCAGGGTCCTGGGATCGAGTCCCGCATCGGGCTCTCTGCTCAGCAGGGAGTCTGCTTCCCTTCCTCTCTCTCTGCCTGCCTCTCCGTCTACTTGTGATTTCTCTCTGTCAAATAAATAAATAAAATCTTTAAAAAAAAAAAAAAGAAATATATTTATGCTAGATGTACTGAACTACATCAACTTCACTATCTTAAGTGACTCAGAACATATTACCATTCCCACATAATGTACTTTCGTATTTCCCTTCCCATATCTCCTGTCTAAATGATTTTTTTCTAGTCCTTCAAAGGTGAACTCAATCTTCCTTCATTCCAAGAAGCCTTCCTCTGCCCTCCCTCCCCTCACATCTATGTTTTTCCCCATCTACTCAGAAAGGATCCTGCGTCAATGGCTATTACAACATTTATTACACTATTTGTCACTTTTGGTTTATTTCCAATATTCTCAGTAGTTCTTGCATTGGGAGACTTCCTCTTATTTGAATTATCTGTGCTTAGCACAGTAGCTGTCATACAAGAACAGTTTAATAGTTGTTGAATAAATGAACAAATGGGAAAAGGGGACTTGTATATTGTTTAAACCTCTGAATATATGAAAATAGACCAATCTTCCTTCATGAATTTCATAAATGGAGATCTATCTGAGGGTTTATGAATTTTTCTTTGTCCTATTATGTCCAGATTTCTCAGAAGTCAAGTACACGCATACTGTGTTCCAAAGCACTGACTTATTCATGAACAATTTTATCTTGATTTCTCACCTCTTTCTTACCTACTGAATTAGGCTGACAACTTAAATGTAAACCAAAAATAATTTCTACCTTTATCTTTTAAAGCTCATAATCTTGTTATGGATTATCCTCCTTAGGATAATGTGATGTTCTGAATTTGGTTGATTGAAGAATATACTCTCATAAACACTAATTTTGGGAAGGAAAGGGAAGCAAGTGTGAGAGTGAGGTAAGGTTAAATTATGTCATGGTAGCAATGACAGATTCTATCTTTCTCACAGAAAACTCTGAAACTAGGGTGGCCCTCCAGAGAACTTCAGATTTTGGTGAGGCACTCAGTTCTTTAGACTCCTACAACTACCCTGGGGAGGAAGTATTACATGGGTGAGGAAACTTACTTTGATGGAAAACATTCTCCTCAATGGCATGTGGTTATGAGCTAGCAGCAGTCATCTTTCCCAGCAGTCAAGGGATAAGTTACCTCAGTCCTAAAAGATTTGGATGATGAACCACAATATCAACTACAGACTACCTCTTGTGATGCATGGATTCACCTGCTACATCTAAGTTCACCCCATCTGGGAATGGTTCCTCCAGGATTTTGACTGGTTTCTTGTCCAGGGGTCAGGGTGGGGAGGAAGATTGGTAAGATGAACTATAGCTCATGCTGCTGCAGCTGGTCTCAAGTTTGGAAACGTTTTTTATTTTCTCTCTTCTACATCCCATTCTAAGCTCCCCTTCCCTTGATTAGAATCTATGACAATTTGAGTTTACCTGGTGGGCCAAGACCCTCATCTCTGAGGAATCTGAGCTCCTGTACAGCGCTATTCCTCAGGTGGGGTTAAACATATTTCACCATGTTTTCTTCAAACATTTTGACAAATAAAATGTTAGAAGGTTGAAATATACCCTCCCTCAACTTATTTCCTTCCTCCTTTCCAAGACTACTCACCACCCTGAAGTGAAGATCTCACATCCCTTGAGTTTTTTTCCACTGTATCTTTTTATGATTACCTGTTTGACATAGATACTCACATAACATGCAACTAATTAGTACCCAGGATAAATGTGTGCATCAATAACCAAAAAGGTAAACTACTCTCTAGGAAAAAAGGGAGGACAAAGAAAAATCCACAGAAAAATGAACCCAAATTGCCAATAAACTGATAAATAAAAACACTTAAATGAAATAATCAGTTGCATGTTATGTAATTTCATTTATTATCTATCAGATTTTTAAACATGAGTAACTATTTCCCAGTTGTTTGTGTTGTTGTTTTTTTCTCCTTTTTCTTGGAAACATTTATACTGTGGATTAACCATACCTAGACTTTCTCTTTCACTCTTGTGCAACAAAGAGAATGCACTCTTGTGGAACAAAGAAACCTCATTTCTTTGAACAAAATCATTGTTTTTCCCGTTTTTCTTCATATTATTTTTTAAGCATTTTATTTCGTAGGGTTTTTTTTTCTTTTAGCATTTCCATCCATATCTATAAGTAATTCATATATTTTAAATTATTGTACCACCTAGGTAAACATATTGCTATCAAATTAGTCCATATCTTTTTGAAACTAGTAGTTGTATACATTAGTCATTTTTTAGTGTATGATGATAACAAAACTAGCACTTGTTTATTTTTTTCTCTCTTGTGCTTTGAGAACTAATTTTTTTGCTCACCATTTGGCACAATGTTATTCCCAGTAAATATACCTTTATTGCTTATCATTTGAAATAGGGCACGTAATCAAAATGACAAAAAAATTGTGGTAAGCATGAGAAGGGTCCAAACGGAATTGAGAGTCCAGAGGTACACACTATTGGTAGTAGAAACCACTTTTGGTCTTTTTTTTCAAGAGTCATTATATCTGAGAGATCCTGGAGAAAATTTAGTTAGTTATAAAGCATCTAGCAAGTTGAGTTTGAATTGCTTTTGTATCACCATCACTCTGAATATTACGTGATTCAATTTATCTGTGATCAATACATTTACAAGAAATGGACACTGACCTTGGAAATCCTGCATGCACCTTTGCAAGAAAACACCACCCCTGGGTTTGTATTATTAGCTTTAGCAATGGGTAGGGCTTTTTGTTTTCAATTCTGTTGCCCCCATATTAACATTAGAAGACTTACCTTTTCTTAATAATTTAACCTCTTAGCCTCATCTCTTAGAATGCAGATCTTGGTTCAATTAGCTCCATAGTTTCATAAAATTCTTATGGGATATCCCCATCACTGCCTGATGGTATAAATTAAGATGATAGTATTCTATAACCCCATAAAATCAATAAATGTTAAAATGCAAAATGTCAAATGGGAAATAAAATTATCTAAAGTTGGCAGCAGAGGAGAGAGAACACTAAACTACAGTAAAATGCAGAGTTTTTGGAATTAGCTTAATCTTAATTTTTAGAATTATGATAAATGACATACAATAAAACAGAGTAGGATTAGTACTTGAAGTGTTTTTTCACATTAACAATGCAATCTCAATCTCTGTACATCTTTGACTATTTAATATCTCATAATGGAATCACGATTCTATTTGAAATAGTTTTTCTTATTTTTTTAAGATATTGTGCCTCATAAGTTTCTGTTTACTTTAAATTAATATTATGAGCAATTTTAGTTTTTCTTTTAATCTACTGATCTCATGATGTGAGAAAGTTTCATCAACTCCTTGGTTTCTGAAGAAAAATAGTTATAAATTCTCCTTTTTTGCTTGTATTAATAAAATATTCATAGACCTGTATGCCTATTTTAAGCCAGGCTTTTGTTTAACCTGAAAATTAACTCCTTTGAATTTATGTTTTGTGGGTAAGAGCTGGCATTCAAACAGATTGAATAACTCACTCACATTCGCAAACTAAGTAGTAATAGTTTCAGAACTGAAACGTAGGTCCATCTCCAACATTCAGTCTTTGGACTGTTCCATACCACATTGGCACAATTATGTATACTCCAAAGCAGAGAGTAGTATGGGGTCAATGGCACTATGATGACAACATTTTCTCTTGCCATTGGATAAATTCCACATTAAATATCATAGAGACTCAGAAAAAAAATTGAACAGCTGAGGCTATGACCTTTAACTGGGGCCAGAAATGGTCCCTATACATTCATCAGCAGCAGCAGCATTCTTTTCCTGCCCCTACACTGGTGATGGAGGAGTTTCCATTAGCCAGTAATGTTGTCATTGTAAGACACCAATTTCCATTCCTGAGAACTGTAATGGGGACAAGAAACTGGCAAGGAAGAGATATGCATGGCTGAATAGAAGTAGTTTTCTAGAGTGACAACTTCAAGAGTATGTCTTTTTTTCAAAGCAAGTTGATTTTTGTGCTTAATTCTTTGTTGATTTTGTCTTGTTTTATTTCTGTGTCATTAGGCCTTTTCCCTGCCATTAAGAATGGCATTACTGGGGGCGCCTGGGTGGCTCAGTGGGTTAAGCCGCTGCCTTCGGCTCAGGTCATGATCTCAGAGTCCTGGGATCGAGTCCCGCATCGGGCTCTCTGCTCAGCAGGGAGCCTGCTTTCCTCTCTCTCTCTGCCTGCCTCTCCATCTACTTGTGATTTCTCTCTGTCAAATAAATAAATAAAATCTTTAAAAAAAAAAAAAAAAAAAAAAGAATGGCATTACTGTCTTGCTTTCCTCTCCCTGTTGGTTGCAAAATATCTGCATGGAACCTTTAATTACCCTCACACCAACATCTCTTCCCAAATCCCAGGTGGCCAGCTCTCTTCATATGATCAGCTATTTAACATGAAGTATTCATCAATGACTGGACTGTTCAGGAATAGGACTCATAAAGTAAAATATGGAAACTAATAGGAAGACATTGATTCTCTGTCCCATCCAAGGATAGGCCACAAATTAAGTAATAAAGCACACATTGCTACTCATGACGTTTCATTTCTGTGGAGCTGGAGTTTGCAATTCATAACCCATAGGCAGATGCATTAATCTCACAAACCATCTAGATAGGAAACCGTATATTGACAACTTGATCTTTATTGGTATTCTAACATCCCTGTTACAAAAATTGGTATTTCCAATAACTAAGCCAAAAGACAGCAAAGGGCATTAACTGAAACTTGCAGTTTCATGCAAAACAAGTCTTTATTCTGTTTTGTTTTACTGAATCTAAGTGCCAGTTTTGTCTTTCCAAATTCTACTCTGAATGGTTCCATCTATGGATATAAGGATGAGGTGAACTATCTTAAAATATGCCTCAGTTGAACTAGCATTTCTTCATATATTTTGGCATTGAGGAACATGAATCTCAGGGAGGAACTCTCTAGATCTTCAAAGAGTGATGGTTGCGCATTCTCACAAGATAGCGATGATTTTCCCAGTCAGATGAAGAAAGAATTTGGGATGGACAGCCATCCAAACAGAGGAAAAAAAAAAAAATATATATATATATATATATATATATATATATATATATATATATATATAGTGGTTTGATAAAACAGTGTGTATTGGCAGGATAACAAAAATCTCAAGATGAGAGCAGTTTTGGGAATCTGAAAAATCTATGCACTAAAATAAAGTGTACTTTTTTTTTTCTGTGCTAATCAGTGTGGAATATGTCCTGTAGAAGATGGGGAGATACTGAATATTCTAAAACTAGGAAGTGGATTTGCACCAATTTGGTTCCTGGAAGAAGTCTGTCTGTATTCCAAGGCCAGATCTTTCCTAGAGTGACCCAAGCAAAGTTGTTTAACATCTGTTAAATGTATCAGTTTTTTCACCTGTTAAATAAGAAAAATACCACATATGGTGACTGTGAGGATTAAATTTTTGAATTAAAATATTTAAGGTGTTCTGAGAAGTCCTGGAATTAAGTAAGTGCTATTGTTACAAAATAGGTACAAAATAGTACAAAATAGTGCTAGTGTTACAAAAAACAATTTTTGTAATAATTGTTATTATTTATCATTTGAGTCATTCAACACTTTATTAACCCTTTCCACATGCAAGACCCTGTAATATTGGACCCATAAAAATAAAAAGATATGCAAGCCAAGTATGTGTCCTCTGAGAGCTTCAGATATATGAGTTGTAAAGTGACAACCCTGAAAAGAGAGGCAAACACCATAGATGCCAGGGTTGAGGTAGAAGTATTTTTCCTAGGTGGAGAAGTAAAATTTCATCTTTAACTAAGTCTTACAAATAAATAGAAGTTTACTAGAGAGACAAGTGGGTAGGAGAAGAATATCAATGTAAAACTGGCATGGTGTCCTAGAAGAACTTCATTTGTTTGATATTCTGCAAACTGTGTAATGTGATTCTAGTTCAGTGGGTATGGGAGAACTATTGCAAAAATTGAACATGAGTAGGCAGATGCCAAATCATTAACGATTTTTAATGTCCAGCAAGTTGGATAGTACTTATCTTTGGGTTCTGATTAATCTCTCAAGACTTTTAGTAAGGCCATATCAAAGCCATGGACTGCTTTAGGCATTTATTATTTTTTCATCTGATAATTGAGGAATATATCTATAATTCAAATAAAACTGCAGGATATTGTTGAGTGGCTATTTAGTTAGAAATATCTAGGAAGAATTAATCAAATAATAGGACTATCTCAGCTACAGTCACAGGAACCCTGATGATTAAGTTTCTAAAAAGAATCACCCTTTTTATTCAATTTTAGTTTTATGCAAAGGAAGAAAGAAAAGAAAAAAGGAGTAAGAAAGATGGAGAGAAAAAGGACGAAGGATGTGAAAAGAAGTCAGGGAGAGTGGTAAGAAGAAAGAGAAGAAAATTAGTCATTGTAGAATAAAAACTTTTGGGGCATAGCTGAGGCAGGAATGAATATTTACTTGCAAAACCGCGACAGTGCAACCTTTTAGTGCAATGAGCTGGATACCCAAAGATATTTCCAAAACAATTGCTCCTTAGTACAATGAATCTTCTGATTTAATTTCTTTCTACATAAGAAAAACCTTGGTAGACATATGTAACTTAAGAATAGTAGATTTTCTTTTTCACCTCCAACTCTCACTTGGACAGACATAAACAGAATCTACTACCCAGCTACTGAAAGAGTTAAAATTGACATTTGTGTATGTTAACAATAATTGACAAACTGATAAAATAGCTCTTCAATACCCACACCATTGCCCCCATTTCAAAGATTAGACCCACCACAGGAAGCAATCATTTCCTTGTAAAGCTCTTCAGCTCTTAGAGGTCTTTTTCTATTCCTCCTCCATCATTAACCTCTTCAGGTAACTCTGTGTAACCCTTGATTGGATATGTAAAAATGGAAGCATCAAAGTGCAACTGTGAAGTGTTTCTGAGACGACCCATCTGACACAGCTAATCAAGAGGCTTTGGTCCATAGGCTGAGCACCATTTTCAACCAGTCATTGTGCAGAAAAGAAATGACTCTGCTTAAATCTGTTTAAAATTATAGTGCCTGGTTGGTGGTTGATAACAGAGGATTGGCTCTTTTTTTTTTTTTTTTTTTTTTGCTTGTTTGTTTTTGTTTTTGTTTTTCTAAATAAAAGGTATTTCTCTTAGGTTGAAGAATTTTTTGAGAACCATTATTGAAACATGTGAAATGTTTCTGTATTTTGTAAAACTTTCTGTAGTCAGCAATTTAACCTGCCCAACAGAGTCATACTGGTCTAGTTACATGACAAGACACTGTAAAATTCAAGCAGTACCCCCAGACCACAGCAACCCCATGAAGTAGAGTTCACCAGACATGTTATCTGGGAAAACATGAAAAAATGGATCTGGGGAATTGTTCTTTCATATGTATACCAAGAGGCATAGAATATAAACACAGAATTAAAACGACAGAGGAAACAGAAGATCTAATTTTTTCATAACTCTTGAGTATTTGCCACATGTTTGACTTTGTAGACATGTTCTGGGACCCAATTACATTGGATCATTTACCTATATGAATGAAATCAAGCTGACAATACTCTTATCTACTATTGGTAAATATTTGCTCATCTACTAAGTGTCATTATCAAATTTAAAAAATAATAATAATTGTTATATTTTCAGTGACAAATTATAAGTGGGAGAAATCAAATATTCTGAGGATTTTTTGTTTAATGCTTGTGACACTTGCTTGTTATTTTGGCTTTCAAATTACGAGGCCAATCCTCCATGAGGAACTTCTTAATTCTTCCTGGGAAAAATGTAATTTGTACTTCTGCTACTAGAAAGAAGAATGAGGCTGAATGTTGTTAGATCACCCTACTAACTTTCCTTCAAGTGAGATATAATTAAGAGAGAAGTAATATTAATCATGCTAACTTTATTTTTGAATCCTAAATCAAACTATTTTTGAAACTAAGACTCCTCCCCAAATGCTCTATTTGTGGTCATCATAAACATATTACCCAACCTAAACAATGTAATCTTTTTTTACACAAATAGTTGTACTGTTATGGCTATTCACTTAATGGTTTTAAGAACTTGTATAATTAAGACCAAAATTTTAGCATTTCTGCCATGTGAGAAAAGAGGAAGAAGTTCCTGACTATGAACCAGGAAGAGGATTCTTATCAGGAAATAATCATGCTGATACTATGATCTTGGAATTGCCAGACTCCATAACTACAAAAACAGAGACAGACCCTCCAAATTCTAATTCTTGAGCTGACATCATCAAGATGGTGACATAAGTCTTTCCTAACTTCAGTGCCCCTCACAAGAACACCAACTAGCAACTGTCTATAGAAAAGCACTATTGGGAGAATCCAAGAATCCCACGGGTGAGGCTGAAACACCTCCATGGACTATAGAGTCTACGAAGCAGTACATTAAAAGTGTAAGAAGTGTGGATTTACTCTGAGCCATTTGATTCCCTCCCCCACCCTCAGGCCAGTTCACCCACACTGAGACGAGTGTGCCCTGGCACTGTTTTCTCCAATGGATATCCCAAGGTGAATATTCAGCTTTCCCAGCATTGTAAAATGCTTCCTAGGAGCTCACTTGGGTCTCTTTCCATGAGGCTCAGTGAGGGAATCTATGGGCCATGATAATTGGCAACTGAATGGAAAAGAAGATAAGGGTTAGATTTATAGTAATCAGATCTCAGATCTTGGCAGACTGCATTTTTACTAGCAGTAGTCTTGAATAGAAATACTAGAAACTGGCTCTGTCTATCTGCAAAACCAAGCCAGTAGCCCTTTCTGGCCAGGCAGCCTGGATGGCAGTTCTGTCTGATTTGGGCCCCTAGCCAATGGGCCATACTGGCCAGGGGGCCTGTTCTATGGTCATGGCTGGCCAGAGAAGACAAATTGTCAATCTCACCTAACTAACAAACCTCACCTTCTGTCCCACCTCTCCAGAAAACCTGGTGAGAAAATGGAGCCACAGAGCCCATCCTGTGAACTTGCTTAGGAAGTGAGCCAATCATATCAACTGTCAAAGGTTGGAAACTTTTCCTTCAAAAGTAGGAATAAGACAAGAATGCACAGTCCAGGGGCATCTGGGTGGCTCAGTGGGTTAAAGCCTCTGCCTTCAGCTCAGGTCACGATCTCAGGGTCCTGGGATCTAGCCCCACATCAGGCCCTCTGCTCAGCAAGGGGCCTGCTTCCCCCTCTCTCTTTGCCTGCCTCTCGGCCTACTTGTGATCTCTGTCTGTCAAATAAATAAAATAAAAAATCTTAAAAAAAAATAAAAAGAATTCACAGTCCAATCACTTATAGTCAACATAGCATCAGTAGCCCTATCAGAGGAATCAGGCAAAAACTAATTAACTAACTAACTAAAAAAATAAATAGTGTGCATAATTTAGTAAGTAAATAAACCTCAAACTGGAAAGGAAGAAAGAAGTAAAACGGTTTCTGCAGATGGCATGTTCTTATAAATAAAACATCCTAAAGACTTCCCACACATACACACACACACAGCTGCTAGAATTGATAAATTCACTAGAATTGTAGGATGCAAAAATCAACATAAAAAAATTAGGGTTTCTATACACTAACAATAAACCCTCTGAAAGAGAGATTAAAAACAATCCCATTTACAACAGCATTAAAAAAAATAAAATACTTAGGAATGAGTTTATCTAAGAAGGGGAAAGGTCTGTAACTGAAAACTATAAGACATCAAAAAGAAATGAAAAAGACACAAATAAGTAAAAATGTTCATGGATCAGAAGAGTTAATATTCTAAATGATCCATACCACTCAAAGCCATCTATAGATTCAATATAATCCCTCTCAAAATTCCAATGACATTTTTTACAGAAATAGGAAAAATATTCCCAAAATTTATATGCAACCACAGAATTGCCAAAACAATCTTGAGAAAGAAGAATAATGCTGAGGGCAACACCCTTCCTAATTTCAAACTATGCAACAAAGATACAGTAATCAAAACAGTGTGGTGTTGGCTTAAAAATGGACACATAGACCAATGGAACCGAGTTGACAGCCCACAAATAAACTCGTGCATATATGGTCAACTAATATTGGGCAGTGGAGTCAAGAATACTCAGTGTGGAAAAGATAAAAGATACTCATTCAATAAATAGTCTTCTGAAAACTGAATGTTCATATGCAAAACAAGGAAACTGGACACCTATCTTACGTCACTCACTAAAATTAACTCAAAATGAATTAAAGATTTAAATGTAAGAGAAATTATAAAACCCCTCAAAGTAAGCACAGGAAAAAGTCTCCTACACACTGATCTTGGCAATGCTTTTTGTGTGTGTATGACACCAAAAGCACAAACTACAATAGAAACAATAAACAAGTGGGACTACATCAAACTAAAGAGCTTTTGCACAGAAAAAAAAAAAAAAAATCAACAAAAACAAAAAGGCAACGTATGGACTTGGACAAAGTATTTATAAATAATATTTAAGAGGAGATTAATATTCAACATATATAAGGAACTCATATGACTCAATAGCAAAAAAAAAAAAAAAAATCCCCCAAACAAAAAAGCAAACAACCAAAACCCAAATCACAAGATTAAAAAATTGGCAGAAGACCTGAATAAAAATTTTTCCAAAGAAGATATACAAATAGTGAATAGGTACATGAAACAGTGCTCAGCATCACAAATCATTAGGGAAATGCAAATCAAAACTACAATGAGCTATCATATCATAGCTGATAGAATGATTGTTATTTTAAAAAAAAGATAACAAATGCTGATTAAAATGTAGAGAAAAGGGAACTTTTATACACAGTTCATGGGAATGTAAACTGGTACAGCAACTATGGAAGATAATATGGAGATTCCTGAAGAAATTAAAAATAGAATTATCTATATGATACAGCAATTCCACTTCTGAGTACAAACACAAGGGGATCTTGAAGACATATCAGCATTTCTATTTTACTGCAGCATTAGGTACAATAGTGAAGCATGAGAATGACTTCAGTGTCTGTTGACAGATAAATGGATACAATAAAATGTGATCACACACACACACATGCACACACACACAGAGAAGAATATTAATCAGCCATGAACAAGAAGAGAAATCTTCTCATTTAGCATGGCATGGATAAAACTTGCCGGCATTAGGCTAAGTGAAATAATTCAGACATAGAAAGACAAATATCATATTATCTCACTTATATATGTCATCTAACAAAACTGAACTCATAGAAAGAGAAAGTAGATTGGCTGTTGCCAGGAGTGGGGTGGGCTGGCGTAGGGGAAATGGATTTAGTTGGTCAAAGTGTACAAGCTTCTAATTATCAGATGAATAAGTTCTGGGGATCTAATATAGAGCATGGTAAGTATAAATAAAAATACTATATTTTGCACCTGAAAGTTTCTAAAGGAATAAATCTTGAAAGTTCTTACCACACACACAGAAATATGGTAACTTTGTGAGGTGAGGAATATGTTAACTGTTGTGGTAATCATTTTGCAAAACACAGGTATACCAAATTATCACATTGTATACCTTAAATTTACACAATGTTGTATGTCAATTATATCTCAATAAGCTGGAAATTTTTTTTGAAGAGCAAGATTTTTTAAAATATTAGCAATGGATACACCTGAAAACAAATGTATACACTTCTAATTTTATCTTGATGAGTTTTAAAGATTTTTCGAACCATGATACTCTCTAGTACCTAAGTAGAAAACGTTAAAACTGAGAACAAAAACATACAAGCTTTTTCAGGTAAACTTTGGCAGTTCAATGATTTAGAATTGTTTTTGGCCCAAAGTCTTTTAGTGGTAGAGTCAAAGGGTCTTGAAACTTAAATAGTTTCATCTAGCCACTGAATCTCAATATTTTGTCAATTAAGGGTTGTGGGTGGTTTCTGGACAATATCAACTTCCCTTGCTTATCTGGCACATCCTTTATCCCAAGGAAACTACTTGGGGTTCTATGTAGTTGGCTGCTCCAAAAAATTGTGCCTCATTTAGAAGAAGGAAATGAGAAGTCTCTGGTCACATATCTGCAGACCTTCTGATTGTTCCGCTTCCAATCAGTTTGTGCAAATGTATATTTTAATCAATTCCTCAAATAGTCTTAAAATAACTTTTATGAGGCTTCCACAGTTTTAACTCTTCTTTTCCTGAAATTTTGATTAAAATTCATTTAAATGGAGCAAACTTTAGAAAATTTTGGGAAAAACAGGAATTCCCTCACATTTTTGATGGTTGCCAACTAAAGTTAAAAGTTTAAAAAGTTTATTCCCTTGTATCTCTGATAGGTTGTAAACAATCGCAATGCAAAAGAAAATGAAAAAAAGGAAAAAGGTAGGCTAATATATAAAAATACTTATTTTTGAAGTTCCTTTAAATTGTTTCAGATACTTTCTTTAGGAACAACTCTCACTATTTTAAGTTTTCCTTTGATTTTTTTTCTTTGGGACTAAGGAAAGAAAGGCAAGATTGTTAGATATTTTGCTCCAAGAACAGAAAATGAGACTCCATAACTAATTTTCAGTGAATACATTTCATATTATTTCCCAGTTACTACAGTAAGGGAGGGTTCCCAGTGCTCATATAAGTGCATGCGAGAAAGGAATTTATTTCCCTCAGCAGAGAAGGAACGTAAGTCTCTGTCTTAATCAGTTCAGGCTGCTATAAGAGAATACCATAGACTGGGTGGCTTATACAACAGAAATTTATTTCTCACTATTCTGGAGACTAGAGAGTCAAAGGTGAAATCACCAGCAGATTCAGCCTCAGGTATGGGTCTGCTTCCTGGTTCCTAAATGGCTATCTTCTCACTGAAACTTCACATGGCAGGAGGGGTGAAGGAGCTCTTTGGACTATTTTTCATTAGGGCACTAATCCCATCCACGAGAGCTCCATACCCATGATCTAATCACCTCCCAACAGACAGCCCCACCTCTGACTACCATTATATTGGAGATTAGGTTTCAACATATAAATGTCGGGGGACACAGACATTCATTCTACAACAATCTTTGATTTGGGACCCTGGCATAGTCACAGTAGACCTAAGTCTTTTCAAAGAAGCACAGCAGGCTCACAATTATTCCTAGAAAATGGTGGGGTGAAGAAAAGAGGGAGTATGCTCTCATTATATACCCAGCTTTGGAAGCGGCACCTAGTAACTCAAGACTCGACTTTTTTAGTGGCATATTATTCTCTTATACATTCATCTACTCATTCTTCCATTTACCAGGCATTATGCAAATTATGGAATACAAAAAAAAATAAAATAAAATACTGCCTCATCCTCAAAACCATTATCTAGTAATGCAAGAAACAAATTACACTGAGTTAAGTGAACGATTAAAATTCAATATAATCACAATAAATTTTAAAACAGTATTGTTTTTATCCTCTGCTCCATAGCTTAAACTTAACCTCTACGGGCTTCAGAAAAAATATTTACTTAAATAATCTTTAAGTGAGTCACTGAGTGACTTATCCACATGTCAAAATAAAATAACAACAACAAAACTAAAACAAAACCTATTGAAGATAGAGCTAATTTACTTAATTTATTCAGACTATTTACCTCAATTAGTTGCCTATGAGACATTCGCACTAAAATCATATTTTTAAGTAACAATTAAATCCCTTCTCAAAAACACTACAAAATGTCCAAAGGGTAAAATAATTCAATGCATTAGCTAATTGTCATAGCTTTTAAAGGCTATGTATTTAATATAATATGAATTTGAAGACACTTACCTATATGCATATCATAATATTAGATACAACAGTAGATACAAAGATAAATAAAACATAATCTCGTCACCTGGCAAGTTTACTTAATAAACCAGCTTTTAAAACCTAAGCAATAATTGAATCCTTTTTTAAAAAATCACTTGTTTCTGAGAATATGTCCTTGGACACCCAGATTTATAGATACCTCAGATTGAGGGAAACTGAAGCCCACTAGCATATACAGACAGAGCAATATATGGGAAAGGACTAGAGCTCTAGCCTAGGCAATCATAATTACTACCTCCTGCTAGTGGTTGAATCTTAAATTTTTTCTTTGTAAAATGGCACTGTTGTCTACCCAATACAACCTTTCAGCTATCCATGTATTCCTTAAAGCAATGTTGTGTTGAAGATACACTCATTTAACAAATGCAGAAATATAAGCACAAAGCATTTAAATGGCAAGCATAGTCACATATGTGGCAAGTGAAAAAAAAAGCTGTTGCTTCTTAACACTTAATATGGAAGGACTTAAAATGATCTCTTCTTTAATAATAAAATGAGAGAAGAGTGGGAAGTATGTTTCATTATGATTACTTCAGTCCTCCTCCTGCTAGTGGTTGACATTGCGTTTTGGGGAAAGACTCGTGTCTACTTCCTTTTGTGAATGTGTTCACATGCCCCTCACTAAGCTGCTGTAACAAAAGATCTCAAAATACAGGGACTAAAGAAGTTAATATATTTCTTCTTAATGTAACAGCTCAGAGGTACATAGTCCACGCCATAGAAATAAATCTGCCAATCCTTAATATGTAGCTTCCATCTCAGGTTCAAGCTCCCCTATGTCTGAGCCATATGAATGGAGAAAGGAAACAGGAGAGTGTGTGACCAATTTGTGTGTGTGTGCGTGTGTGTGTGTGTGTGTGTGTGAGAGAGAGAGAGAGAGAGAGAAAGAGAAAGAGACCAGTCTTTTAAGGGTAAAATGGAAGAGTCTTAAACATAACTTCTGCACATATCTCATTGATAAAATTGGTAAAAACTTGGACCATAGAAAAGTGCAAAAGATACTGGAAAACAGAGTGTCTTCCAAGGCTGGCTTCATGAAGGAGGATAAGGCCATTACAGTGAAAGAATGGAAAAATGGATATTAGCACCAGAATTTTGCCACATTCATCATTACTAAATGCCTGGGAGGTGTAGTTATTATACTAGATCCTTTGAAGTTTATAAAATGGCATGACAATAAACTGTTGTAGCTGAGCTTTGTTTGGGCAAGAATTCTAGTTTTCATGTTAAGAAATCAGTACAATTTTGCCCCATCTTAATCTAATATTAAAGAATCATGAAGTGAAAAACTCAGACATGTCTCATGAATAATATTTAGCTAATGTCGTTTCTTCTCCACAATGAGATGAAGACCCTCACGGATGGTGGAAGTTTATTGGAATATTGAGGTCTTCTGGGATACATTAATGAAGATAAATATAGATTTAAATCGTGTGTAATAGGTCTACAATGATCAAATATTCCTAAGCAATGGACAAGCCATGTGCTTTTCCACAGGATGCAGGGTATGCTGCTTTTCCTTGGCACTCGCTCCTTCAGCACTGGCCTGTCTGCCTGTCTGAGCAGATTGTTCCTGCTGCTTTCACTACCTATTTGCTAATCTTATGAGTTAGAGCTCATTTCTCCAAAGTGTGGTCGCTGCAGGGTGTAGGAATCAGCAAGACTGTAGAATTTTATAGAATTTATGTCAATTTATAGGTCATTTTAGGCTGTTGGGAATTTTAGAATATATTAGAATATTTATTAATATTTGAAAGAATTCGGAGTGCCATTTTCACTGCTCAACAGAATAGTATATTCTGGCCTCATTATGTCTTATACAAAGATGAATGCCATGATTATAGTATTTGGTTTCTTTTAAAAGTCTGAGTTAAAAAGGCAACAACAGTTAAAACTTATTTTGCCTTTTCCTTAATTGAAAATATTACCTTTATTCTATCTCTTAAGACCTTTCTGATACCTGTGTTATTCATTAAGAACATGGACAAAAATTGATTTTTACTCTTTTATTGTTTCTGTACGTTGTTATAATATTGCCTTTGAAATTATTTAGGGAGATGATTTATATGGTATGGTAAGATATAGCTATTAAATAAATTAAATATTTGCACAATAAATTGACACTAATGTAAAAAAATGATTGAAAAGAAAATACATCTCCCTTAATTTACAGTTTCTTCAACCAATTAAATGTTTGACCTTTGGGGATTTACATATCCACTATGTTTTCTTTCCTCTTCTGTTCACCAGAGATGATAACATATATTTTGATTATCTTAAGGTAGTATTCAGATAATCAACAGAAATAATGTATATTCGTTGGCTTTAAATTTACAGTAAATATTGACTGAATTAATGTTATCTATTGAACACTGTATTAATCAAGTTTAAAATGTTTACCATTCAAATACCTTTGTCGTGTTTACCAAAGCATGATCCAAAAAGTTTTAGTTCTAAGCCCACTAATAGCTATTATGGAAAAGAAAAAAAAAAAGGAAAAAAAAACAACTATAGGCTCAAATAAATTTGGAAAAATTGTGTTAGTTCAAGTTAAACAACTTTCTTTAATTTAGTTTGTCTTAGCACTTTTAATATATTAATGTGACTGGGGAGTCTCCAAGATAATATAGTAGGCAGAATTTTCCCTTCTTATTTCAAAGGAAACCTCTTAGGACTATTGTTCTTTGGATCAAACTTTAGGAAAATTTTGTTTTATCATGAACCCAAGCTAATTTACATAAAATATAGTACATCTTGGAAGAATCTTGGGAGAGATGGAAGTGATTTGAGGATAAGACTTAAATATCCCTTAACCTATTCACATATCATCATCCACTTTCATTATTTAAAATTTTAATTTTTTCCAACTCTGATTTTAAAAATAATTATCTCCTTTAATTTCTGTATTATTTTATTGTCTTTCCTTTCTCTCATGCATTTTCCTTACTGGGAATTTAAGAGTAAAAGTGCTTTCTTTGAGAAATTAATATTCTCCTGCCTTATCACAAACTCCCTAATATCTTTTCAATAAAATAAGCATAAGAAAGAGAGAAAAAGTATGTTTCATATCAGGAAACTCTAAGGTCATAAAAATCATAGAATAATGTAGGCATCAAAAATTTGGATCATGTGGATCTTGAGATAAGTTACAGTACAATATTCTATTTTGCCACAATTTCAATTCTTTTTTTTTTAAAGATTTTATTTATTTATTTGACAGAGAGAAATTACAAGTACACTGAGAGGCAGGCAGAGAGAGAGAGAAGGAAGCAGGCTCCCTGCCGAGCAGAGAGCCCGATGTGGGACTCGATCCCAGGACCCTGAGATCATGACCTGAGCCGAAGGCAGCGGCTTAACCCACTGAGCCACCCAGGCGCCCCCACAATTTCAATTCTTCAAGGAAAATATGAGATCAGAAGGAGGGAAAAGCTACATGCATTGCTGAGCAAAAGCTTATGTCCTCCAATATTCTGCCAAGGACATGGAGCACACCTGGAGACTACAATGGAATTGAAGCCAGCCCATACCTGCTAGGCACCTACTTTTGTACTGAGCTCACAAACACTATCTCAATGGGCTCCGTAAATAAAAATCTCAGCAAGAGCACAAAAGCTTATCTAACAGTAACTATTATGTGTTCTGGAATGAGGCAACCATAATTTCTCAAAGAGTAGACCAGAAGTCATCTGACAATTTTTGTGGAATGCCAAAGGGACTTTGGCCAAAGCTTCTAAGGTGCTGTTACCACAAAACCAATCAGGGGAGAATGTTTTTCCATCTTAGACATACAATTAATGCTGTCAAATCTTCTTTCCTGCAAAAGTTTAGGATGGAGGGATAGATACAATTACACAGTTCTCTGACAAGCTGCTTCCAAATCTCCATTCTAAGTTATTCCTTGCTGTCATGATACCTCAATTATAGAAACATGGGATTGCATTAGTGACTTTGTAACAGGCAAAACAAATAGCCACTTGTCAATATTTTTTTGAGTATAGCTGCACTTGTCAATTCTTATCTTCTCTGACCTTTAATGGTATTTGATATTGTTAAATTTCCACCTACTTGATGAAACATTTTACCCTATAAATTTGCCTAACATTTGTTTCTTTTTCCACTTTCTTTCCCTCTTTTTAATATTTTTGTTAGTTAGTTTGTTTTGGGTCCTTAGGTACAAAGGGTTGAGTTAATTACATTGCTCTTATTGTTCACATTTAAAACATTTTTTTCCCTTTGAGGGATTTATCTATTATGTATGTAAGCATATTCACATATAGATTAATATTCATATATTGTTTTATATATTTTTATCTCTGTTCCCCATTCACATTCTCTTTAGCTTCCATAGGCAATTGTTCTAATGTATTAATTGTTCATTGAATGTATACATATTCTTCTAAAATATGTAGCTTGATTCATTTGTTATGCTTTAGATTTACTTAACTAATATTGTGTTAGACAGCTCATACTGCATTTCTTTCCTTCTTTTTAAAAATTTTTTTAAAAGAGAGAGTCTACCAGTGGGGTGGAGGTTGGGACACAGAGAAAGGGAGAAAATCTTGAGCTGAGGTAGAGCTTGCGGGGTTCAACCTCAAGACCCTGTGAGATCACAACCTGTGCAAAAACCTAAAACCAAGAGTCAGAGTCTCACCCCATGGTGTCCCCAGATATTTCATGTATTTCTTTCTTTCAATCAATTATTTCAGATCCAAATATGAGTTTCATCTAACTACGATGAGGCATTCCACAAAGTAACAGTCAGCTTTTAAGAGGTTGCACTCAAAGAAAACACATGACCTGAATTCTAGTGATTTATAAAAACAAAAGTTTAATTCTTATTTGCATTATATGTTGTTTGTGCCTCTGTTCTATATTCTCTTCACAACAGGATCTAGGTGAAGGAAGAGCTCCTATCTACACAAGAGCCATTCCTGTGACAGAAGAAAAAAAGACACAGGAGACCCGTGTTCTGGTTCTTAAAGCTTCTGCTTAGAGGAGGTACATGCCATTTCCACTCATATTTCAATGGCCAACACAAGTTAGATTTCCAAGTGTTATGAGGATTGAGTAGGGAATATAATCTTTTTGCAGGATGCGCCCAATGAGGAGGATCTTATGAGTAGTACAGTGAGTATTTTAATAATAGTGCATCTGCCACACATGCTATGTACTTTCCATACTATCCAATGCCTTACGTTTTTGGTCTTAGTTTGTTTCTAGCCCCTCACATTCACAGATAACAATTTGATAAATTTCCCCTATTTGTCCCATAAGTATCAGGCAAACATTTATCTGGAATATAAACTCTGAAGTGTAATTACTAAATTATAAACATATTATTTAGTACTTGAACTGAGGGAAAACAGAGATTACTCTGCAAAAGGACTATAAATGTTTATACTTCCAATATTAGTACATAAAAGCACCTGATTCTCTGTATGGCAAGCATCATTATTCATTATTCAACTTTATAATATTTGAAAATCTGATGAACAATTGTTTTAATGTGTATTTTTTCCTATTTCCAGTGATTTTAGGTACTTAAAATATAAGTATAAATGTTTCTTATATTTTTTACATCGTTTTGCTCATCCATCATATCTTAATATCTCTATGAATAATTTTGTTGTTTCTCCAGGTTTTATCTTTGGGACTTTTTGTTTTATCTCCTAAATATCTGCAGAAGTGTCTCATTCTACTTATCTGTCTTCAGCACACATTTATACACATATAGCCCTCTCATTTATTTCTTTTTTTTTCACTCCCAGCTATTAACAATCTCTTCACTCATGGGTTGTTGAGTACCAGTAGGTCATCCTAACAGGTCTTTTTATCTCCAGGACTCTGGTTATAATCTAACCTGTTTGTGCCTGATCTTGTATATACCACTTCTGTCTGATGATGGAGGGCTGCTGTAGATGCACAGCTCTGTGGGTTAGTGGGTCAGAAGCATTCAGTTCATGATAGGAAGCTCAGGTCACATGTTAACTTGATGGCCTGTGGCTAAGTATTCAGGCTCTACTAAGGTCAGTGGAAGTCAAATACAATTTCTCGAAAGGAGGCTAGTGGAAGGTTTTCCCCCCAAATTCTAAGGGCCTGCATTTTGATTCATATGCAAGGACCCACCAAAGGTTTCAAACAGTGTCCTTATCTGCCTCTGACACTTTTTTTTTTTTTAAGATTTTATTTATTTTTTTGACAGAGAGATATCACAAGCAGATGAAGAGGCAGGCAGAGAGAGAGAGAGAGGGAAGCAGGCTCCCTGCTGAGCAGAGATCCCAATGCGGGACTCGATCCCAGGACCCTGAGATCATGACCTGAGCCGAAGGCAGAGGCCCAACCCACTGAGCCACCCTGACACTTTAAGCACCTTTGGATCTTCTGGATATATGATCCAAGTGGCAGAACTGCTCACAAAACAGTCAAGACCCATCATAGAGTCCTCTCTTTTTCTGGACCCCATTGGAAACTAACAGCTTTATGGGTCACTGAAGTAAATAGGACAGAGTAACACACACATATAAGGAGTATGTTGCCTAAAAAATCCAGAGAGGTCCATTAAACATTGTGACTCTTTTTTGGTTGTAGGAGAGATCAGATACAATAAGATATTCTTCAACTTAGAAAGGTTATCTTCACACACCCAACATCCTAGACATTTTACTGAGGTGCA
Organism: Mustela lutreola; assembly: GCF_030435805.1. NCBI lineage: Eukaryota > Metazoa > Chordata > Mammalia > Carnivora > Mustelidae > Mustela > Mustela lutreola. Next base: position 42,636,165 of record NC_081300.1, read on the forward strand.
AGATCTCTATGTTTTTGTAGATTTTTTTTACTCCCCCAACCCTCAGCATGTAAATATCTTTCCAATAAGTTTAGGGTAGTTGTGGCTTCTTCCTCAGTAAGTCCAAGGATATGGACCAATGTGATATCTTGGGGGAAATAGAGAGACAATCAACACCCCTGTAAACTAAATTTTGACATAGGACTAGAGAATCAGTGTTATACACTGAACTTTGTCCTCCAAAATCCTTATGTTGAAGCTCTAATCTCCAACATGATTGTATTTGGAGATATAGCCTTTAAGGAAGTCGTGAAGATTACATAATGTCTTAAATGTCTTATTCAATAGGACTGGTGTCCTTGTAAAAAGAGAGAGAGAGAGATACCAGGGATGCATAAACACTGGGAAGAGGCCATGTGCAGACACAGTGAGGAGGTAGCATTTGCAAGCCAGGGAGAGAGACCTCAAGAGCACCAAACCTGCTGACACCCTGACTCCCAGCTTTCAGAACCATGAGAAAATAAATTTCTATTGTTTAAGCCACACAATCCGTGGTGTGTATGTATATACATATATATATATATATATGTATATATATATTTATTTTATTTTATATATATTTTAATGTCAGCTATAGCAGACCAATACAGTTGACAAACTCCTTGGGTAGAAGAATGAAGGTATTCTTGACCTTGTCATCTGGCAGGAAATCGTTTCTGGTGGTCTCAAATTAATAGAGATGGAGAACAAAGCATTTGCAAGATCAATGGCTGTGTATCAGTTACTAGAGGATGTGTTAATTTGTTCAAGAAACAAAACCACATCTGGCACAGCAGTTGCAAATAGAGTCACCACCTATTTAAGCCTTTGATAATCCACTGCTGCTATCCAGGATATATCTGTATTCCTCACAGGCCAAATGGGCAAGTCTCCCTCATCTTTTAAGTCCTTAATGGTGACACTAAAGTCTTCAGTCCTTCCAGGAATTAGCTATTGCTTTTGATTTATTATTAACCTAGGTAAAGGCAGTTTCAATGGCTTCCATTTAGCATTTCTCAATGTAGCAGTCCTCACTCCACAAGTCAAGGAATTGATGTTTGGGTTCTGCCACCTATTGAGTGTGTCTATTCTAAATACTTACTTTGGAATAAGGAAAGTAACCACAGGATATGATTGGGGACCACTGAGCTCACTTTGAGGCAGACATCATCTAAAACTCCATTGATCATCTGACCACTGTAAACCCCTTCTTTAACTGGTGAACCATAGTGACATCTGGGGTTGTGAGAAATTAGTGTCAGTTCAGAACCAGGGTCTAGTAGTTTCTGAAATGTCTAAATATGTCCTTTTCCCCAATGCACAGTTACCCTAGTAAAAGGACATCAGTCCTTTTGAGAAAGACTGGGAGAAATATTAACAAGATAAATTTTTGTCAGTGTATCAGAGACCTTCCTCAAGGAGACCTGATCTCCCCATTCATTCAACATGTTGTGGGTCTGTAAATTGGCTCATGCCTTTGAATGGATTAATGGGGTCATGACTACATTTTGTATTATTCAGGTTAGACTTTTGTTCACTTAACCTAAAACTCTTTTACTTATATAGATCAAGTAAAGTTTTAGTAGCCTTCCTATCAATTTCACTTTTAGGAATAACCCGATCAAGTAACCAATGACATAAATCTGCCTGACTCATATTATTTTGATTGATTCTTTGACTCTGATGTCCCATTCCAGTAACTAAATCTACCTTGCCTTTTGCTGTTGAGTGCCACCAATTGGCCCCTGTTACCCTTGGATCCAATTACTACTTTCACTGCATTTAAGTTTCCCAATTCAGTGACCACAATTCTCACTGTAAGATCTGACTTACAGAGCGCCATGGGAGGAATGTTTAAAATTCATTTTTTGTAGTCATGGTGAAATGTGTATCTTCTAAATTCTCTCAGGGGGGTAAGTAAGTCTTAAATGACAAATCTACTCTAACATTCCAATCTCCCTGCATCTTTTAATCCCTTCCTTGACAGAAAGCCAAGGCAGTTCTGGCATTTCTAAACCATTTGCTGTGGGACTACCTTTTGCTCCATGTTTCAGTCAACCAATGAAGCATTGAGAGACTTTTCTAACTCCCTGAGCTGGAATATTAAATGCAGAATCCCTGCTTAGTGGGCTCATATCAACAAATTTAGCATGATTTAACTTTCTTTCTTCCAACACTATGCTACACCCTTAATATTCATTCCTGTACATTCTCTGAATTTGTTTGTATAAATTAGAAAATTCAAGTTATTATTTTGGAGTGTAGCACACCCCATTAGGTCCCACATTGTACCTCACTCAGGGGCCTGCTGGGACTTGAATCTAGTTGTAGGTCCAGTAGCAAAGATGCATTGTGGAGATGAGTTCTGAAGAGAATCAGAAATCTCTTGTAAGACAACAGCTTCTGGGGAGGCCATCACAGTTAACTCAGGCAACGCAAGGTTAACTCTCTCAAAGGAGGTTGGTAAGGTCACTTCTCCAGACAAAAAAGACTCATTAGCATTTAGGAGCTCTGCATCCCCAGCTTCATCAGGTTCTTACACATCCCAATTCTAACTCCGAGGATCCTATTCCTTCCCTATTAATGCCCTCGCTTTATAAAAGTAGATACCCTGTGAGGCTGGGAATTTAAACTGGGTTTATAATTTAGCCACTTAACAGTTTATGACTTTGGATTTGATTTTCAGCAATCTCAGCCCTATGTCTACAGTGATAAAGGCCACATGGAAACTTTCAGGTCATTTATGTTGTACTTGAGCTAGGAATTCTAATTCCTGACTACAACCTTCTTACCACTTTGTTCAGAAATATTAGGAGCAACTAGCAATCTTATTTTTTAGATTGACAAAAATGTTCAAAAATATAAAATACACTGTCACCCAGATCCTTGCTTCTTAAAAGTGTTTGATTAGGAGTGTCCAGTGGTGGTGGGGTTCCTGCATGGCTCTGTTGATTGAGTAAACTCTTGATTTTGTATCAGGTCATAATTCCAAGGCTCTGCACTGGGCACGGACCTTGCTTAAGATTCTCTCTTTCCTCTCTCTCTGTCCCTTCCTTCACCCCTTAAAAAAAAAAAAAGTATCCAGTGGTATAAGTAAGAGCTTCTCTCCTTTGCCAAGTCATGCCACAGATTATCAGTACATTAGTATATTTACATCTGATTAAATTAGATAGCCATTCTGGAGGCCCCATAATCAATTCAGAAAATCCATCCCTAAATTTTTATTGCTCTAGAACCACTCTTTGTACCAAAATCTGTATTAGTCAGGGATCTACAGAGAAACAGAATCAATAGGATGTGTGTGTGTATGTATGTGTGTGTGTGTGCATATATAGGAATTTATTATAAGGAATTGGCTTGTATGATTATGGAGCCTGGTGAATTCTAAATCTGCAGATGAGCCACTAGGCTGGAGAGCAAGAAGAGCTATTGTTATGGTATGTGTGTGAAGGATGACAAGCTGTTGTGAGAACCAGGAAGACCTGATGTTGCAGACAAAGTCCAAAGATAGTCTTCTAGAAAATTCTCTTTTGCTCAGAAGAATTCAGACATTTTTTTTTTTTTTGTATTCAAATATTTGATTGGATGAGTACCACCCATATTATAGAGGACAATCTCTTTCAGCTGAAGTGCACTGACTAAAACATAGAGACCATGATCTTAGATTTGACAATAGACTTTTAGATAAGAAACCAGAAAACACAAGCATCTAAAGAAAACATAAATGAGCTGGACATAATCAAATTTAGTGACTTTAGTGTTTCAAAAGATAACATGAAAGAAAACCCACAGAATGAGAGAAAATATTTATAAATAATTTAACTGATAAGGCACTTATATCAAGAATATATATCAACTTCTTATAACTCAGTAAAAAGATAACATAATTTAAAAATGAACAAGGGCTCTGAATCAACATTTCTCCAAAGAAGGTATATAGATGACCAATAAGGATACGAAATGATACTAGACATCACTAGTCATTAGGGAAAAAGAGATCAAAACTACACTGAGATATGACTTCACACCCATGAGGATGGCTAGACTCAAGAATATAGAAGTGAGAAGTATTAGTGAGCCCATGGAGAAATGCAACACCCAGGACACAGCTCATGAAAATGTAAAATAATTCTTTTGGAAAACAGTATGTCAGTTCCTTCAACATGGAGTTACCAATGATCTGGTAATTTTACATCCAGGTATTTATCTGAAAGAAATGAATATATATGTATATGTAGAAACAGATACACAAGTGTAGATAGCAGCATTATTCATCATATCTGAAAAGTGGAAACAAACTAAGTGTCCATTAACTGATGAATGAATATATAAAATATACCTAACCATAACATGAATGGATATTAAAAACATGTCAAGTGAAAGACCCCAGTGGAAAAGACCACATAGTATATGATTCCATTCACATGAAATGTTTAGAATAGACAAGTCTATATAGATTGAAAGTGGATTAGTGGTTACCCAGGGCTGCTGAGAAGGGAAATGGATGGTAACAGCAAAAGAGTCCTCAGTTTCTTTTTGGAAAAACAAAAATATTCTAAAATTGTTTCTGGTGATAGATGCATAATTCTTACTGTACTAAAGCTGTTGAATTGTAAACTTTAACTAGGTGAAGTATATGGTATATGAATTTTATAGTAAGGTGTTAAAAATAGTTAAAAACTAAGTTCCAATGAGAAATCATAAAGAAAGGCTTAAAATATTTTGAATTTTATGTAAATAAAATACAAAGTGTATTTCAGATTATTAGTTATACATTATGTTTGTATAATATATATGATCTGTTAGAGAGAAAATTACAAAATTAGAAGAAAGGTTTTTAAGGAGGGCACATATTGCATGGAGCACTGGGTGTGGTGCATAAACAACGAATCTTGGAACATTGGAAAAATAAAATTAAATTAAAAAAAGGTAAAAAAAAAAAAGAAGAAGAACCGTTCAAAATCAAGATCTAATTTTCCAATTAAGAAGTTGAGTAGGGGGGCATCTGGGTGGCTCAGTGGGTTAAAGCCTCTGCCTTTGGCTCAGGTCATGATCCCAGGGTCCTAGGATCAAGCCCCACATGGGACTCTGCTCAGCTGGGAGTTGGCTTTCCTCTCTCTTTCTCTCTCTGCCTGTCTCTCTGCCTACTTGTGATCTCTGTCTGTCAAATAAATAAATTAAAAAAAAAAAAAAAGAAGTTGTGTAGGGATGCCTGGTTGGCTCAGTCAGTTAAGTGTCTGCCTTCAGCTTAGGTCATGATTCGTGGGTCCTGGGATCGAATTCCACTTTGGTCAGTGGGGAGCCAGCTTCTCCCTCTGCCTGCTGCTCCCCCTGCTTGTGTTCTCTTTTTCTGGTAAATAAATAAATAAATACAATCTTTAAAAAAAAAAAGGAGAGACAAGATGGCGGAGAAGTAGGAGGAGGCGCCATTTCAACCTATACCCTAAAGTGAGCTGATTACCTACGAAAGAACTCCAGTCACCCATGAAATCAGCCTGAGATCAGAATTATAAATGTCTGGATATCTACGGGAGCAGAAGATGCCAGTGGGCAGGTAAAGCAGAGTGGGAACATCGGACTGATATCGGAAGATAAACAAAAGGGGAAGGGAGCCATCAGAGGCGACCCATTGGAAAGTAATACGCCAATATGAGAGTGTCCTGTGTCTGGGGACCAGCATTAACCAGAAAGGGTGGTTAGGGACAGGGGCTTAAGTCCCCAGACCCAGGACAGCCACCCCTGGCACTAAGCCAGAGAGAGTGTGGTGGGAAAACCAGGTCTGGTCCTTGAGCTGCCAGCAGACCTGAGTGTGTGGGGTCCATCTCCCATGAGGGGCTGGGAGTCTGGCCAGCCAGCAGAAGCACAGCCTTTTTGCAGTCCCCACGTGAGTGCCCTGCCATGCTATCAGAGCCTGGGTCAGGCCCAACACCCTCCTCTGAGAGACGTGTACGCAGGCGTCAGCCTGGCACTCTTGGACCCGGAAAGACCAGGCACTTCCAGCCCAGAGGGAAAATCTCGGTGTATGATCACTGCTTGGAACCTCTCTGGTGGTCTGGAGCTGCCCAGACAGCCATGGCCGTCATGGTTTCAGGTACAAGCAGGAGTTCCTGTGTCCCCAGGGACTGCAACTCGAATGTGCTCTGCCAGCAGCCAAGGGGGAACTTATGTGCTCTGCAACACCCAGAGGGGAACAGACTGAGGCTTCTCTCTGAGAGGGAGGTCTGGGTGCAGTTTGCTTTCCTCTAAACCTCCAAAAACCATCAAAAGCTGTCAAGGCAAGGAAAAAAAAAAAAAAAAAGAACAAACAAACATAAAAACCTCCAGAGAACAAAAGCCTGAAAAACCGGTTTCCTTAGAGTCCACCCCCTTGAGGGGTTGCAGGAGGACTTAACTCAGGGAACATGGCCTGAAAACCCATGTGGTGGGCCCCTCCCCCAGAAAGCCAACCAGGAAAAGAAAAGAAAAAAAAAAGATGACAAGAGAACAACCACCACTACTTCATTGATACAAGTTTTATTTTTAATTCATTGCCACTATTCTGGTTCATTTTTTTATATAGATAATTTTTTTAACCTATTTACCATCACAGTGAGATGTCCAGTACATCAAATTCCATACTAACATTTTAACCTGAACTTTTTGATACATACACCTGTGTTTTTCCTTTGCTTTTCTATTTTTTAATTTTTTTTTGAAATTTTAGTTTAGTTTAGTTTATTCTTTTTTTATTTTTATTTTTAAATATTCATATAGAGTTAAACTTCAAGGTAATCCCCTTTCCCCAATCAATGCTACCCTATAGGTAAACCAGTTTTTAATTCCCCTTTATCTTGGGAAAGTTGAGTCCTTTAACAAGACATCAAGATACATCCAGGAAGAATCAAAATAACCTTCCTCACTCACACTGAGAATTTATAACCACTCTCCCATCCTTTTCTTCCACCAGTGTTTCTGTGTATTTGTGTTTGTCCTGATAGTATATGTCTTATACCTGGCATTCTTTTTGATGAGGTTCTTTTTTTTTTTTGCTTATATATATATATTTTTTTCTCTTGTCATATACTTTTATCAGTCTTTTTGATTGTCTGTTTTTGTTTGTATACGTCATAAATCTTACCTTGGGGCCCATTTGGGCTGAGTCTTCTTTTTTATCTTTCACTTTTTTCCTGTGTGTGTCTCTCTCTTTTTTCTTTTTCTTTTCTTTTTTCTCTCTTCCTTTTTTCTTTCATTTGGGTGGGGACTCCTGATTGCTCAGAAGTGTTCCAGGGTGCACCTTGACTGCACCACAGTCGATACATCCAGCTACATCCATTCAGCCATCTCTCACCAAAATGACTAGGAGGAGGAATGTTCAACAGAAGAAAAATTCAGAGGATGGGCCTTCTGCAACAGAGCTAATGGCTATCGACACAGACAATATGTTGGAAAGGAAATTCAGGCTAACAATTATTCAGACAATAGCTAGGTCGGAAAAAGCCATGGATGACCAAATGGAATTGATTAGGGAAGAACTGAAAGCCACCAGGAATGATGCTCACAATGTTAGGGCAGAACTGAAAGCCACTAGAAATGATGTTCACAATGCTCTCAATGAGTTCCAATCTAATCTAAATTCTCTAAAAGCTAGGGTAACTGAGACAGAAGATAGAATTAGTGATCTGGAGGACAAACAGATAGAGAGAAAGGATCAGGAGGAAGCCTGGAACAAACAGCTTAGAAGCCATGAAAACAGAATCAGGGAAATAAATGATGCCATGAAACGTTCCAATGTCAGAATTATTGGAATCCCTGAAGGGGAGGAGATAGAAAGAAGTCTAGAAGATATAGTGGAACAAGTTCTCCATGAAAATTTTCCCAATCTCGCGAATGGAACCAGCATTCATGTACTAGAGGTAGAACGGTCTCCCCTCAAGATTATAGATTCTTGAAAGTCCTCGAGACACCGAATAGTAAGAATGAAGAATTATAATTGTAGGCAGGCCCTCTTGAAGGCAGCTGGGACAAAGAAGCTCCTTATGTACAGAGGAAAGCCCATCAGAATAACAACAGACCTGTCCACAGAAACCTGGCAAGCCAGAAAGGGTGGGCAAGATATATTCAGGGCACTAAATGAGAAGAACGTGCAGCCAAGAATACTTTACGCAGCAAGACTGACATTCAAAATGGATGGAGAGATAAAGAGTTTCCAAGACCAGCAAGGCTTAAAAGAGTATGTGACCACCAAGCCAACACTGCAGGAAATATTAAGAGGAGGGGGGTTCTATAAAAGAGGAAAAATCCTAAGAATAGCATTGAACAGAAATATAGAGACAATCTACAGAAAGAACGACTTCAAAGGTAACATGCTGTCAATAGAAACGTATCTATCAATAATTACTCTCAACGTGAATGGCCTAAATGTGACCATAAAATGACACAGGGTTGCGTTGTCTACAAGAGACCCATTTTGAACCTAAGAATACACCCAGACTGAAAGTGAAGGGATGGAGAAGCATCTTTCATGCAAATGGGCATCAAAAAAAAGGCCAGGGTAGCGATTCTCATATCAGATAAATTAGATTTTAAACTAAAGACTGTAGTCAGAGATACAGAAGGACACTACATAATTCTTAAAGGGACTATCCACCAAGATGATCTAACAATTGTAAATATCTATGCCCCCAATATGGGAGCAGCCAATTACTAAGAAAACTATTAATCAAGATAAAGAGTCATAGTGATATGAATACATTAATTGTAGGAGATCTTAATATGCCTCTCTCAGTAATAGATCATCCAAGCAGAAAATCAATAAAGAAACAAGAGAATTGAATGACACATTGGACCAGATGGACCTCATAGATATATACAGAACATTCCACCCTAAAACAACAGAATATTCATCCTTCTCAAGTGCACATGGAACCTTCTCCAGAGTAGACCACATACTGGGTCACAAATCAGGACTCAACTGATACCAAAAGACTGAGATTGTTCCCTGCATATTCTCAGATCACAATGCTTTGAAACTGGAGCTCAATCACAAGGAAAAGTTTGGAAGGAACTCAAACACCTGGAAGCTAAAGACCACCTTGCTTAAGAATGCTTGGATCAACCAGGAGATCAAAGAAGAACTTAAACAATTCATGGAAACCAATGTGAAGACACTTTGGTCCAAAACCTGTGGGATAGAGCAAAGGCAGTCCTAAGGGGAAAATACATAGCCATCCAAGCCTCCCTCAAAAAAATTGAAAAATCCAGAATACACCAGCTGTCTCTACACTTTAAAGAACTGAAGAATCAACAACAAATTAAACCAACTCCACACATAAGAAGGGAAATAAACAAGATTAGAGCAGAGATCAATGAGGTAGAAACTAGAGATACAGTAGAACGTATGAATGAAACTAGAAGCTGTTTTTTTGAAAGAATCAATAAGACTGATAAACCATTGGCCACACTAATCCAAAAGAAAAGAGAGAAAGCCCAAATTCATAAAATTATGAATGAAAAGGGAGAGATCGCACCTAACACCACGGAAGTAGAAAAAATCATCAGAAGTTATTATCAATAGTTATATGCCAATAAGTTAAGCAAACTAGATGAAATGGATGCATTCCTGGAAAACTATAAATTCCCAAAACTGAACTAGAAAGAAATGGACAACCTGAACAGACTGATATCTAGTAACGAGATTGAAGCAGTGATCAAATACCTCCAAAAAAACAAGAGCCCAGGACCTGATGGATTCCCTGGGGAAGTCTACCAAACTTTCAAAGAAGAAATAACACCTATTCTCCTGAAGCTGTTTCAAAAAATTGAAGCAGAAGGAAAACTTCCAAACTTTTTTTTATGAATCCAGCATTACCCTGATCCTAAAACCAGGCAAAGACCACACCAAAAAGGAGAATTTCAGAACAATATCACTGATGAATATGGATGTTAAGATTCTTAACAAGATCCTAGCAAATAAGATCCAACAGCACATTAAAAAAAGATTATCCACCATGACCAGGTGGGATTCATCCCTGGGTTACAAGGATGGTTCAACATTTGCAAATCAATCAATGTGATAGAACAAATCAATAAGAGAAGAGAAAAGAACCACATGGTCCTCTCAATTGATGCAGAAGAAGTATTTGACAAAATCCAGCATCTGTTCCTGATTAAAATGCTTCAAAGTATAGGGATAGAAGGAACATTCCTGAACTTCATAAAATCTATGAAAGACCAACAGCAAATATCATCCTCAATGGGAAAAAGCTCACAGCCTTCCCTCTGAGATCAGGAACATGACAAAGATGCCCACTCTCACCACTCTTGTTCAACATAGTATTAGAAGTCCTAGCAACAGCAATCAGACAACAAAGAGAAATAAAAGGTATCCAAATTGGCAATGTAGAAGTCAAACTCTCTCTCTTCGCAGATGACATGATTCTTTATATGGAAAACCCAAAAGACTCCACCCTCAAACTACTAGAACTCATACAGCAATTCAGTAACATGGCAGGATACAAAGTCAATGTACAGAAATCAGTGGCTTTCTTATACACTTTCTGTATGAAAATACAGAAAGGGAAATTAGAGAATCGATTCCATTTACTATAGCACCAAGAACCATAAGATACCTGGGAATAAACCTAAACAAAGAGGTATCTTTGGACCCTCAACTCTATGGTCAAATAATCTTCGACAAAGCAGGAAAAAATATCCAGTGGAAAAAAGATAGTCTCTTCAATAAATGGTGCTGTGGAAATAGGTCAGCTATGTAGAAGAATGAAACTCGACCATTCTCTTAAACCATACACAAAGATAAACCCTAAATGGATAAAAGACCTTAACATGAGACAGGAATCCATTGGAATCCTAGAGGAGAATATAGGCAGTAACCTCTTCGATATCAGCCACAGCAACTTCTTTCAAGATATGTCTCCAAAGGCAAAGGAAACAAAAGCAAAAATGAACTTTTGGGACTTCATCAAGATCAAAAACTTCTGCACAGCAAAGGAAACAGTCAAGAAAACAAAGAGGCAACCCACGGAATGGGAGAAGATATTTGCAAATGACAGTACAGACAGAAGGTTAATATCCAGGCTCTATAAAGAACTCTTCAAACTCAACACGCATAAAACAGACAATCATATACAAAAATGGGCAGAAGATATGAACAGACACTTCTCCAGTGAAGACATACAAATGGCTATCAGACACATGAAAAAATGTTCATCATCACTAGCCATCAGGGAGATTCAAATTAAAACCACAGATTCCTCAAGAAATTAAAAATAGAGCTTCTCTATGACCCTGCAATTGCCCTACTGGGTATTTACCCCAAAGACAGAGATGTAGTGAAAAGAAGGACCATCTATGCCTCCATCAGAAAGGATGAATACCCAACTTTTGTAACAACGTGGAAGGGACTGGAAGAGATTATGCTGAGTGAAATAAGTCAAGCAGAGAGAGTCAAGTATAATACGGTTTCACTTATTCGTGGAGCATAACAAATAACATGGAGGACATAGGGAGGTGGAGAGAAGATGCGAGTTGAGGGAAATTGGAAGGGGAGGTGAACCATGAGAGACTATGGACTCTGAAAAACAACCTGAGGATTTTGAAGGGGCAGGGGCAGGGGTGGGAGGTTGGGGGAGCCAGGTGGTGGGTATTAAGGAAGGCCACGTATTGCATGGATCACTGGGTGTGGTGCAAAAACAATGAATTCTGTTATAATGAAAAGAAAAAAAAGCACTAAAAAAAAAAGAAGAAGAAGAAGAAGAAGAAGAAAAAGCTAAAGATAGAGGTCCAAATTAAACCCATATGAAGAAAAATTTGTATGTGAAGAAAATAATATTGGTAAGATTATTAACCAGTGAAAAAGAAAATGAACCACAATGAAGAAAATAAAAAGTTTTTTTTTTAAATGCAATTGCTTAAGGTCTAAATAGATCAATAAAAAGATGAAACATAGATTACCAGTATCAAAACTAAAAAGGGGGCCTTACTACAGCTAAAAAAGACAGCAAAATGATTGAGAGGGAATGCAGTAAACATCTTTATGCTAATAAATTAACTAGCTTAGATGCAATTAGAACAATTTTGAAAATAAAAAATTATCAGAACTGACTCAAGAATAAATAATATCTAATTGCCCTATATCTGTTAAAGAAAATGAAGTGGTAATGAAAAAAACCTTTCCACACAGAAAACTTTAAGCCAATAAGATAGCACTGGTAATTTCTATCAAATTTTAAGTAATAATATCAGTCCTACACAATCTCTTTTAGTAATTAGAGGAAGAGAGGAGAAACACTTTCCAACTGATTTTATGAGACTAGAATTACCCATGATACCAAATTGGAGAAAGACAATAGAAGGAAAAAAAAAATATGAATCACTTATACAAATACATGGATCATTTAAACAAAAATATATATACATGGATCACTTACACAAAAATTTAAAAACTTTTAGGTCATCAAATCCAAGAATCAAGTCCAATCAAAAGGATAATATAGCAAAAATCAAATTGGGTTTATCCCATAAGTGTGAAGTTGGTTTTTAAAAAATTGATAAAAAAAAAAAAATTAACAAAGGAATGGAGGGAAACCATGTCAGTATCTCAACAGACATAGGAAAAACATTTAACAAAAGTTAAAGTGAAGTCATGATAAATGCCCTCCACAAACCAAAAATAGAAGAAAATTTCCTCAACCTGATAAATGGTATTAAAATTTTTATGGAACTGAAAAAAATGAAAAATCAGACAGAAAACAGTATGTGTTGTATGATTTCATTTCCATGAAGTTGTTGACCTCAAAAAAATTATCTGTGGAAATGAAAATCTTAACAGTGGTAATTTACAGGTTATGAGGATTTACTGGATGAGAACTTTCTGGATTGGTGGAATGCTCTGCATCTTGTATTTATTCATTTGAGACAGAGAGAGAGAGAGAGAGAATGAGTACAAGCAGGGGGAGAGAGATAGAAGCAGAGGGGGAAGCAGTCTCCCCGCTGAGCCGAGAACCAGATGCTGGGCTCCGTCCAGAAACTGGAGATCACAACCTGGGCTTAAGGCAGATGCTCAATCATCTCAGCCTCCAGGTGCCGCCTCTCTGAGCTGTTCAACACCTGTGCCTTTCACTGCACGTACATTTTACATCAATAGTTTAAACATTCGTAATTCCATGAAGGAGGAGTGGAAGCAGGGCTTTGTAGGAGATTTGGTGTGTAGGTAAAGATAAGTACGGAGGAAGCATGAGTAACCTGTTAGAAACCTTGATAAGCCAAAGAGCAACAAAATTAACAGCCTGCATCAAAGAGGACAGACCCTCCCGCACTGCTGGTCAAGTTCTTTATACCCTAAGACTCGGGAATTACACTGGTTGCACCACAGGGAATATCCCAGACAATGAAAGAATGAATGACAGTTGGATTTGGGGAAATTTCGTTTATTAAGGAATGAAACTCAAGTTGCAAGCCCATTAGAATCCCACTACTAGATTACTGGAACAACACATTAAGTGGCAATAGAAAGTAAGAGGAAACGAGGGAGAAGACGTGCGTATAAGGGCCACTTGGCAGCAGGAGCGATGAAATTGTACAGAATTCTTTTTCTCTGTCATGCGGCATCATTTTTTATTTCAAGAGCCATGCTTTTCTCTTCTGTGTAAGTCTGATCTCTGTCCGTGAGTTTGCTTGAGCTGCGTGAGAAACTAATTCCCAGTGCCTGCTGATTTGAAACTAAGTGCAAGTGTAGGACCAGTTTTTCAGCTTGTCAATTTCCCCCGCTAATGCTCCGTGGAGGGCCTGTGGCCTGGGTATCATAACCTCACTTAGAGATCTGCCTGAGGTGCATGGTTTCTCCAGCGGGTGGTGCAGCAAGGTGCAAGGAGTCAATTTATGACACTTTTATGTTCCTAAAAGATCACAGTCAGCCCTATTTGATTTTTATGTACCCAGTGGGAGAGTAAAGGGGATAATGTTCAGGAGTACTTTGCATTTAAATGATTTCTTTATTCAAAGAGATTTACAAATGTTATATCATTAAACAAGGTTCCCTTTGAGATACATTAGAAGTAAATACAAAATTGCAATGCCTGTTTCACAGTGAGACAGTATTATGTAGTTCAGGAAGAGAGGCCTAAAGAATGTCTTCAAGAACAGTGCACCCTAATCAATATGTAACAATAACATCTTACATAATTTCATTATGCCTTTCTCACTAGCTCTAGAATTTTCTAACAAAAGCTTGATCTCTTTGAAACTACTTGCTTTTATCTTCTAAATGAGGCTAATAATAGCTTTCCTTTCTGTCTCATAAGTTGTTATGAGCAATCAAATAAGATCATTTATAGAGAGATGGACAGGTAAAAATTGTACCAATGTGAGAATGAATGAAAGGAGGACCAATTCTTGCTTATCTTCCTATTAGCATATGACCTTCAATACATACTACACTGTTGTTGGTTACTGAGGTATCAGGAACCTCAAACCACATAACATTAAGCTTTAACTTTCTACTATATGGTTTTTAATATCTAAAGACATATTAAGGTCGTTCATTTTGTTTTAAAAATAAAGAGTGCATTTTCTGGGTTGCTGAATGATACATGGATAGTTAAAGATAGGTTTGGAATTAGACCTTAGCTAATTTGGGGCTTTACATTTAGTTCTTTTAAACTGTGGTTTAAAGGATTCTAACTTAGTTTAAGGCAAGCTTTTCAAATATTTAAATCATGTAAAGGAATTTCAAGAAAAAAAAAAAGAAGTATCAGAACACTGAAAACTAGCCTCATAAATAAAATGACATAACAAAATGAGTAGACAAATACTCTGAAGGAAGAAAACACACAGGTGGATAATTACTGCTTTTTAAAACAGGAACAATAAATTTAGTCATAGAAGTCCAGAAAAGGCATCTTGAGAAATTTAAAGGTCATACATTATACAATATAGAAGGCTACATTATTTGGTGAAATTTTCTTAGTTAGAGTCAACTAATTTGGAATTTGATAATATGTACAGTGCTTAAGCCAATTATAACTTCCCTCATAGGTCTTTTTTTTTTTTTTTTTTTTTAAGGACAATGAGGAAATACTTGAATTATGAAAGCAGTGGCACATATTTGCAGATAATCTATTCAGAGATACCATTGTTTATAAAAGCCCTAAAAGCACTAATTTGCATGTTTAACTTAATGCTCCTTGCTAATCACCCTTTGCTTGTGAAGGCAGAATTTTGGTAGAGCACTTCAAGCTAAGCACTTATGTCTGAAAGTCATAGACGTTCATTCATTTTTAAAAGCCCGTAATTCTAATTTTTAACATTTTTAAATTGGCCAACTTCTGCTTACAAATTACCCAGAATTTGTCACCCATCTAGCTGAGCAAAGGCAGAAGAAGATGAAGGAGAACCAAGTCTTGCAGATTTGGAAGCAGATTGATTGTCCATAAATTCAGTTAGAATTTTCAGTGCAGATGAGGAAGGGGGAAGCGATGAAGACTTGCCAGCAATCAGAATTAGAGATGTCCAGAGCATAATTGAGGAATTATAAATTTGACTTTGAAATGCTTGATGAAAAGGCACTAAAAGAAACATAATTATTAGCATATTGTTTAATGTTTTAATTGGATGCATTTTACTGTACTGTGCCAAAGTGATTTTTGAAGTTGATTGCATTTTTGCTTTCCTTCCTATTCTGTAAAGCTCGGTCAACCATATAAGGGAGAAAAATAAGATAGGTTACATAACAGAAGGAAAAAGCTAATGATTTAAGAATGTGTGGTTTCCTTCACATGAATCATCACTCTTAAGTTTCTCATTTGGGGGCAACATCCATTCTTTTATAGAGCAAATCATTATGGTGTTGGGTATTTAGAGGAATTCTGTTTGTTGTATTAAATTATCCTGGCATCTGCACAATACTCTACTGGCTTTGATTATAAAAGTCTTTAATCATAGATAGCATTTATTTGTTAAGTGTAGCTTTCTTTTTTTTTCATATAAGCCCAATTGTTAGTTATTTTATAAAAACTAAAAAGCATAATATCAATAATTTTAATATATATAATTATAATTTTAATATGTTTAACATGTTTTATCTTAATATGTTCACTTATTATTTAATATTGATCATTATGGAATTTATAGAGTATTTCCTGAAGAAAACCCCCCAATTTTTGCAAGTATATTATTATAGTTTGCTTAGTAATTTTTTTTTAATTCATAAAAGCAAAATACAGTCATTAAAGACTTACCACTTTTCTCTTCCAGCCATGTAGATTATTCTTTCCAAATCACCCAGGGGAAAAAATTGTGTAGTCTCAATTCATGTTAAGTTTCTTTGATCTTCATGTAAATAAAGAGTCTGCCTTCCTCTCATAGGATTTTTCTTGAATATGATTTCTTTCATCAAATAGTTTATCTCATCTCTGTGAACATCAAGGTAGTTTGCTTCAGAACTTCAAACAAGCATTTCCTACATTTACAGGAAATATATAAAACAATATAAATGGCAAAATTCCTCTCAACTTCCCAGCAAGACAGAGGAGGATACATTTTATGTTGCACCCCACCTGGTAGGAGGCATATCCTAGATTGTAGTCATAATATCCTAGACAAACACCAAGCATTCCTTTCCCTTGATGGCAAAAAAGAGAAATATGTATGCTACAAAGGTGAGTTAGCTTGCAGAACATGGGAGGGAAATCCAGAACAGATGACTGAAAGAATATGATGAGTTTTTAGACTAAATGTTTATGATAATATGAAAGTTTACAATAGACAATTCAACAAAATGGGCCTAAGGGTTAGACATAGTATTGGTTTAGCTTGAGAGAGTCAGTGAGGATATGATTTGTTCTTATTTTTCCAAGTTATTCTAATTGCCTGAGTTCTTTACTCCCAGTTGGTTCTGCAAATTTATAATCCCTAACGTGTAACTCTCTCTTTCAGGTCTTTGAAAGTTGACCAATTTCTTATCGAATGAACCAGTCAGCCAGCTGTGAAGCCAATTATCCTAGCATTAGCAGACAGAACATCTTTTCTTTTTCCTTTTTGTTTATTCAATAACTGAAGAATTTTTTTAATTGACTGTAAACCGGGATATGGAGCAATGATTTTTTTTGTCTTAACATTTAGATTGTAAATTGATTGTCTTATTGAGGAAGTTTTCATCAGACTTTCTTCTTCTCTATGGCAGAATGGGACTAGTATATACTTCATTTTATGGAATATGCATAATATTTATTTTTTTAAATTCTGAATTCTCAAAATAGTTTAAATCATTAATAAACATATGACTATTGACAATTCTTTTGTTTACTTAGGATTTACACTTTTTCAAAATTATTCAATACCATAATCATTCATTGAGCACCTACCTATTATGAGCAAAGCCCCATATAATGAGAAAGAAGACTAAAAGCCTTTGTAGTGTTAGTGGGCATGAAAATTGGTACAACCATTATGGCAATAGTATGCAATTTCCTCAAAAAATTACAACTAGAAGTATCATATGATCCAGCAATTCAATTCTGGGTATATATCCAAGTGGATCAAAACCAGTACCTTGAAGAAAAATCTGCACTGCTATGTTCATTAAAACATTATTCATAATAGGCAAAATATGGAAATGAACCAGGTGTTGTGGACAGATGAATGGATAAAAATTATGTGTACATATTCCATTGTGTATATAATAATATACATAGTTATATACATTATGTATATTCCATTATATGCAGGTATATGTACACAATGGAACATTATTTAGCTTTTAAAAGAATGAAATCTTGCTATCTGTGACAATATGGATGAACCTGAAGAATATTATGCTAAGTGAAATAAGCTAGACATTGAAAGATAAGTACATGATCTTACTATTATGTCTAGTTCAAAAAAGTCAAATCCATAAAAGCAGAGAGTAGAATGGTGGTTGCAAGGGCCTGGAGTAAGGAGAAATGGGGAAGATACTGGTCAAAGCATACTAAGTTTCAGTTATGCAGGAGGAATAAGTTCTGGTGGTCTAAAGTACAGCTTGGTGACTATAGTTAATAACACTGTATTGTATACTTGAACTTTGATAAGAGTAGATCTTAAGTGTTCTCACCACACACACACACACACACACAAGGTAACAGATATGTACCTTAAGATATGTACCTTAAGTGGCTTGATTGAGGTAATCATTTCACAATGTATACCTATATCAAAACATCATATTCTACATCTAAATACATATAATTTTTGTCAATTATATCTCATTAAACCTGGAAAAAAGAAAAAGATGCCCATGACACCTTTCCTGCCCTCTAGGCAAACACAGGCCTATTAGATAATAGGACTATTGTCCAATTTTGGCTAAAACCTCTTAGCCAAAGGAGGTACTACTTTTGTAGAAGTTATTTTTTAAAGCGTTAGTAATGATTATTTAAGGACTTTTTTAAAGTATTTGTGAACTGGAGTTTCTTCATAAAGGAGATTGTATATTCCCTAAGTCTTAATGATAAATAGCATTTGTCTATATAGATAGATATTAGAGATGGAGGCAATGGAAACAGTTGTTCCATTTGGTTTTGGTTTTGGAAACAGTTTAAATAGAACAATGAGTACCTAAATTGCATGTAGCTATCCATGGTGATTTAAATGTGACTCTCATGGGCACATATATTGAGAAGGAATATTTTCACATATATTTTTAGCATTAGAGAACCAGTGCTGTCTAGTGGTTAAAATCTCAGGGTCTGATGTCAGAGACTGACTTCAAATCTTCATCCAGCATGACTAGTAACTTTGCTTGGGCTAGTTATTTAACTTGGTAAGCTTCAACTTTCATAGCTATAAAATAGTGGACATAATAAATCTTGGTTACTATCCAAAACACAATTAAGTACTGAATTGAAGAGTTTTTCATGACTCTTAGAACATAAACTTAATCATTGTTAGCAGATTAATTACCTGAAAATTACTACTGCAGGATATTTGCTGTGTTATTTTTCTTCATTTTTTATAAACATATAAGTTCTAAATAGTGAAATGTCATTGTAATTATCTGGTACAGTATTAGATAGAATTCACATCTTCTAACTTTTGATCTATGGATGTTTCTAAAACAGTAGTTTGTTACTGTTTTAGAAACAGTAGTAACTGTTTGTTACTACAGTAGTAGTAGTAGTTAGTAATTTTGTATTTTCCATCTTCTTAAATTTTAAATAGCTGTGACATCTCCAAGTCTTTATTCAAACTAATTCCTCTGATCGTAGTACATTCCTTTACAAAAGGTTAGGAATTTCCTCTCTTCAGAAGATCATACTGAGAAAAAGCATTCATACTGTGCTAGGTTGCGGTGGGGAAGCTCTTGTTCTTTTTTTTGAAACTTAAAAACTCAGAAAGTGAAGGGACCCAGGTTAGTATCTGAAAAATGAGTTTGTGAATTCTCTTTGTATGTCTGAGAATAATGTCTGTGATCAGTTCATTTTGCATGTTCTAGGAGATATTCACCAAATCATATATCCTTCTAGTCATTTATTATTTTTTAAATACATTCTAAGCATCTTTATGTTCACAAAGGGATGATGTACCCCAGAATGAGAGACATAACTAAGCATATAATTACAATAATATGTAATTTTTTAAGGAAATCAGAATGTACTGGGGACATGACCAAATAATTAAAGCAAAATCCTATTGTGTAGCTATACTCATTTTATAATATTTATTAAAATTTGAGGGGCAACTGGGTGGATCATTTGGTGGCACCTGTCTTTGGCTCAGGTCATGATCCTAAGGTCCTGGGATGGATCCTGGGATCCTAGGGTCCTGGGATCCCCATGTCTGGCTCCCTTCTTAGTAGGGAGTCTCATTTTCCTTCTCTCTCTGCCCCTCCCTCTGCCCCACCAGTGTTTTCTTTCTCTCTCTCTCTCAAATAAATAAAATCTTAAAAAAAAAAAAGTAAAATTTCAGGTTAACATAGAAGATATTTTACCTCATGAAAACTTGAATTTTGACTCCTTTTAATTGAAGAAATCAAGGCCTTAATTGCTTCTGGTTCTACAGGCAACTATCCATTCATTTAGTTTTCTTCTTTTTGCTTCTTTCCACTCAGATAAGCCATTCAACTCCATATTTCTTCTAAGAGATCACTATGACAGAATTCTGCCATTCCACACCAATTTCACTCTTTTGAAATTATTTCATCATAATGAGATGTTTCTTCTCAATAATTGCAACATTTCTATTGAAAATATACTTTATTACTGAAATTAAGTCTTTTTCGCTGTTGTCACTAACCTTTGAGAAGATTTATCATCTTCTTCTGATACTATGAGTAACATGGAAGTATTCTATTATTCTATTTTCAGAGTAATAAACTAGAGCTTCTTTCATACATAACTTCTTTATGTAACATTTTACTAATCCCACATGTGTACTAAACATGGCTGAAGCCTTTACCAGGACCTCCAAATAAGCACATTCATCTAATTCATCTATTACATTTATTTTTTTCTTATATTTATATGTCATATTAATTTGATTGTAAAATCAGACTTTCTATGTATCTTGTTCTTATGAATAGCTTTCATAATCATTTGACTGTACAAATAGGACTAAGCAACAGTAGTTCTTCTTGGGAATTTTTTTTCCTGATTGGGCACTTGAATTGCATAGTTCTGTGAGATCATGAATTCTATAGTTGTAATCATATACAAATTTGTGATGCCCAACTCTATATCCTAACTAAATTCTTTTTTGCATTTAAGGTCATGCCATCTGGTATACCAAATAAATCCACAAATTTCAATGAATTAACACATTAAGTATGTATTCCTCACTTATCTAACATTCAAATGCAGGTATTAATGACTCACAAGTGGCTTTCCTCTATGAAGTGATTCGGGGATCCAGGACCATTTATCTTGTCACCTACTATCCTTCAGTGTTTCAGAATTCTCTATTCCTAGCTGACAAACATATAAAAAGATGGCTTGGAAATAAGTGCACTCACTTAGCCATCTGATTTTGGAAATGAGACATATTACTTTCACTAAAAGTTTCATGGCAAAGGACTGTAACTGCTGGCTGGACAGTTTCTTCTTAGCCACAGTTAGAAAGAGCACAGATTTTGGAGCTATCTACATGATTCTGCCACAGCAATTATTTCTTCCAAGAAGTTGGAATGGAATTTCCTGGTTATTTATTTAGGGTAATCTTAAATACAAATTGACAATGTATTTTTCAAAAGCTGTAAATATATCCTTGGGAAACCTGTGCCTGCTTATTTTTGGTTGAATAAATTTATATTTTTCTTTTATTTAGAGCATCAAGGAAAGATATATCTCTTTCATTTGTCAAGTATTTCTAAAGTGTCTAGTGAATGCCAGGTATTCATTGACCTATTTGGGATGCATTGGTGATTAAAATATTAAAAATATCACTGCCTTTGTGAATTTATATTCTAGGATGTAGAGATAAACAGTTGTAGTAGACATAATAAATAACTGAGTTATTCTGAATATTAAAATTATTAAACTCTATAGAAAAATAAAAAGTGGGTCAGGGTAAAGGGAATCAGGAGTGTAGAAATTTGTGGGAGCTTGTTAAAATTTATGAAATGGTTATCATTGAAGGCTTTATCAAGAAGATAGCTTTTAAAGAAAATTAGAAGTAGATGAGGCTTCAGACACACAGACAGCTGGCTGAAGAGAATTCCCTCCAGAGAAAGAGGTCAGTGCAAGGGTCTCCGTGTAAGGAGTTTGCACAGTGTGTTCAAGGAACAATGAGGAGCACAAAGTCTCTAGAAAGCTGTGGCGCAGGGGAAGCACAGCAGGTGATGGTTCAGAGAAGAAACAGGGCCAGATCATGTGAAACCTTGGTAACATTCATGTTTTTATTTTTAGTGAAATGGGAGACCTTGGTAGAGTTTGAAGTAAAGAAGTGAAATAATCCTCATCATAGAAAAGAATCACTGGTTGTCACATTGAGACAGACCATAGGGTGCCAAACGTCAAAGCAGAGAAGCCAAGGAAGAGGTTATTGCACAAACCAGACAAGAGATGATGCTGACTGGGAAGACAGTGTTATTCTCTTCATGCTGATAAAAACAGTGGTTAAAATGTGCTTTGTCTACCAACATGTTGACCTTTAATAGATATTAATGCCTTGGGAATATTTTGACACCCTGCAAGTTAAATCTCTGTCCAATTAAAGATTTACATAAGAAAGAACCATGATTACTCTGAAAGCTATAATGGACTCCTGGTCATCTAGCAGAACTAGGAAGGAGCTCCTAAAATAATTCATTAGCTTTTTATTTTTATTTATTTATTTATTTATTTATTTGACAGAGAAAGATCACAAGTAGGCATACAGGCAGGCAGAGAGAGAGGGGGGGCAGGTTCCTCGTTGAGCAGAGAGCCCAATGCGGGGCTTGATCACGACCTGAGCCGAAGGCAGAGGGTAACCCACTAAGCCACCCAGGTGCCCCAATATAAATATATTTTAGATGACTATAGTTTTTCAAAGGCTGGCTCATGTCCTTGTAACATAATGTGGAAAGACTGTATTGAAAGATATAAGCAACTTATTAGTCAGTTTCATGTTGCAGGAAATAGTTGCACAGCCAGAATTTGCATAGGATCCAAACCTCATGATTCTTGGGCATCTCACACTTTGTAGTTCAAGTGTTCAATCAAGAACTTGATTCAACACTAAGCCTACTGTTGAGATAAACTGAAGGTACTTCTGATTATCTCAAGTTTGGAGTGTGGTAATGATAACCTCATTACGTGCTGTTTATATCCACCCACACACCTCCATAGCCTGAGCATGACACAGATTGTCATTTTGGAGATACTGACAACCCTAAATACACCCATGGCCTGGCAGGTGACTTGCCATCAGGTTTTGCGCTTGAAAGGGAGTGACCTCTTCTTTGAGTGACTCTGTTTTCTTATCATTCAGCCTGTCCCTGGATTTGTTTCTATTTCTCTTTGTTTTTCTGGGGCTAAAAATTTTGTTTCTAGTACTATATCTATTCCATGATTCCTCTTTATTTTCTGATATCCAATTATTTGAGAGAAAATTGGCTAGATCATTCTATATGGTGGGTTTCTATTGGACAGCTATCTTGAGATAATCTCAAAGAACATTGGGTATCTGCATAGTTAGCTGACAGATAATATTTTTGGCTAGGGCACTGATCCTCTTTAGGATACACAGTGTCTAAAAATCACAGAATTTCAAACTGACTAGGAAGAACGTCCTTCAGCATAGGAACGGCCAACACTTAGAGTTGCACAAACTTTTCTTGAGTATAAACAATACTTCTGATATGTTATCTTCAGAGATGCACTACATTTCACTACACTACATCCTATCTCTCGCTACATACTGTCTCTTTTTATCTTTCCTTTTCCCTTAGAAACATGTCTTCAACATTTACTTCAGTTTGACCATATATTTTTGGATATTGGAGAATTATATATTATTGATCACATAGAATTTCTTACACAATTCTGTTCTGAGGTTATTTTTAACAGTCTTCTTGACACATAAGAGCTTTTGTAGAATGCTTAGACTCTGTGACTGAATCATGGAGCCTGGTGTGTAGTTGTTGCTCAATCATGTATGTTAACATTCTTCTTGAAATGGCAGAGGACAGCATTTGTGATTCACTCCCATCAACTTCCTCACTCAGTGTATCTCTAAATTCATGTATAGTTCTTCTTTGTTCACTGACATAAGAGAATAATAGTTTCTTGTTCAATGTGAAGCCTTCACCTGAAACTTTATTCTCAATCATCTATTTCTCTTTCCTGACTCTTATTCTCAGAATTAACGTGGGTCCCTTTCCCCAGAATTTTCTTTTTGTTTTAATTCATCAGTTGTCCTTGTCTACTACCAAACATGCTTACCTGAATTCAACTGGCCTCTGTGCTTAATGCTTTTCTATTTTGGATAGATTTATTTTTCAGAAGCATTGTGCAATTACTGATGTTGTGAAAAAGAACTGTAGTTACTAGGTGGTATATTGTATGGTAATTTTTTCTTTTTTTCATAATGCATAGTCTGAAAGTTAGTTGGCACTCACATTGCAGGTTGTTAAATATCTCATTCAGGTCACTTTTGCAAATATCAGCTATTTTTGACAGACAATAAGAATCATTATTTTAAGAACATGCTTCTGGTTACTCCCTGATGTGCTGTAGTTGATTATCCTGACAGGAGACTGATGCTGGTGGTGGTGTTCCTGTGTTTTCATCTCAATTATTTTTGAACAATAAAGTAGGAAAAATATTCTGCTGTACAGCTTTGACTATGGCAAAGAGTTAAGAGAGATATATTATCATTATTTGTTACTGTGAGCAATAATGAATGCCATTACAAAAATCTACATTGCTAATAATACCCTTTTCTTCAATAACTCTTTTCTAATGTATTCAAAGGTCCTTATAAATTCCAACTGAGTTAACTTCACGACATCTTGTAAGATAAGAAAACTTTTGATTAGGTAAAATTAGTTCATCGCTGAGTCTTAATCTTTAACATTCTATTCTCTGACCACACAGACTTGCAATCCTAAATCTTACTGCACCAACACTGAGGCCTTCCATTCCTGGCTCATGCCTTTTCTCCAAGTCCTATCTTTATGATCTTTGTATTGATCTGAGACTCTAAGTGCATATTTAAGCCATTTGCTATTAGGAACCTCAACCTTTCCAGTCTTGTTCAGACATTGTACTTACAAGATCATATTCATGTTGCATGAGCTTATTCATTGCCAGTCTCTACGAATCAATCCAGGCTTAGAGTTAAGGTTTGTGGGTGAGGAGTGTTAGAGTTATCTAATGCTGGATAATAAGTTACCTAAAATGCATGGTACAAAACAATAATTTACTATGTCCACGGACTTTGAGGGACAAAAATTTGGACAAGGCATAACAGATGATGTGCCACTCTTCCTCAGTGTCGGGGGCCTCATCTGGCTCATCTGGAAGATTCCATGGTTGGTGGCTATAATAATCTGAAAGCCCATTCACTCATCTCTTCTGTGGTGGAGGAAAGAAATAAAACTTATTGATTGGCTACTATGTGTTAGGTTTTCTGCTAGGCAACTTGTATTACTGGTCTTGTTTGATCTTTATAATGAATGATTGATATGACCAGTATTAACCTCAATTTACAAATGACATATCTCAAAGGGTTGCCTGTTATTTCCAAGATCACTTCTATGAAGTGACAGATGCAGCCTCAGCTTTCTTGTTGTCATTCAACTGCTCTTTCAAAACCATTGACACTCATTTGATGAATTATACCGTCTTTGAAATCTTTAATTTCTTTGAGTATTGTTATTTTTTCCTCTCATCTTTTCATCCCCATCCTCAGGCCATTCTATCTACTGCTCCTCTTTTAAGACCCCATGAAACCCTCCATGATAGCACTCGGAATATTATTTTTTTTCAATTGCTCCTGTAAATATTTATTCCAGTAGACTATGGGTACATCAAGGCCAGAGATGATGTCTTCTTCATCCGTCACAGAGCTTGGAGTGTAGACGTTGCTCAGTCATGTCTGTTGAATGAATTTTTAGAGTCAGACTGAATACAAAAATTCTGACTCCTTAGAACATATCCCATCTAAAGAATCTTGTCCATTAGAGTTTCAAATACCTTTAAAGTGACTGTTATATCTTTCTTCATGTGAATTATGCATAGCCTTTCACAACTAATATGACATAGTGCTGCAAACATACTTTGCAAGAACCCTAGCAATGGTATGCATAATGTCTCTTAGACTTGAGTTTCGGTGTTTTCAGTAGTGTCAAAATGTAAACAGGAAGTTTTGAACTTAAGTTTGTTTAAAATATCAGGAGCAATTTGTAAATGTTATGGCTGGATTGGGCACACCTGTTGGAAAAAATATATATTTATTTTAACTCACATTTCATAGGCATTCAGTTGTAACCTAGAGGTTATTTCCTTATATATTTTTTTGTATGTAAGGATAGTTCCTTTCCCACTTAGTGTTTAAATAAACAATATTATCCTTCCGTGAGAAGGCACAATTCTATTGTTAATGCCATGTTTTCTTGTAGAGGTAGTACATAGTGTTCTCTATTTTACTAATGAACTTATATTTATATTTTTTGAGGGGGAAAGAAAGTATTAATGCTATTTAATGAGTAAGAAACATACTCTATTTTGAACACTGAAAGAACACCAATAAGCTTCAAAGTCATTTAAAGTTGAAAGGAACATAACTATATGACAGTGCAGAACTAAAAGCTAAGGTTGATCCTGTTTTACATAAAAGAAGCTTTTCAAATGATTGGAAAGATGTAGTGCACACCAAAAAAAAAAAAAGTTTTGGTTTTTTTTTAATCTCCTAAATTTACTTTTTACAATACTACCTGATTGTCATAAGACAACCTCCAATCCTCCTGAATACTCAGTATTAGCAGATGTGTTACATGACAGATTCACAGGAATAGAGCCAGACATGCTCTCACAATTATACAATATTTTTATGTCACAAGGAAAAATCAAGATCAAAGCCTCATACAAATTGACATGGGCATATGTTGCAACAAATCTGGACACAGAAACCACTGACAGACTAGTTCTGGATGCTGCTATTTCCTAATCTCTACTGACCTATGTGTGGGCCGAGGGGACATGTCTCTAGAGGTTGCTGGAGTTTAATCCTTTGCCAAAATATTATAAAACAAAACAAAACAAAGCAAAACAGAAGAGGACAGAATGCAAAAGCAACTGTCAAGGACTGGCTTTCAAGACTAGATTCTGGAATCTGAAAATGGAAGGAAGAGAATAAGAGGGAGGGTCAGTTCCCAGCTGGAATTCAAGTTACCGCCTGAGTTAAAGGGGGGATGTGGTGTCTCTCCTGGAATCCAGGAGTCGGATTAGATTGAAAAGCGATGCAACACTTCGGACCCTCGGTCAAAAGGAAATTGTCAAGTTTGGGGGCTATTGTAAGGGCTGCTGCACAAATCATTCCTTACAGATTTTCATCTTGAGAATATGTGCATGTTGGAAATAAAGAAGTATTCTGACATATTTGAGTGCAACTAGTTCAGTTGTGGTTTGAGCAGCATTTATTGGGGGAAAGGGAGAGAAGAGGAGAAAATCTTTATCTGAGAGGTAGTGTTTTACTTTTTTTATGAGGTTTTGGTTTTCTTAACTGTCAAGAAAGCAGAAAGGAAACAACAGGGAATTCAACACAATCCATCAGCCTGTGAATAAGTAAGACTATCACACAGGTAAAGAGCTTGCTTTTTGCTTTGAATGTTTTAGAATTGTATCCTGGGCACAAAATAGCCAGTTACTACTAAGATAAATGATAAATATTAGAAACAGATCTTATTGCATAAGTACCTTTTGACTTAATGTATAGTTAAGTATATTTTGCTTCATGCCACTTCTTTACGTAGAAAGCCCTTAACTGTCATGTGTACCTGGTAGAAATTGGAATGCCTATAAATCCATACATGGATGATTTTTATGTTTTCCCCTCTGCCACCTTTGATGAGTTCTATTTCCGTACTACTTTCTAAATCCTATTCATCTTACTTCCCTTATTCAAAGGATCCATTCCATCTCACACCGAGGCTGCTCCACTCTATACATGCAGCTGGCCTTATCACATGATTTTACAGTGCCCTATTCAACAGTGCACATCCTGACAATTGTAGCACATCTGGTATTGACCTTGGTGTCTACTTCACAACTACTCTATTTTTATTCATATGTGCCTGTGTGTGTGTGCCTGTGAGTGCTAGTAAAAATCCGTCTTAATGTTAGTAGCCATGAAAGCCCTTTAGCCCTTTATTACAGAAGGGTCGAACAAAGAGACATCTCTGGATTTAATGGCAGATATTTGCTTCTCTTCTCTAGGAATCCCTTATGTCACAATGGCAATAACTCATTCCCAGAAACACCTTTTCTGAAAGTGACAGGCCATGAGTCTTATGACTCTGGGAAGAATTGTTTCATAAACATCTGGATCACAGATGTTTTTAGAACTGCATTGCCTTTCTTTGACTTTATTAAATTCTACGTGTGCTATTTTATGCACTTGGAAAAGTTATTCTAGGAAGACTCCATTGGTTCTCAGGGATCATTAGGTAAATGAGGAGGATAAGGAAGCCTAGTGAGTTGTAAAAGCAGCTTTGCCCAAGTCAAATGTCTAAGTAGTAGTGCAAGTTTGCAACTACTACCCTACCCATGTCCTTACCATTCATGCTACATTGCCCACATGGATCTCGCTTGACTTTTTGACCACATTATGGTTTAAATTGATGATTTTGAAAACTTCTTACAGTGCTTTAAAGAGTTGTACACTCAAGATATCTTAGGCTGAGTAACATGGTTAAAAGACTGTGGACACTGATAAAAAAGTACAATGAGACTTGACTAGGTTCTGCGTAGAACTCTCCACCAGGGCCCTTCTGTCCATGTACAAGGAGAAAGACTGTAAGGCAAGCTTCCAAAAAGAGTAGAAAGACTACTCCAAAACAATAAATCCATCATATTAAAAAAATTGTAAGATGTAACTGGATCACCACTTTTTAATGTAGCATTCAGGGTCAAATACAAAATTCTCTTCCCTAGTTCATATATTTGAGCTCTTTTGCAATATAAGGGCAAATGTCTATGTTATGAACCTTTATGAATCTTTGCATTCTATCTAAGAGAACAGTAAGATACAATTTGCTGTAGCTTTCTGGGTCTTGGTTGAGGAAGAGGGCAAGGGCTATTGGCCTCTTCTTTAGCACTGATAAGGAAATTGCCCTTTCTTCAGTTTAAAGTCACTCGAAAACACAAGAATGAATAGTCTCATACTTTATCTCTTTTCTTCATTTTCCACGAGTCTTTGCAAGCCTTAGTAACCAATTATTCTTTATATTTGAAATACATACTTAAAGCCTGGAAACCATGTATTTTCTTATGAAAAAAATAATCACAAGAGTTGCCATTGAAATTGAAAAAATAGGTAGTGATATTCTAACCACAAATACTATAGTTTTTCAGTCTAACACAATAGGAAAGCCAGTAAGAGGATATTTTGTCTTTGACTTCTTCCTTAAGAAAACAAAACCAATAGGCATTAATGCTGATCTGTTCATGAAACATGATATTTACTGGAGAAGGTAAGGGTATAAACTGAGTTTGTAAGGTTTTTTCCTCCTTCTTCTCCACAGACATCATTCAACTCCAGAAAGATTGTTTATAAGAGAGAGAACCTCATTGTAATTGAAATAAATGAACTAGATGACATAAGATAAAAACTGTAAAAACTTTTCATGTATTTTATGTATTTCAATCAATTTAAGTTCAGCTCTAGATAATTTTTCTCAAAAAATATTAAACATTCCTTCTTATAAGAGATGTGAAATTAAAAGCAAGATTTTAGGCCTTTATTAAAAAAAATGACAGCCTAGTAAACAACAAAGAAAATATGACTCAAAATTTCATAACCAAAAATTTTCTTCTCTTCACTGCCTAACTAAAACGCATCAGTTCTCTGATGGAGCCATGAAGGGTTTGTTAGCTAAATTAATTCATCACAAATTCTGGAACTAGTTCACTTTACTCCCCAAATCTTTGGTTTAATATAAAGCTATTGGAAATATTAACCAAGTAGAATATCACAGACAAGCATGGTATAATATTATTTGCCTAATATTCAAGAACAAATTTAAGATTCTGCTTCCTTCCTGTCTACAGGATACCTGACTTATAGAAGACTTATAATAACATTTAAAGAAATGAATACACAGTGAATATATTAGTTCATTTAACCCTTACAGCTATTAAATGCAGAGGTTCTATTGTTAACCTCCTTTTATAAATGAGGATATTAAGACCCACAGATCAGATAGCCTGTATAGTAGATTTCACATTTGAATTGAGGTAGCCTGAGCCCAGAGTACAATTCCTTGACCACTATTATTTTTCTTGTTGGCACATGGACCTTGTAGCCAGTTTTGAATTATATTTTATTTTACCTTGAGCTCTGCAAATGGTTTTGGGTGTTCTTATTGGAAGAAGAGACAAATAGTAATGCATAATGTCCTTAAGTATCACTTCAACATGATAAATTTTACGTATAGTCTTAGACAAACTTTGAAGTCAGCCAAATATGCTTTTGAACTTCTCACCTAGCAGGTTCTGTTTCCTTTCTTCTCTCCTTATGGTACCTTCCCAGGTGGTGTGGACCTTCATGTTACCCTCCCACCTCCCAGAGGTACCTTGGCACTTCCTCCAGCCCCCAAACCCTCATACCTCAAGGAGGCTGTGGCCTCCTGATGGGTCATCACTGTCAGGGCTGCTGCCTTCCCTAGGGAACTGAGGTCATATCCAAATATCTCAGGGGCTGTTGCGAGGAGTAAGTCAGAGTTAGATCCACTCAGCATGCTTGGAGTTAAGGGATAAAGTTAGAAACCATGGGAGGAGAATTACCAAGAAATACATTTGGTCTCAGAAGAATAAACATGTAGC
Organism: Mustela lutreola; assembly: GCF_030435805.1. Taxonomy (NCBI): domain Eukaryota; kingdom Metazoa; phylum Chordata; class Mammalia; order Carnivora; family Mustelidae; genus Mustela; species Mustela lutreola. The sequence continues at coordinate 42,666,674 of NC_081300.1, forward strand.
TCAGTGTTGAGGCAAAGCTAGTGCTGCTTCTCAAGCAATGACCTACTGTATCACTGAAGGCATTAGAGCAGTGGCTTAACTACCCCTTGGCAGGCATACTGTAGGAAGAACTCAAACATTCAAAGTGAGTCTAGATTAGATGACCTTTGAGGTTCCATTTAGCTGTGAGTGTCACTTCTAGATAGCTACAGGATTTTCTTTCTTTTTTTTTTTTTTAAATTATGGAAATTGTCACTTAAGACTGGTACCTGCAAAAAGCACAGGAGATAGGAATCTTCAAAGTTGGAAGAACAAAAGGACCAAATCTTAGCACTTCATAATGCCCAAGGTAGGCACAGTAGAGTGAGAGAAGTTCAGTGATGCTCTCTTCACCACATATGTTGGTTTATGTATGGCCAGACCCAGTTATAAAATCATCAGGTAGGTATACAAACAACACTGCTTTAAATAGTACAGTAGTATACTTCATTTTGTAGATAAAAATGTGATCAGATTCTTGCTAGGTGTGTAACCTGATGAAAATAAGCCTCGGCAGTTCAGTCCCAACACAACATAGGATTGTTCAAAACCAGTGCTATGACAGACAGAGTGTGAGAAAAATAGAGACGAAGTTAAATATATCCACTGCTACTGTTACTTTGTTCATAGACTTCTTTAATAGTCTCAAATATCAAAAGAATATGAGTTAAAACCTAAATAAATCCAATTTTTAATCAATAATTGTTATCTGATAGTTAATTTATTTTTGCTCAGATCATATATCTGGAAAATATGTTGGACTATTTAAGGGAGTGAAATACCTTTTACATAGCTCTAGTGAATCATTTATAAAATTTGCTAGTATGATTTTTTTTCTAAAAAAGAAAGATTTTTGCTGATTGAAATTATCCTGTCAAAGTAGATGAAAACAATTTATCCAGACATATTACATTTTAAGCAATATTCTCTTGATTAGTGATTATTTGACATAATGCAAAATTTGCTTATTTAAAAAAAAAACTAAGATCAGTTTCTTCTAATAACCACACATTCTTTAAAAAATATCTTATTAAAAATTAACTGGCAATAATATATATGGTGTTACATATATACACATGTAATATATAGTATAAAATGTACTACATATAGTAATATATATTCTATATAGTAAATAATATAAATTATATGTATAGATATACACACTCAAAGCACACACTCAATAAAGATTTTTTGAATCAATGCCTAATTAAGTTATGTCTTGGGAATCATGTAGATCCAGCAAAAGGGCGTTCTGTATTCCAACTGAGGATTTTGCAATCTTGGTGAAAAAGAATTATGTTCAAATAAAATAATGCATTAATTAACAATAATAAAATGCTAAAATTTATATATCTAATTATAGTACATTTTATATACTACCCCACACATAGGGAGAAAGAAAATTCTTATGTATTAAAAAAAATGCCCTGAGACATAACTATAATCCCTTTATCTGGAGAATATATCACTAGAACTTTATGGAATCAGAATATCTCTGATATTCTGGCGTCAAATCTCAGGAAATACTTTCCAGTACTTAAATTAATTTTCTTTACTTAAAATCTTTTATACTTTTCTTTGCAGTGACAAAAGGAAATTTCTCTAAGTCTAAGTCCATGGAAGAGCTTCCAGCAATATCAATCCAGTGTTTGCATATTTCTAGAGCAAACATGCTATTCTCTATAATCTTAGCAAAAACCTCGGTAACCTTAAGATAATACCTTGGGGAAAATGAATTATGTGGAAGCTTTTTCTTTCAACTACCATTACAAAATACCTCATGAACCTTCTTCCTCTACTCACAACTGTTAATGAACTAGGTAGCAAACAGAGAAAGATTCATACCTGCACCTTGTTCATGAAAGCTATTTCTGGCATTCTCACTCATAAATCACAGGATTCCCTGATACCAAATGTTCTGAATGACAATGGCAGTTTCTGGGCTTCATTCTCATAGCATTTAAACAACATCATCTCTAAAAGTGACCTTTCCTCTTGCACAATCACCATGTTTTTATATCTGCAAACAGAATTCATTGATTTAGTAAAAGCACATCTAATATTTTCTATGCATTTCTATGCTGATACTCTGCTCAGCCTTAGAATTGAGAAAAAAAAAAGTGAATAAGGCAAGGTCAATGCTATCTCACAAAGGCATATAATATAATTGCAATGTAATGTGATAAATGCCATGATTGAAGCATTTGCAGTCTTTATGGCACAGCAGATGTATGAAGGAAAGAGGGATGCCTTTACAAAGAGGGTTTTTAGTTTTTCCCTTCCATAAATGCCTCTGAAATGATGTAATTCCTATTTTATGGACAAAAAATAAGATACAGTTTTCCATATATTGTTCACCTTATTAATGAAGAACTCCATGCACACTTAAAGAATCTGTATCTTTCTTCTCCAATAATCAGGGTTTAGAAATTTTAATTCCACCTTGGCAACTTCAGCCAAAGACATTTCTCACCCTCTTTCAGCAACCCCCTCCCTAGCAGGCAGGAATGCTGAGAATCATCTGTACACAATGATTCAACCGCCTACTTTTAGATTATACTTGTTCTGGACCATGCTAGGCTACTGTTAGCTCTATTATTTGTTCTATTTCAGCTCCATTTTTATAGGTCGAAGACAGCCTATAAAAAGCCAGAGCTGTTATTTAGAGCAACTTCCTTTGAAATCCCTCTCCTGTGCTCTTCTTAGTTTCTGAACATTGCCTATGCCCTGAGATCCCCCTTGTGTATGGATGACTTGTTTAGACATCTGCCATGATTTCTTATTTGTAATCTTGGAACGATATTGATCCTCTAGTTACACTGCATACTCCTCAAATGGCACCAAATTAAAAACAAAACCAACAAAAAAAACAGGAAAAAGAAAAGTGTTTCCAGTTATAGGAAAGAATATATTCACAATCAGTGAGGTAGAGATACTGGCCTTCTGGAAATAGGAAGAAGAGTGAAAAATTATAATTATGGCTGCCTGAAAATTGGCCAGGGTGACTAGATTTGTGTGGAGACAAATGATTTAAATTCTATAAAAAACATACAAAATCCCAACAATGTAAGTGTGTGTATGTGTGTGTACATAGTGCAATGTATATAGATATCACTCCTTTTTATTTCTTTTGTGTGTATGAAAGATTACATACCATAATGTTATAACCTGTTAGTCTTCTTTTTTCTTTTCTTTTTAAAAATTTGATGTCCACTTGTGATCCAGAATCCCCTTAAGTACTTAATGGTTTCATGCTCACACATTAATTTTATTACATTTCTAATTACAGTTTAAATCTTAACTCATTTAAGATAAAAAGTAATCTAACCTAAAAGTGAAAATCTTCACTCTTCTATCTATATGAACACTTGATTTGAGAATACGAAAGACTAGTAAATTGGGCCATTACTTTATCTTGATAAATATCCTGACTATTTGTCCTGAACTTCATGTCCTGAACTACTCTCCCCACATACTCATCCCACTCCCTCAATTTCCTTTTGACTATCCAGATCTTTCATAATGCAGTTTCCCATTACACACTTTTCCAACATTTTTCCCAGTCAACTCAGAATTTCCTTTTTTTCTCACTATGTATGATTGACTCATTCATCAAACAACTACATATTTAGAAGCTACTATAGGTCAGGTGCAATTTAGTTGCTGGAGACAAATAAAAGGTCCAGCTCTCCTGAAACACACATTTAAATGGAGGAGAAGCACAATAAAAATGAATGTAATCACTGAATAATATCAAGTATTGTTAAGAGTTATAAGCAACAGCAATAAAAGCTTGGTTGGTGGGATATTAAGAGACAGAGAGTGACTGTTTATCATAAAGTATTCCTCTTTAATAAGTGAGTTTTTGACTTTGTGTTTTGTAATCATAACCGGATTTTGGATTTTGTTGACTCAACTTTCATGTTCTCATCTTAGTGCAAGGGCTTGAGTCTAACACAGTGCAGATCTTAGCAAAAATACATTAATATTTTACACACACTTAAACATCTAATTATTAGCAAAAGATGTATATAGCCAAGCTATTAATTTCAAATGGTACAATTCATTCATGCCTGGGAAAGAAATTAAGATTCTTAGAAAAATGGTATTTTTTAATGTTTAACAAAATTTTAAATTTATCTAGCATTTTTAAATTCACTTAAAGTGAGAAGAAATTTGATTTTCAAAATTTTGAAATCCTGGTTAAGTCTAGCTAAATGTAAGTTGAAAATAAGTTTAATTTGTATAAGAATTAGTCCAAGCTTGACAAATTTTAAATTTTTTGATGTGCTTAATTATAATAATGAATATCCTGTCACATATGCAGGCGGTGCTGTAGAATTTTTACCTAGATTGTAGCATTTGTAATCAGCTCAATTTAAGAGTTACCATTTTTATTTATTTTTTTGTTGGTTGATATATTTGCAAAGGGCTAGAATAAAAGTTGGCATTAAAATTTGCCCTAATAAACATACCTATCACCTATATTTTGGATTCTAAATTCTATTCCCACCAAAAGGGACCAGAGATCTTTGAATAAATGGCTGGTTTTAGAACCAGGTTAGTGATATATATATATAGATATATATATATATATCTATATATATATATCAAATTCCCCCAACATTGTAAGATTTAAATTAGTCATGAAATGTAAGCTAAAAATTGCTTGCATAGGTTTGTTATGATAGCTAACATGCTAAAGAGTGAATAAATAACAGATTCATCAAAAGAAACATTTTATAATCTAACAGAAAAATACATATATAATAATAAGCAAGAAACTGATTCCATTAAACATAATTTTACTAAGGAAATTTTGCCTTCTATTTCAAAGTTTCTAGTTATGTAGAAATATCACGTGGACCTCATTACATTTAGTCAAGTTTTCTAAATAGTTGCAAATATAGGGCTGATGTCAACAAGTTGTTCCTTTATATAGAAACTTTCTATAGCAAACTTGCTATTTAACTGGTTTCTTAGTAATTAGATCAACCTTAACAAGAAATGTATTCAGATAGTTATTAGACGTTGGAAGACAAGTTCATGGGACTCTCCTGGTTTCCCTTCTACCTCTTTGTTCATTTCCTGTCTCTCACTCTCAGTGCCCTCTTCCTTGCCTCTAACTGTGAGATCTCAAGGCTGCCCAGCCCTTCTTTTCTTTCTCTTGTTTCTTCCTTATTCGTTCTCATCTATGCACATGACTTCAAAAACCACCTACATGAGATTTCTCCTGCATTTCCATCACCATTCCAGTCTTCATTTCTGAGGTCCAATTTTATAGATACAATTGCCTATTTAACAACTCTTCTTGCATTGTCCAAAGAGGTCTCAATCTCTGATCCCATGGTTAGTGATTTCCACCTTCATCCTCACCACTCTTTCTTCGATTGCTGTCTTTACTTTTAAATGGCCTTCTGCTTGTCTTACTCATACCCTCCTGCACTCTTATTCCATTCCACACACTGAAACCATGAAATATAATCCAGCACTCCTGATTAAAATGCTTCAATGGTTTTCTGAGGCTCTCAGGATTAATTGGTTCTCCTTCTGCCCTCCTCGTTCCTCTCTTAACTTAGAACCAATGCGGTTCTGTAAGTTTCAGATATTTTGCTTGTCAGCCACTTCTATGTAATTTCATGTTACTTTCTATATGGGTTCTTTTCACATGAAGCTCTCTTATTGAAATTCCCCTTTGTCTTCACCTGGTAAATTCCAAATGAGTTTTCAAATCTCAGTTCAAGGATCATGTCTTCAGCCTCCGGGGATCCTTCCCTGACTTTATTAATGTGATATCCAGCTCTCTTTTAGATGCCTCCAAACACTGTGCTCTTCCCTTCAGAGAAATCACAAAACCGATTTAACATATGTGATGATTTGATTGTTGTTCTTCAACTTTAGATTCTAATCTCTGTGAGAACAGAGAAAATTGCACGTTTTAATCACTATGGTGTCTTCCTACACAACAGGGTTCTTAGTGCATGTTAGGCACTCAATAAATACTTACTAAGTAAATGGATGATTGAATGATCCATTTCTCTCTTCTGCGCAGTCACACTCATTTACACATGTATTAGAATGAATCCCAAACTGAGAAATGATATGGAAACAGGTGGGGTATCTGGCAGAAAGACCATTCGGTGAACCACACTGAGTTGAAAGCCAACAGATTTTATTCCACAATAAATAATATTTGCCAAGATCCTCCTTTCACATGTGAGGAAATTGCATGGCACTGGCCTAGCTCCCATGAAGACAACCATTAAGATTTGCTTTCAGAAAATCTGTAATAATTTCAAACATAATAGGCAACTTGCTAAGTGTTTATGTGCATAATATGATTCAATTCTTCTAACCAGTTAAAATTGATTGATTGATTAATACAAATTTCACAGATAAAACTGTGGCTTGTAGGCTTAAACAACTGGCCAGTGTTATATATAATTATTAAATAGCATCCAGCTTGTTTTTGCCTCATTCCCAAATCCTGTTCTTTCAATTACATTAAAATAGTTACTTCTGTATCATTCATCTCTGTTCTCTTCAGGTGTGTCCTAAAACGCAAATCTATTTAATCATCTCTTGTTTCAGTCAGACATTACATTTCTCACCAACTCCACATCAGATCCACCTTTTATTATTTTTTAAACATAAATTCAATTAACCAACATATAGTACATCATTAGTTCCAGACATAGTGTTCAATAATTCATCAGTTGTGCATAACACCTAGTGCTCATCACATCACATGACCTCCTTAATGCCCATCATCCAATTATTTCATCCACCCACCCACCTCCCCTACAGCAACCCTCAATTTGTTTCCTATGGTTAAGAGTCTCATGGTTTTGCTCCTTCCCTTTCGAATTCCCATTCAGTTTTCCTTCCCTTCCCCTATGATCCTCTGTGCTGTTTCTTATATTCCAAATATGGGTGAAAGCATATGATAATTGTGTTTCTCTGATTGACTTATTTCACTCAACATAATACTCTCCAGTTCCATTGACATTGATGTAAATGGTAAGTATTCATCCTTTCTGATAGAGGAGTAATATTCCGCTGTATATATACTACAACGTCATTATCCATTCATCTGTCGATGGATATTTCAGCTCTTTCCATAGTTTGGCTATTATGGACGCTGCAGCTAGGAACATTGGAGTGCAGCTGCCCCTTCAGATTTGTATCTTTGGGGTAAATATCTAGTAGTGCAATTGCTGGGTCATAGGTTAGCTCCATTTTTAAATTCATGAAGAACTTCCATACTGTTTTCCAGAGTGGCTGCATTTCTATACACTAATAATGAGACAGAAGAAAAAGAAGTGGCTGCATTTCTATACACTAATAATGAGACAGAAGAAAAAGAAATCTAACAATAAATCCCATTTACAATTGCACCAAAATAATAAAATACCTAGGAATAAACCTAACCAAAGGAATATTCGCAGGAATATTCCTTGCATTCCCACCAACAGTGGAAGAGAGTTCCTCTTTCTCTGCATCCTCATCAACACTTCTTGTTTCCTTATTAATTTTAGACATTCTGACAGGTGTAAGGTGGTATCTCATTGCAGTTTTTTTGATTTGTATTTCCCTGATGGCTAGTGATAGGGAGTACATTTTCATGTGTCTGTTGACCATTTTCATGTTTCCTTTGGGGAAATGTCTGCTCATGTCTTCTGCCCATTTCTTGACTGGATTATTTTGTTCTTTGGGTATTGAATTTGATAAATTCCCTATAGATTTTGGATACTATCCCCTTATCTGATATGTCATTATTAGCACATATCATCTCCCATTCTGTAAGTTTCCTTTTAGTTTTGTTGACTGTTTCCTTATGCTCTGCATAAAAAGCAAAATTTATATTTCTTGATAAAGTCTCAATAGTTTATTTTTGCTTTTGTTTCCCTTGCCTTTGGAGATGTTGTGTCTAATAAAAAGTTGCTGCAGCCAAGGTCACAGAAGTTGTTGTTGCCTGTGTTCTACTCTAGGATTTTGATGTATTCCTGTCTGCCATTTAAGTCTTTCATCCATTTGAGTCTATGTTTGTGTATGGTGTAAGAAAACGGTCCAGGTTCATTCTTCTACATGTGGTTGCCTAGTTTTCCCAGCACTATTTATTGAAAAGACTGTATTTTCCATAGGACATTCTTTCCTCCCTTGTTGAAGGTTAGTTAACTATAGAGTTGAGTGTCCATTTCTGGGTTCTCTATTCTGTTCTATTGATCTATGTGTCTGTTTTTGTGCCAGTACCATACTGTCTTGATAATTACAGCTTTGTAATAGAGCTTGAAGTCCAGGATTGTGATGCCATCAGCTTTGGTTTTCTTTTTCAACATTTCTTTGGCTATCCAGAGTCTTTTCTAGTACCATAAAATTTTTAGAATTATTTGTTCCAGCTCTGTGAAAAATGTTGATGTTATTTTAATAAGGATTACATTAAATGTGTATATAGTTCTGGGTAGCACAGACATTTTAACAACATTTATTCCTCCAATCCATGAGCATGGAATATTTTTCCATTTCTTTGTGTCTTCCCCAATATCTTTCATAAGTGTTCTGTAGTTTTTAGAGTACGGATCCTTTACCTCTTTGGTTAGGTTTATTCCTGTGAATATTACTTTGGTTAGGTTTATTCCTAGGTATTTTATTATTTTGGTGCAATTGTAAATGGGATTTATTGTTAGATTTCTTTTTCTTCTGTCTCATTATTAGTGTGTAGAAATGCAGCTTATTTCTGTGCATTGATTTTATATCCTGTAACATTGCTGAATTGCCGTGTGAGTTCTAGCAATTTTGGGTTGGAGTCTTTTGGGTTTTCCACATAAAGTATGTCATCAGAAAAGAGTGAGAGTTTGACTTCTCCTTTGCCAATTTGAATGTTTTTATTTTGTTGTTGTTGTTGTCTGATTGTTGAGGCTACAAATTATAGTACTATAGTGAACAACAGTGGTGACAGTGGGTATTCCTGCCATGTTCCTGACCTTAGGGGAAAAGCTCTCAGTTTTTCCCCATTGAGAGTGATATTCTCTGTGGACTTTTCATGTATGGTTTTTATTATATTGAGTTATTTTCCCTCTATCTCTACACTGTGGAGAGTTTGAAAGAAAACATGCCGATTCTGTCAAATCCTTTTTCTGCATTATGTGAGAGGATCATATGGTTCTTGTCCATTCTTTTATTAACATGAGATATCACATGATTGATTTGTGAATGTTGAACCACCCTTGCAGCCCAGGAACTAATCCCATTTGGTCCTGGTGAATAATCCTATCAATGTACTTTTGGATCCTATTGGCTAGTATTTTGGTGAGAATTTTGGTATTCATGTCCATCAGGGATACTGGTCTGTACTTCTTTTTGGTAGGGTTTTTGTCTGGTTTGAGGATCAAGGTAATGCTGTCCTCATAAGAAGAATCTGGAAATTTTTCTTCCCTTTCTGTTTTTTAGAAACAGCTTCAGAGGAATGGGTATTAGTTCTTTAAATGTTTGGTAAAATTCCCCTAGGAAGCCATCCAGCCCTGGACTCTTGTTTCTTGAGGGATTTTTGATTACTGCTTCAATTTCCTTGCCAGTTATGGGTCTGTTCAGGTTTTCCATTTCTTCTTGTTTCAGTTTTGGTAGTTTATAAGTTTCTAAGAATGCATCCATATAATTGTCATAATATGTACTTAAAATTGTATTTCCTTAGTGTTGGTCATGATGTCTCCTCTTTTATTCATGATTTTATTAATTTGGGTCCTTTCTCTTTTCTTTTTGATAAGTCTGGCTATGGGTTTATTGAACTTATCAATTCTTATCAAATCTTAATCAATTCTTTCTTCTACCTTCATTGATCTGTTCTATTATTCTTTTGGTTTCTATTTCATTTATTTCTGCTCTAATCTTTATTATTTCCCTTCTCCTACTTGATTTAGGTTTAGCTGTTCTTTCTCCAGCTCCTTTAGGTGTGAGATTAGTTTGTGTATTTGAGACTTAGAAGTTTTTGAGAAAGGTTTGTATTGCTATGTACTTCCCTTTGAGGACCACCTTTGCTGTATCCCCAAAGTTATCAACAGTTGTGTTTTCATTTTCATTTCTTCCCATGAAATTTTAAAAATTCTTTAATTTCCTGGTTGACCTATTCATTCTTTAGTAGGATGTACTTTAACCTCCAAGTTTTTGAATTCCTTCCAAATTTCCCCTTGTGTTTGAGTTCATTTCAAGGCATTGTAATCTGAAAATATGCAATCCCAGTCTTTTGATATCAGTTGAGACCTAATTTGTGACCAGTATGTGATCTATTCTGGAGAATGTTCCATGTGCCCTCGAGAAGAATGTGTATTCTGTTGCTTTAAGATATAATGCTCTGTATATGTCTGTGAAGTTCATCTTGTCCACTCCAAATCCCTTTTTATCTTGTTGATCTTCTGTTTAGACGATCTATCTATTGTTGTGAGTGGGGTGTTGAAGTATCTCACTATTGTTGTATTATTATTAGTGTGTTTTTCAAATTTGGTTATTAATTGGCTTATATAATTATTTTCTACCAAGTTAGGAGCATTAATATTTATAATTGTTAGATCTTCTTGTTGGATAGGCCCTTTAAGTATGATATAGTGTCCCTCTTCATCCTCTAAAGTCATTGGTCTAAAGTCTAATTTGTCTGACATAAGGATTGCTACCTCAGTTTTCTTTTGATGTCCATTATCATGATAAATGGTTCTCTACCTCCCCACTTCCAATCTGGAGGCCTCTAGGTCTAAAATGAGTCTTTTGTAGACAGCTTTTGCATGGGTCTTGCTTTTTTATCCAATCTGATACCCTGTGTTTTGACTGGAGCATCTAGCCCATTTTACATTCAGACTAACTGCTGAAAGATATGAATTTAGTGCTGTTGTGTTACCTGGAAAGTTCCTGGTTTTTTTAGATCATCTCTGTTTCTTTCTCATCTATGTAACTTTTAGGCTCTCTTTTTGATTAGAGAATCCCCTTTAATATTTCTTGCATGTTTGGTTTAGTGGTCACAAATTCTTTTAGTTTCTGTTGTTCTGGAAACTTTTTATCTCTCCTTCCATTCTGAATAACAGTCTTCCTGGATAAAGCATTCTTGGCTGCATGTTTTTCTTATTTAGTATCCTGAATATATTATCCCAGCACTTTCTGGCCTACCAGGTCTCTCTTGCAATTCTAATGTTCCTACTCCTACAGGTTATGCAGTCTTGTTTCTAACTGCTTTCAGGATTTTCTCTTTATCTCTGAAATTGCAAGCTTCGCTATTATATGTTGGGATGTTGATCTATTTTTATTGATTTTAAGGGGGTATTCTCTCTACCTCCTAGACTTGAATGCCTGCTTCCTTTCCCAAATGAGGATAATTTTCAGCTATGGTTTGCTCAAATATATTTCCTGTCACTCTCTCTCTTCTTCCTTTGGGACCCTAATAATTCTAATATTGTGTCATTATATGATATTGCTGATTTCTCAAAGTTTCCCCTCATATATGGTCCAATAGTTGTTTTTCTCTCTTTTCCTCAGCTTCTTTCCTTTCCATCATCTTTTCTTCTATGTCACTGACTCTCTCTTCTGCCTCATTTATCCTAGCTGTGAGAGCATCCCTTTTAGATGTATCTGTTATCTTTATCTTTATCTGAAGATGTATCTTTAGATATATCTGTTATAGCAGTTTTAATTTCAGCCTGATTAGATTTTATTTTTGCCCTAAGAGATTCTCTAGATTCTTTTATGGGTTTTTTCAAGCTCAGCTAATAACTTTATAATTGTTATCCTGAATTCCAGCTCTGACATTTTACTTATATCCATATCAATTACATCTGTGTGTGAATTCTTTCTTCTAGTCATTTTTTACAGAGAAGAGTGGATGACCGAAGAACAAAATAAAAAATGCCACCCATGAGTCAAGAGAAATACAGACTAGACAAATCCAAAGTGGTCAGAAACAAACAAACAAAAAAAATGGGGGGTGGAAAAAGGGAGAATATAATCTCACAGGTGAACAAACTGGGGTGATTCACTTGGTCCTAAGTATATTTTGGTCTGTTAGAAGATACTAAATCCCAAAATTGTAAAGAAAGCAAAAATTATATATATCTGTATTAGATATAGATATATAAAAAATACATATAGATATAGATATATATAAAATATATTGTGTATTTTTTGTGTATATATATATATATATATACAAAAATAAAATCAAATATAGTGAAAGAAAGCCAAAATGAAGAATTTATTCATAAAATATAAATGTAAAAATGAACATTAAAAAAAATCCTAAAAACAAAAGGTTGATAAAATAAGAAACTAGTTGAAAGGGAAAAAAAGAAAAAGAAAATTTTAAACTGAAAGACTAAAGACTGTTGCAAAAAAATAAACCCTCTGATTCTATATACTGTTCTTCCCTAGTGCAGGAGTTTCTTGGTTCTGAGTGATCTATAAACTTGGTATTCACCTGAGGATCCTGCTGGTCTTCTGAGGGAAGGGCCTCTTGAACTGATTCTCAGGTGTCTTTGCCTGGGAGGAGTTGCACCACCCCTTGCCAGGGTGTTGGTTCAGTGTAAGCTGCTTTGGGTTGCTCTATGTGGCTTTTGTTCCCTTAACGCTCTTCATGCAGCTTTAGAGGATTTAAAAAAAAAAAAAATAAAGGAAAATATTGTGGTGCCCTGATCTCCAGCCCTGGAGCTGAATGATTGCAGCCTTCACTCTTCAGTGTACTCTCAGGGAAAGACAGTCAATCCCTTTCATGAATGCCAAGCCTCCAAGCTCCTGCAATGTGTACCTACACCAATTCTCCTAGAGGAGGGAGGCATGTCTCACGACAGCTCCACTGTTCACTGGGCCCCTGCCTGGGGAGTATTTGTCCAATAGTCTGTGTACCTGCACCACTCCTTTCAGGGGAAGGAGATAGATCTCTCAGTGGTTGTGTGTTGCTGTGCCCCTGCTTGGAATATAGTCACCCAAAGATGCTGCAGTTCAGTTTTATGGTAACACCTAGCTGAGAAGCCACTCTGGGGCTCACTAATTGTAGCTGCCTTTTCTGCTCCAATGCTTAGGAACTCTGCTGTATTCAGACACCCTTGTTCTTTCTGTGACCCTGGAGATCTGAAACCATACTGTCCCACCTAAGATTCTGCTCCACTTGGCCACCTGAGCACCTTTCAGGCAGGGATGTCCCTCACTAGAGCAGACTTCTAAAAGTTCCCATTTTGCGCTCCACTGCTATATCAGTTTCTGGTAGCCCACTGGAGGCTCCCTCCCCCCAGGGTTTATCTTCTGCTATATCCTCTCAGATTCATGTCTGTGCACCTCCTACCTTGCAAAAAATGATTGATTTTCTGTTTGTTGAGTTGCGGCAATTCTTTTCTTAGATCTCAGGTTGAATTCACAGATGTTCAGAATAATTTGATAAATATCTAGCTGAATCCAAGGGACCAGATGAAACGTAGGTCCCCTGCTCTTCCCACATCTTCTCTCATTCCCAACTTTCATTTCTACTCTCTCTCAGCATTTTTTGCTGGGCCCCCGGGAGCCCAATTCCATTATAAATACTCACCTACAGCATTCACTTTTTCATTGTGCCCTAATTAACTGAAACTTGAATCTCCCCAATGGACATTCCTGTAATCTGCAGTCTAGAAAGCAGAGGCTTTTCTTTCCCCTGTTGAGGACAAAGGTTTGTTAAAGGGAAGAAAAGGTAGAAGGAGAAACCAGACTCTGGGCAGTGGTGCAAAGATAACAATCAAGCTATTTTTTGCTGTGCCCAAAAGGAAACCAAAGAGGAATTCGAAGATAAATAATATTTGTTTGAGTCTCATCCCATTCAATTAATTTTAAACATTGTATGAAAAGAAAAGAAGATGGCAAAGCAGTATAGATGGAAAGAACCTTAGGATCCATTTTGCCAGCTCTTTAATTTTCCACATAGGGAGCCTGAGGTTCAAAGTAACTATGACTTGACATGTTTAATTAAGTAATCAATGGCAAAGCTGGGATTAAAGTTTAGATGTGTTAATTATGAAGAATTAAAATAATTTTGAAGCTTCTAAAAATCAAGACAGATTAAAATATAATGACCTCTATCTTGAATATCTTCTCTATTTTAGCCAAAATATTTTCTACATACACTGTTTTTTAAATAAGTAGATCAGTTTACTCAAGGTTCACAACACCATCACATTGGATACCTAAGGCCTACCATTATGTAAATTTTCTTATGCTCATAGAAACAGGCTGATTTGTTGTTGTTGATTTTACCTCTGAATCATTTTGGTATTTAATCAGTGCCACAGAAATAATGGAGAAGATCTGACTTAAAAAAAAAAAAAAGTCTCCTAACTTATAAACAAGGTGTCTTCCTGTATATAAGAATATAAATGTCTTCTTATTTGACTATAAATGGAAAAACACTAGACTATTTCAAGTTTGCTATATAGTCCTATATTCTTTCATTTCAAGGATGATTAGAATATTCAGAACTTCATATTTGATGATAACACTAATTAACATATGATAAAATTAAGGTATGATTAATACATTGTTTTGTTTGGATGGTTATTGGTTGCACTAAATACTCATAAATTGTGTTCATTCTCCCATAGGACTATTTCTGACATAAATAGCTCTGATATGCAAATGAAATCTGAGGAAGTCAACAACTGGCCACATTGGTATTGAATATATAAACTTTTCCCCATTTGTATCAACTCTAATGACATTATTTGCCTATGGCCTGAAAGAATTTAAAATTATAGTGCTCATATTGTGAAGAGTGGTTTCCAGTTAAGAATATTGAATACTTGGGTGGCCTAAGTGGTTCAGTTGTTTAAGTGTCTGACTCTTGGTTTCAGTTCAGGTCATGATCTCGTGGAGGTAAGTGTGCTCAGCATGGAGTCTGCTTCAGATTCTCTCTCCCTCTCCCTCCTGCTTACTCTCGCCCTCTCTCTGTCTCTCTCTCAAATAAATAAATAAAATCTTCAAAAAATATCAAATTCTTTAAGCCTCTTTTTATGAGATGGTTCAATTCAATACACATTATTTGAGCACTTTCTGTAATTCAGTCTAAATTTCAAATGATGAAGAGACAGACGCAAGACACAGTCCATCCTCTACTAAAACCCAGAGTCTAGCAGCCAACCTGTAAAAGCAAACCAACAAGGACACTGCAGTATAGTGCATGTGCTGAAAGTAGGGATCGCAAGACACTGAGAAAACTTAGAGAAGGAAAAGGCAAGCCGGCATGTAGGGGAGGAGGAGAAAGGTGAAGGAGGTGTTGAGAAGGAAAGAGAGGGACTAAATGATTCAGGCTTTGCTGTGCCAGGTGATGTAATCTGTTAAGGAGTTTCCAAAATCAGCTGTAACAGGCAGCTCAGCAGAACTAATAGCTGATTAAAAAAAAAAAAAAAAAAAAAAAAAAATCTCTAGGGAATTGCAATTTAGTAAGATCTAATGGAGCTTCATGTTGACTCATTTCTGTTATTTGTGAGTTGAAATAGAAGATAACCTCTTGAGGAAAGATTTACAATTATGGCTGTGAGTTTCTTGATTATAAGGCCCAAGATTGTGCATCTTTTCAACCCTTATACAACCTAGTAAGACACCTAAGAGGTAGCAGATGTTTAATAAATCTGGTTAAGTTAAAATATCCTTGCCAGGAAGAACATGTGTTAGCTCCGACCAAATCACTTTATCTAAGCATAGGTATCTGCCTTAACTGACAGTCTGGGGCCAGTCTAGCAAACTAACTCAAAGAAAGCAAAACTATTGTCTCTGGGATGACTGCTTTTCCATTCTGTTTCCTGATAGAATATTTCACACTGTCTAAAATCATACCTTATTCAAAGTGTCTGAATTCAAGTGTCCATGGCAGTAGCCCAAGGGAGCACATTCTATATACTATTTATTTTTCTGTAAGAGCAGTACATGTATTTTATCACTGACTAGTATTTAGAACCTATAATCTTTTTTATTTCTTCTTTTCCATTTAAGGTTTTTTTTTTTTTTCCATTCTCATCCCCAAGGCCAAAAAATACTCAGAAATACATTCCTTTATAGTTTCAAAGAGGCATAAAATGTTGGACAATGGATTTAGAGCCCTTGACCAGAGGTACTCATCTACAAACTCAAAAAGTCAACACGTGTACAAATCTTGTTTATAAGTTATTTATACATTTACTAACAACTTATATTTATTATGGAAATTATGTTTTATCTGGAAGGGATCTATAAGACTATTGACCCAAACCCTTATTTTATCTCTGACAGAATTAAGGTTTGGAAATATGTAGTTCCTATAGTTAGAATAGATTGGAAACCAAGATTTCTGAACCTGCTTTGTCTACAAGCTTACTACTATACCTGTTTACGGAAAAGCCAAATTTAATTTCCCTTTCCTTAAAATGGGTGTGATCAGTTCTGCTAGCATCATTTGTTTGGAAAACATAAGTTTGTCCCAATGCAATTGACATATAAACAGAAAGGAAACAGAAACTCAGAAACAGGAATCTCAGAAACAGTTCTACAACAAATGGATGAGTTTGGAGCAGATTCTTTGCTAAAGGAATAGGACTTCAGCTCCTTGATTTTAAAACCCAGGGCGAAGAACCAAAATTGCCCTCCCACCTCTGATTTACGGAAGCTGCCAAATCCATGATAAGTTTTATGTTAGCAAGGGAAAACGGACATGCCCTCCATATGTGGTATCACAATTTCCATCTAGTTTCAGATAACAGTCCTTGTAGTATGTCACAGTAACTTCATAAGCTGTAACCCTTCTGATACCTATTTTCACAAGTAAACTTCAAGGTTTTTTTTCCAGGGTAAAGTGTTATATTTATTGGGCATTTTTATATTTTCTAAATTATTCAATACTTGTAAAACTGCCTTTTTCTTTTTATTAGGCTCCTATCTTTTTGTGTGTGTCACTAATGAAGTTTTTGAGTTTCATATCCCTAACCCCATTTTTTTAATGAAAACACTGGTTTTTACCTCATAATTTTGCATAGCATGATGAGTATTAAGAATGTGTGTGTGTGTGTCTGTGTGTAGTAGGTAGAGAGGAAAAAAATATTTTTCCCTCTACCCATCTTAGGTTCATTGTCTGAGTCCCCGTAAATTAGACTGATAGAAGACATATTAACAAGTGATAAAAAGTAAAAAAAAAACAAAAACAAAACTGTATTAGCATATGTGTCACCCATATACATGAGAACACTCCAGTGGTGAGTAAGGGGGTGGGTGTGAGAATTTGAGGTTATATAGCATTTTGGCAAAGAACACTGAGAAAGGACAAGACAAAGGTAAAGGACTTTGAGCTTCTAGAAGGCCAGATTGTGGAAAGGCAAATACTTGGGGAAAGTAAGAGTAGAACAGGGCTAGTTTTAGTAAGGTTTGCTATGTAGTTTCCTCCGGTACTATCTCCAGGCTACAAAGGTTTTAGCATTGTCTCCATGATTAGCTTCTATCCTTCCTGGTAGACAAGGGGTAGATTACATTAACAAATTTATGTCCTGCCTTTAGGTAAATAGGGGAGGGTCAGAGAGTTTTTCTTCTGTTTCTTCTCAAATGCCTTCAGCTCACGGTAATTCCTATGTTAAGGTGGTATGTTTTGAGGTGGTATATTCCTCTACTGGTTAGGTTCTTCCCAGTTCTTGGTATTGTATCTGGAAAATGGTTCTGTTGGCTCACCTCTGAAGTTATACAGTACTAATTTCAAAACATAACTACTTCACGTAAAATATCGTGCCTCCACAGCTTTCTAGATTCTTCTCCTCTGAATTGTCATACCTTTACTCTCCAATCTCCTCAAAAATGCCTACTTAGCCTTCAGATATCTGCCAAGATGTTAAAGCTCAGCAGAAGCTGTCTTTCATCCCACAAGTAAGACATGACTTCTATGAGCTTCCATGATACCCGATACTATCCACAGAATGACTCAACTCATATTTAAATTGTCCATTTGTTTTCCTGTATCCCCGATAGATTACAAGCTTTAAGAGGGAAGATAACACATCTACTTTATTTTTTCAACACTCTGCTTTAGTACTTGACATAAAATAAATATGTAATGAACATGTACTGAATGAAAATTGAATACCTGGCTGAAAATACAAATAGGTCAGTGTTATTGTAACTGAACTAAAGTGACATCACTTGATGAGTTACAGTTAAGGCTACACCAGGTGGAATTGTCACACATAGGGAACTTTATTTGCAGCAAATGAGATTATGGTAAAGCTGTGACTCCTTGAGCAGGAATGAATGAGTTCCTTTTATTTAGGGTTGGGATGAATATTTAGAAAGGGGAGCCTTGTTATCATATGTAAAGGTGGGCATAAGGTCACACATGTACCTTAAAGAAACATACTTATGTATACATTGTATGTTGTGTAAATGAGACTTGTGCTCCTCCATGGGCAGAGATATTAGCATCATAATGAGGCAAACATCACTGTCAGTCACTCCATGGTTCTTCTGTGCAGATGTCAGTTAGGGGTTGACCACAAATTGGTCTAGATGGTTCTGCTGCTGGAACTTTTCTTCAGGGTAGTCATTGCTTGAGTTTCAGTTTCCATCACAGGATGCTATGCACATTGTTCTTTTATCTGAGTTAAGAGATAAGTTGGAAAGAATTGCTTAAGGAAAAATGTGGGACAAAGCTTGGTGGGTACAAGCAGGTGTACAATAAAGGTCAGGTCTTGGGGCTAGCTGGGGACAATATGTTTTTTCCTATTTTGGGACAATATGGTAGCTGAACAGATACAGTAGAGCAAGCCGATAAGAAAGGGGAAGTGACGGCTCGCTATGGGGAAAGTCAGAGGTTTGTCCTGACAACATTCTAAAACAAAGCCATGAGAAGCTGCATCAAACAGGTCCAAGAGAAAGAAGACCAAAAACCCCAACCAAGTAAGGGAGAAAAGGTATGAGGCTCTGCTCCCAAGAAATCCTCTCCCCAAGTAATAAATATTCCACTTCCTAGCTAATAATTATCAATTAAAGATAAAGACTCAAGGGATACCTGGGCAGCTCAGTTGGTTAAGCGGCTGCCTTCGGCTCAGGTCATTATCCCAGCATCCTGGGATCGAATCCCACATCGGGCTCCTTGCTTGGCAGGGAGCTTCTCCCTCTGTCTCCCTCTGTCTCCGTCTGCTAGTGCTCTCTCTCTCTCTCTCTCTCTCTCTGACAAATAAATAAATAAAATCTTTAAAGATAGAGACTCAAAACCGTGCTCACACCTCTACCTTGAGCTCACCTACTTTCACACCTCAAGAGTACACTGTCACTTTCTTTCTTGTACAGTTCTTGTACACTCTCACCCTTTCTTTCTTGTACAGTTCAATTACTGTGTCTGTCCACCCTTGAATTCTTTCTTGTAGAGAGACCAAAAGCCTCTGGCAACATCCCAGGGAAGGGCTGGGCAGAGGCCTCTGGGCCAGGGGGGGTCTCTGCCCAGTCCACCCAGCAACAAATACAATAATGTTCCCTTTAAATTACTGGAACCATTTGTGTCAAATTCCCTTTTTAATAATTCTTTCATCAAATATGTACCTCTGACTCTAACAATATCAATATATGACTAAGGCTGTGACACGGAGCAAAGTAATCATTGAGAAACAAAACCTAGAATTTAAAATGTTGCTTATCTCTATAGGTCCAATTCAAGTATACTATTTTCTGAAGCTTTATAATTGCTAAACATTGTTAAAAGATAAAATTAGCTTCCTAATTTGGCTTAGTAGCTCTTCTAAGATGGCTGTGATTATAATGAGACATACCTCAATTTATGAGCAATCCAGGCAGGATAGCTTACTCAACCTGCAAATTACTTGCAAAATATATGAAATGTTTATAGCTCAAGTTGAAAATATTGTATTAAAAATGTTTCTGGGGTCACATTAAAAATGATTGAGTGGTTTTAAAAATCTATTGGCCTTGGAGTTTGTTGCCAGAGAGAAAAGTCACATCAACGAGTTTGGTATTTTGCAAGTAGTTTTTAGTGTTCATATGACTAGAAGCTAGAAGCTAGAAGCTAGAAGCTAGAGGAAAATGTAGCATAGCATGAAAGACAGAATGGTCCAAACTTCATTCTCAACATGGCATGCTTCAACTATAACCCTATAGTAATTTCTATAGGGTCTATGGGGGTCAATATTTATATTAATTTTTATTTTTATTAATCAATTTGTATTAATTCTACCTTCAATGAGTGACAAATTGAGAATTTCTCTGTAACCAACTGAAAATGGAATAGGAACAAAAGAAGGGCCCTTCTTGGAGCATCTGTAATGTGGGAGGGGGCAGAATAGGAGTCTTAGAAAGGACAGCAGCCAAGAAAGGACTGGGTATGACTAGCAGCTAAACCGTGTGGCACAGATTCAGAAGTAATACTGGGTTTGAGACAAGAAAACAAGAACATTAAGGACTGGAATACTCAAAAAAAAAAAAAAAAAAACATTCTACTAGGAGATCTCTTTGCTCAGATAAAAAGCATGAAGCCAATGGCTTGTGACTTGGACAACTGTTCACTGGGAACCCAAATGAGTCAGTTAGCTTACTTTGCTACAACAACTAGCAGCTCATGAAAAACTTGCAGCTGTTACTGACCTTGATTAGAATTGAGGCTGGAGCCAAGGAAAGGGAAGTGGGGTTTCTACTTTCCAATTCTCTATTCCACTCATTCTCTCTAGATGCTGGTGTGGGCAAAGACCTGCTTAACCACTGAGTACAGGACATAAATGCACCCTTTCAGGTATATGACAGTGGTGACCATAAATGAAGGCAAACACACTTACATACCTGCAAGTAAATAGCGCTGCACAGATGGTGCAAGGGAACCTTTCTATAGGTCTTGAGCCAGACCCCATCACTCTCTGTTTCATATAATGGCCCTGTGCAGTGACTGTGGACCATCACATTGCACAGATGGAAGACAGAGTTAGAGGGCTATTGAACATGTGAATTTTCCCAGTGTGTCACAATTACAGAAACATCTGTGCTAAATATTTTCAAGCTGATCCACTATAAAAATTGGCAATGTTCAATAGCCCTCAATGTCTTCCCTTTCCCTAGTGGGAAAGCAGTCTAATGATTGCATTTGGGACTACAGCATAAGGCATGTACCTATGCTGATTGCTTGCTGTTTAAAAGGGCCTCATTTATATTATGCAGTTTGCAACATTCTTTCTTTAGTTCTCCTCTTTTCTTTTCTTCCTTTCTTTTTTTTTGCTTGCAAATATAAAATGAAAAGGAAATCAAACCATTTATTGCACTTGTCATTGAAATGTTTCCCAGGGCTCCTTTAATGGAATGGCCTGGGCACGGGCAAGGAAAAAGAGAACAGTGAGGTCTCTTGACAGTAATTGCAGACTGTGCTGCTTGTTAATTCTGATTATATTGAAATGGATGATTGGCTGTGTCAGCACTTGCTCACAAACATGCAACTCCATTCTAGGAATTTGCTAATCAAACCAAAGTTCCCAGCCTTTTTTATTTATATGAATTTTACCTTCAAGAAGCTTGCACTCTTGGGCACTGTTTATATAAAGACATAAATGCTGATATTTACAAAAATTGCCTGGGATTCTTGCAGAGTGAAGATTCTGATTCAGTAAGTCTGGGATGGGACACAGATTCTGTATTTCTAACCAGCTCAGGTGGTGCTCGGACTGTTGGTTCAAAGATTACAACTGCACAGGACAAGGTTCTACGCTCAGAGAAAGGAAGATGAAAATACTAGATGCATTATTTGCTCTTTTCATTGGCTAGAAATTTTAAGTGTTCCTAGTAAATTCCAAAAAAGTGTTCCTAGTAAATACGAAAAAAAGCAAAGCAAAACTACTTAAGCAATCCCTCTCTTGCTATACTGTCCACTCTCAATGGGTTGTACATTTACTCACCAAACACCGTTTCAGAAGCATGTTTTATCCACCCACTGAATGTTGGCCTTCTTTTCTGAAACTCAAAGTCAGTTGAAGACAGGTATGTAAGCAAATCATTGCAGTGATTTGTGAAGGACAATCAAAAAAAGGGGGGGTAGTATGGAACAAAGAGAGGGTGACTTTGGGAATCAGAACTGGCTGGTTTCACTTACAGATTACCTGTGCTAGGTACTTAATTACTCCAAGGATGAATTTCTCCATTAATTAAATGAGCATACTAACCCTTTTCTTTCTTTCTTTCTTTTTAAGATTTTTATTTATTTATTTGACAGAGAGAGGATCATAAGTAGGCAGAGAGACAGGCAGAGAGAGAGGGGAAACAGGCTCCCTGCCGAGCAGAGAGCCCAATGCAGGACTCGATCCCAGGACTCTGGGATCATGACCTGAGCTGAAGGCAGAGGCTTAACCCACTGAGCCACCCTGGCATCCCCATACTATGTTGAAAATACACAGCACCACATTATAGTTATGTGCTAAAAATTAGTCTGCTTCTGTATTTTTGATATATGAAAACAAAACAAAGCAAAGCAAAGCGACTAGCACTAGTGTAAAGATGGCAGCTGCTATAAAAATATATAAGATGACTTAATCTCTAAGGAGCTTACGATTTAATAGAAGAGATAAAAAGAAGAGCATAGATGACTATTAAACTGTTATGCAAGGCAGAATGTTATAAATTCTTTAAGATAAATTTTAAGAAAGTGCTAGAAATAAAATGAATTGACTTCTCTGGAATTTGAGTGGAGACATAAAGGATAGGTAGGCTTAGAACAGGTTATGGGATAAAAGAACATTTCACTCCTTTTCACATTCTTTAGAGAGGATGACAAACAACAACAACAAAAAGGAGAAGTTCCTTGTGGGAAACGTTCAGCTGAGCTGGAGGGTAGGTTACATTGAATGGAAATAGTAGGACATCAGAATCAGATCATAGGGAATGTGGGATAGAGCGTGAGAGCTGGAAATTTGTTTCATGGGCTGGGTAAACCGGTAAAACTCATTTAGAATGGGTTAGACTCAATACATGTTAAATTTGTCAGCACTGTGTATAAGCATTCGGAGGAGAGAATCTAGTCTATGTTGGAGATAATAAAAGCCAATTACAGTAGGTTGAAAAGGAAGACAGTAAGGGTGAGGGGACAACTCAACTCAGCAGGATTTGGGGACTGACTGGAAAGCAAAACTGGGTAAGACGTCAGTTTTCTAGAAGGGGTGACTAGGAATACAGCAATGTGACTTCGAAATATAGCGAAGTTAAGAGAATGGATGGATCACGGATGACAGCAATGACCACTCTAGCTGCAGAACTAGAGTCTGAGAGATACTTACTTAGATGGATAAACTGAAGCTCAAACCAGATCAAAGGCAAACCTAGGACATCAAGTTAGCAAATGCAATATAGAAATAGGCCTTTTAGGTAAAAGAAAAAAGCACTAGTGATGAGACAGTTCACGAGGAAAACACAGCCAGGTAGGAGAATATTAGGAAAGCACTAAGGGCAAGTGAAAGCAGGTGAACAGAGGTTTTAAGAGTTAGTGATGAGTAGAGGCTGGAATTAGGACACCTATTGAGTTGAGAGGAAGAACCAGGGGCCAAATTTTGAAGCTGCATTTGTCTAGTGTGGAGGTGTTACCTAGAAAGCATATTCAAGGTGGTTTTGATACCTGTTAAAGATTTCCAGGGTCTAGCCTGTTTCCCAAACCACCCTTTGCACTGCACTCTGCTTGGAAGAGAGGATATTATGCAACTTTTTTTGTTTTATTTTGAGTAAAATAACTTACCCAGATATCTATATTCCTGAAATTACTTTAGGTTTAGATTTATTTACCTTAGATATTAGTGTCTCTAAATAGAAAAAAATACCATAGAGATAAGACACTATGTTTAGTTATCTCTCCTTGGTCAATTCACTCTCTTTGTCTCCTACTCTTGCCATTAGGAAAGCATACTATTTACAGAGAATAAAACTGTACAACAGCAAACTATGAAATTCTATCCTGGCACTATGGCTGATTTCTGATTTTAATATAAAAACAAATTCTTAGAGTAGTTATATTGTGCTACATTGAATAATCTCATACCAATTACTCAAGAAAGATCTGCATAATATGAAGAACAGTAGTCAGTTAAAAAGCAGCTTCTATGCATGCCTTATAAAAGCTAGCTACGTACAAAGCTAATCTCATTTAATATTCCAACAGCTGAGAGAAGTAGGTGTTCTCATCCCCATTTGACAGTGAAGAAAGCAAAGTATCACCAAGCTTGAATAGCACAGCTATTAAGTTGAAGAGCCAGGACAAAAGTAAAATCTGTCTGATGCTACAGCCCTAATTATTTTTTTACTATACCGTAATGTGGGGGAAGACAGATCTCCTTTCCCCATTTTAGATTTTTCGACTGAGTCTCTGTAAATGGGAGTGATGAAAGATCGTTGAACAAGAGAAATGCATAAGCATGTATTTGTCTTCATAAGGAAATAAAGATCTGAAGAAATGATCCAACCTGAGTGTTTTTAATACTAGGTTTGCTGAAGAGTAGAAAGTCGTGGGAAAGAAAATGTGATAGGTACAAGCTAAACGTAGTAAACTGGGCGAAACTCAGCAAAGCGTTTTGTTTTTGTTTTTGTTCTTCAGATTCCTGTAGGTTTTCCTCTGTCTCCAGAGATAAAGATGCTCCTTTCCTCTGAATATAGGTAGGACACTTCACACGAGGGTCTTTTGACCTATCCCAGGCAAGAAAGAAGTGGTCAAAGAGTATATTTTGCCTCTACCATTTTCCTTCAGCTCTAAAGTACTCAATATTCCAAGATGCCATATTATGGGGTAGCATGTTCTCCAATCCGTAAGTGGCATAGACCTTTCATTTTATAGCAACCAAAATGGAAGAATTCTGTGGCCTACTGATGGCTCTGAAAGGGGCAAGTTCAGTTACTGCCACTGGCAACACAGATCTCTATCATACATAACCAGAATGCAAATGGACAGTGTAGCATCATAATTTTGATGTAAATTCTGAAACAATTCTATTTGAAAATAAAGATGATAATGAGAAGCACCTAATGCAGAGCAATTTAATGTCAAATTTTCAGCTAGATCCCTAGAGGCATAAGAACTACAAGGTAGGCAAAAATATTCCTGTTCCAGAATAATTACAACCATTAAAATGAAATATTACACCTACAATTAGAAAGAACCTCACAAAGGTTTACCCTCTTTTTTTGTTAAAGGTTTTCCAATAAGGAGAGAATACTTTAAGCCAACGGATCATATTGGAACAATGCTAATTTCATTCATTTTATTTTGGGTTTAAAATATCTATAATTGCTATGTGATTTTATACATATAAAGAAGTAGAAGCATAGGTTATATACCAATAATAACTCAATAAAGTTATAAAATAAATAAATTAAAATATAAGTAGAGTGTGTTTAAATATAGTGTTTTCAGTTTGGGTATAATATTGAGAAATTGGATATAAGATCATTTTTAAACTATGAACTCCTATACAGAAAAATTAATAAATTATGAGGAACATTTCGATGTTCTCTCTAACATATCCCCATTATCATTAACCCTGCAAATGGCAGAAGTGGAAAATGTGTATGAAGAAATGATTTGATAACCATTAGGAATTAATGAAAGTGAAAATAAGAGCAGTTGAAATCAGAAAGTAAGTTTAGAATTGAAGATATGAATGAAAATTACAGCTTTGTACTTTTTTTTTTTGTAGTGGAGGTCTCAAAGAAAACCAAAGTTGGATGGGAGTTAAAACAATAAAAACATTTTATTCAGGAACTATTGCAATAAGGGGAAAAGTAGAGCACTGGGCTCAATTCCAAGTACAGAAAATTAAAGTGGGGATTTATAACCCAGGAGCAGGCTGGGGGCTTGGTGGCTGGAAAGTTACTAGGAGACATCAACAGGAGGGAAAATTCTTGCTTAACCCTACCTAACAGAATTCTTGCTGTAGGCAGGCCAGGGTGATCAGATGTCACCTGGGGGACAACAGTGGAGGTGAGGAATTTGATTAGATACCAAGAATGATCAGATATCAAGGGTGAGAGAATATCTTTAAACTGGCTTAGTGGGATTCTTGCTAAAACTAGGTGATGCAAGTATCAATACAGAAGTCCGAGGTCAAGGCCTAGTGAAGAAAAGGTCTCATAAAAGCCTGAATAAAACCTGGTGAAGGACGAGTCTGTGTCCAGGTAGAGAATATGAAAATTGAGCAGTTCAAGGAAACCTGCCACTTGCTAATAGGAAAAGTCAGCAAGGTGGATAATGTAAGCCGATGACAAGGAACAGGTTAGAACAGTGAACACAAACTCAATTGGATGGATAGACAGATTTTGTTTAAGAGGTGAATAAAAGACAGTGCTAAGGGTGTGCCTGGGTGGCTGAGTCGGCTAAGTGTTTGACTCCAACTCAGCTCAGTTCTTGATCTGAAGGTTATGAATTCAGGCCCCATGTTGGGCTCTGCACTGGGCATGGAACCTACTTAAATAAAAAATAAAAAATTTTAAAAAAAACCTTTAAATTTAAAAAATATTGCGCTAAGAATTGAATTTGAGAGTATAATCACTGACTAACAAAACAGCAAGTATGTAATATTCTCAAAACCATCTTATTGGAAGGCAGTAAGAACTATGGTAAAATTCAGATGTTAGACTCTGGAAGATCTGCCTTCTAATCACCGGCACACCATTTACTTAGTGAATTTGAATGTCACAAACATTGAGCCTTTATCTTTTCATTTAGAAATTTCTAGGAGAAATGTACTAGCATAGTACCTGGAGTACAGTATGTGTTACACAACGAGCTCAGTAAAGGCCAATTAGTGTCCTCTCTTACAACCCCAACATGTAAGTTTATTTTCATGCATATTTACTTTTTTTTTTCCAGTTTATTCTACCACTTATTTGTAGGTAATTATGTATTAATACATTCCATATTATAAAGATATATAACATCCAGCTTACCTTTAAATTTTCTGGAACTAATTTGAGAAGTGAATCACAGTTTTAAAATTTATGCCAAGTGCATTTTCCATTTCAATTCCTATCTGTCAAGTAGGTTGCTAGGGTATAGGTTGGACTTTATCACCCCAAATCTCACATACACACACCTCCCTCTGTATTTTTCCACCATAAGCTTCCAAAGAATTTTATGCCCTCTTCAGCTAATATTCACAGGAATATTGTTTTTTTTTTTAAATATATATTTCCTAAAATTCCACCATGTAAGAGGAACTGTGATTGGCATGGCTCAAAAGTCAAATCTAAATAAGAACAAGCCTTTGCCCTCAGGAATATCTTTGTATTGCTTAACTGTGTAAGGGAGAAAGAGAAGTCTTATTTTCTCCACCTGCATAAGAATTCTTATCAAGAGCAGGTCAATCAGTAGATGTTGAAAAAACAACTTTCTTTATATCTTTTCTAACTTGATTATATGTTGCTTTCCCAAAGTAACCTGATTTAGAATTCTTCTTTGAAAGTCCAAATATTCTTACTCCTATATAGAATTAAAGATAATTCTGATTTGAGAAAACAAATAGTTACTTTTTTTATATTCCCTCAGAGTCAGGCAAAAATACTATATCAAAGAGATTGAACTCTGCCTTACACTTTAGTAATTCCAAATGTTAAGTATCTTAAGGAGCTTTTGAGTTCTACTAGATTTAGGCCAAATCTGGGTTATCAAGGGTCATACCTTAGAGAGATAGCTAATGTCCTATTCTCTTCCTCAGGAGAAATTAGAAATCAGGTGCCCTCCTGAATTTAAAAGCAGGCTAATAATCGACACACTGCTTCAAGTGTGGTGTAGCAGTTTTAGTTTTATTGACAAGTCAATTTCTCAATCCACTTAACATTCCTTGCTCTTCTCTGAACTTTTGCCCAATTGTCAACCTCTTTGAGGGCATTGAGTGAATGGAATGGAATACAATATCTTTAAAGAAAATCTCACAAGGACTAAACAAAAGAGGCCTTTAACCTCCTTACCTAATAGTTCAGTATTTGACACTCTTGGAAGCCATAGCCCAGTCCAAATGATTGACTTTTTCATCTAATATATCATCATTCCAAAAAGAGTATTTGTGATGCTGTGATTTATAATAAGAAATATATTCATATATTTGGTCTTTGACCTTATTTTTTAGCTAAGGGCTCCTAAATCTCTTGGAATTTTCTAAGTAATGAGAGTAATAAATCTGTCTTTTGTAATACTGCAGGGGAGGAAAACTAATTTTCCCTCTACTCTTCTAGATCCTTGACTGAGAACCCCTGGTAATAAAACACAGAAGAAAAACAAACAGAAGTTTAATAACATGTATACCTTCCGTATACATGGAAGATACCTAGGAAAACTGTGTAACTCCCTGAAATGGCCTAAGTCATCCGCTTAAATATCTTTTGCCAAAAACAAAAGATGTTGGGAGTAGGGGAGATAGTTATGGGACATTATCAGGAAAAGTACAGTGAATGAGGGTATGTTGTTATGCATTTTTAAGTCCATGCCTCCTCTATTGATAAATTTCTAGCGTCATTTTCCTCTTTCTAGTATAGAGAGGGAGACACCTTTACAAATGAAGATTCTCGTTATAAATATAAGTGACTCTTACAAAAGAGTAACCTCTGCAGTGCCTGTGTGGCTCATCAGATTAAGCCTCTGTCTTTAGCTCAAGTCATGATCTCAGGGTCCTGGCATCAAGCCTCTGGCATCGGGATCTCTGCTCAGTGGGGAGCCTGCTTCCCTCTCTTTCTCTGCCTGTTGCTCTGTCTACTTGTGATCTCTCTCTCTTTCTGTCAGACAAATAAGTAAAATCTTAAAAAAAAAAAAAAAAAAGAAGAAGAAGAAGAAGAAGAGGAGTAACCTCTATTCAATTTTCAGAGCTTCTCCTATGTCTGCTGTCTTAAAAATAATCAGCCTAAAATAATCCCTATGCCAAACAGACATATTTGGGGGTAACATATTATACTCCCCTTCATTATCTTAATGAGGTGACTTTTGGACCACACTTAAGAATAGGGACTGGTTTCTAGGAGGATCAACCATGTGATTAGAGGGTTGGAGATTTCAGTTCTATTCCTCTGACCTTGGGACCAAAGAGGGGCTGGAAGATGAATCACTTGCAAATGGCCAATGATCTAACCAATCATGTCTTAAGTAATAAAGCTTCCATAAGAACCTAAATGGAGAGCATTCAAGAGTTTCCAGGTTGGTGAAAACCTGGAGATTTGGGGGGAGTGCATACTAAGGGAGCACTGAAGCTCTGTCCCTTTTCTCCATTTGTTCATCTGGCTCATATCTAAAATCCTTTGTAACAAAAAAATCAAATCAAATTAAAAAATCCTTTGTAATAAAAATGATAAACTAGTGAGTAAACTGGTTTCCTGAGTTCAGTGAGTCACTCCATTGAACCTATGAAAGTAGCCATAACCACTATAAATCATAACCTCTGATTTATAGTTCTTTATTATAGTTCTTTGGTTAGAAGTACAGGTGACCATATGGAGTGGCATTTGAAGTGGCATCTGAAGTAGAGGGCAGTATTGTGGCAGAGTACTTAACCTGTGGAATCTGATGCTATCTCTACAGAGGTAGTGTTAGAGTTGATTTGAATTGTAGGACACCCTAGTGGTGACAGAGAATTGCTTGCTGGTATGTGAAAATCTCCTCTCCCCACAACAGTGGACTTGGGGCCAGAATCTTAGAGGAGAATTAGTTAAATGCTTGGATGTATATGAATTCATGAGGTTAAGAGAAATAGATATGCCTAAATTCTAGGATCAATATGCCTAATTTTCCATAATTTTTATGCAAACACAAGTGTCCCGGATTTGTGGAAAAGAAAAAGGAAAAGAAAGAGGGAAAGGAAAAGAAAAAGGAAAAGAAAGATAATCAATTTATTTCCAAACCAGTTCAGCAATCCCCAGCGAACAGTCCTCTTCCAATACCTGTCTCTAAGTTTTTCTTCTTCTACCAACTGTAACAACTGCCAACTTGTCAAACGATGCAGCTTTTGCTTCCCCATGGCAACAGATCCCTGCCCTGAGTGACAAGATTTCCATATTGACAACTGGGAGAATGTCCCAAATAACTCTAAAAAGCACCTGGAGTTTAATTTCACATCTTAACATCCAGAAGGAGTCTTTTTTATTATTTCTCACATGTTAAAGTGAGGTTATTTATATACCTCACAACTGATGGTATGATGACAGCCAAGCTAAGCAGAGAACATTTGAAAGATTCAATAAACTTAGCTTCCCTGGAAATGGTATACTAATGTCTTTCAAAAGATTTGAATGATCTGTCTAAAATAAAAATAGCAAGGAATTTCAAGATATCTTTTGATTTAAAATAATGATAACATAACAGCATCCAGTCACCCTTACAACAAAAAAGGTGAGGTTGAAATAATTTGCCACAAAAGACCTCGAGTTTTCCATGTCAGAGTATAAGTAAATGCAAGAGAACAAGTGAAAAATACCTAAGTATTTCTGCTGCAGAATAGGTGTCTTTTAACAAAAGACGGAGAACCATATTTCTTTCTCCCTAATGGCAACTCTTTATCACTAAAAATAGTGTGCTGAGAACTGACAAAGTAGAGTGTTTTTGAATAAGCCTGAATTATAGATAGTGACCTGAATAGGAGCAATGAACATGATTCAGAACCAGGCTTGTTGGCAGCCTCTGCCAGGAACGTGGTCATCCTTCAGTTGCCTATTTGGTGTGTGTGCATGCACGCATGTGTGTAAGTGCAAAATTTCACTTGAGAGATAGGATTCCTATTGCTTTAGCAAACAATTTGGAGTCATATTGTCTATCTAGTGAGTGACATAGATTTCTCTTTAGACTCTGCATTAGATTTTTCTGAAAATAGAAATAACATCACAATAGATTTTCCTAAAACTAGAAATTACTATTTCTTCTTCATATAATTCCCGTGTGTGACATCTTTCTCTTCCATCTTGTTTTGAAAAAGAAATTTATACGTTTTTACCACGTAATAACTTGTACCTATGTTTCTTATTTACACCAGGCAAAGCCTTTAAGACCATGATTATGTTTTGTTCTCAGCTTGACAGAGCAAAGATTGAACTAAATTATTCTGGATTATTTGATGCTGGCTGAAGGGCTCATTGAAAAGGTCAACAAAACATATGGTCTTTCCTCTCTTCCCCAAATTAAGGTTTGCGCCCTCCTTCCCTTTCTTTTACCTAAACTGGGAATACCCATCACAAACATTTGCTGGCCTGAGCCGCTAATGAACTGGGGAGCTACTTTACTCCTTGCTCTCTGTGCTCAGGGGTGGGACAGATGCTTGAGATCCCAAAGAAAGAGTGAAAGGCAGTACATCAAAGGTGCATATCATATGAAGTCCTTCTTGTTGTGCCAAAGAGTAATCAAGATTTCAATGGTCTTTTTTTTTCCCCTCAGTTATTGTGAAACATTGGTAGGTTGTGATTGTTCTAGTAGCTAATTTAAAAAATTTTAATAGAATTTTCTCATGGTGGCAGACGGTGAATTTCATCTTATGCTTTCTCTTATTAATGACAGAGAATAATGGTCTTCCAGGGTCTATAATTGGTCTTTATATATTTCCCCTTTCTATGTTATATGCCATAATTGAATTTAATTACTCATATATCACAGCCATAGTAAAAGAAAATTTCTTTCACTTCTCATTTCATATGGAAGTCAGCTTGCTTTTTTTTTTTCTTTCCCTTCAGGGATTCAAGATTGTATGCTGTCTGTTCCTTGAAACAAAGCTACTATTCACTGGATACTTTGTACTTTTACCCCAGGGATTTTTTTTCAACCCAAAGTGATTTTGCCCACTTAAGGGACATTTGGCAATATCAGGAGACATATTTGGTTGTCACAAGTGGGGGAGGGGTTGCTAATGGCATCTAGCTTATCAGATGTCAGAAATGTTGCTAAATATCTTTCAGTACACAGAAGATTCCACACAACAAGGGAATCTTCAGTCTTAAATGTCAATAGTGATGAAGTTTAACAAATCTTCCTTGAGGGACCTTTGCATGGCTCGGTGGACTAAGCATCTGCCTTTGGCTCAGGTCATGATCCCAGGGTCTTGAGTTCAAGCCCTACATCAGGCCCCTTGCTCATGGGGATCCTGCTTCTCCCTCTCCTCTCTGCTCATCTCCCTCTCTCTCTCTCTCAAATTAATAAAGTCTTCAAAAAATAAATCTTGCTTTAGACTAACTGATCTATGGTACCTGGAAAAACTCTTGCATAGTCCTTCTTGTGTCCTTCTCCAAGATGTCATTCCAGCCCTAACACTGGGGCATGTTATGGTGCCATCCCTGACCCCCTTCCTCCTCTGAATCCTGATCATCTTCCCAAGCACAACACACAAAACATCTGCTGAAAATGGAAAGGGCTCTTAGAAGGCTCCAGTGACCTACATCTTTAACTAGATATAAATTCAAAAGGAGTCAGATATGTGTGTGTGTATATATATATATATATTTTTTTTCTTTTTCATGGAGATCCTTGCAAATAGTAATTGTAATCATTGACCTGATTGAGATAAGCTGAGCTTCTATGCTGTAAAAAGAAGACTTTGTTTTCTTAATAGCTAAATAATTTTGCATTTGATGGTCTTCTTGGAAGGATGGGTATTAAAAGAGAAACAGCTTTACCAAAAATGAAGGGGGGAATGTATTTTCTTATCCCATTCCATGCCTCTTGAATAAAATTTTAACATATTCCTTACTATTTTACATAGTTTCTTCATTGGCATAATGTCAGACATGTTTCAATTTCTTTGCCGATGAGATAGTTCACGAAATCCAGGGATGTTTGCAACAAAATGCCTAAAAGTTGAAGATACTGAAGCCCAGAGTTATTATTAATTATAACAGATTTAAGCAATGTTTTTTATGTGCAATAATTGTTCTATGAAGTAAGTATTATTATAATATCCCTTTAATAGATCAAGAAACACAGACCTGGAGAGGTTAAATAACTTGTCAGAGATCATACTGCTCATCTGTAAGAGTCTGCACTTTCAAGTTAGGCCATGAAGCTTTGAACCTGTGTACACCACTGCTACTCCCTTATTTATATATTTATTTATTTTCCCCCATGGTCAAATGGCAATTTAGAAGGAGAACAAGAATAAAAATTCACATTTCTCTCTCCAACCCGAGTGTTCATACCACTTTCCAATATTATCCCTCTTGCAAAAAGAGAAAAGTCTTATAGAATCAATTTTGGGGCATAATAAAACACATGTATGCTTATTGAATTAACTCCTAACACAGTTGATCACCAAAGTATCTTTTAAAAGATAGTTAATAACTATAAAATAAATTAATTTTTTCTTAATTCTGTTTTTAAGTGTCCTGTATCTTAAGAATTATTTATTTGGCAGATGCAAAGTTCAGAAAGATAAGCATTTATCTATAATGTAAAATTTCTAGATTAAAATTGAAAAATAAATCATTGTTCTTGAATGTGAGGCAGGTCAAGCTCTTACAGACAATACACTCAGAATACTGGCTAAAAATGTTTTTGTTTGTACTTACTGAATAATACAATTCAAGAACTCTTTGATTTGTAAAATGTCACTATTGTCAAACTCTTTGGAATCCTTAGGCATTTCTCTAAGTTGTTTCTTAGACTACTCAATCCTACAGCATTCTTTGTAGGGGGGAAATAAACTGAATTCCTTAAATTAAAAAAAAATAGCAAACTGCAAAATATCTTCCTCTTGATGAATCAATGTGGACATGAGAATAATATGAAGTTTTGAGGGTCCCACAGTCAACAGATTTTTGTGACTTGGTCTAATCCACCATTTACCAACTTAAATTGGCTAATTTTTTTTCCATTACATAGTACATAGTAATGTACCCAATACACACCTTTTGGTTAACACAATTTTGAAAATATTAATGTAGTGTGAATAGGAGAGGTGGGTCAAGGAAAAGGAGGCAAGAAATGTAAAAAGGGCAATGTGAGAGACTGGTTGAGTTCTTCCTTCCACTTAATAAAGGAAGCCCCATTGCACAGCATCTGACAGAAGGCCTTCACTTCAATGTTATTAGGGACAGCCAAATTAGAAGCACATGAGATAGCCCATCACATGATAAACTCCTTAGACCATCATTGGACAACCTCCATAATCTGACCAAATCCAAATTTCTCCATTCACCTCATGATGTTTAATTCAGACCCTTGTTCTCCTAACACTTGCTTATGCCAGATGTGAGATACTCTTTATCTATGAAACTATATCAGATTTACTAGATTTCTGTCTTAGTGATCTATCACATATTTTGATATTAGATTGGATTTTCTAAATTATTCTGCTCTAATTATTTTACATGCTAATTCTCTTTCCTCAAAATCTCACATATAATTCCCCTGCAAGTTTATAAGCAATATTGGAATAGGATTAAAGAAAGATGTATGTTTATCACTCTAGCTCAATGATAAGCACAAAACAAATAATTAACATACACTGTCCAAGCAAATTAGGTAGATATGCTTTGAAATAAATTATCTATGTCATATTAATAAGAACTTCAGGTATATTTCTTTCTAATAATATCATAAGATTTTCTTAATTCCTTGTTAAAAAAGAATCTTATAAACAGGAAATGGAAAATTGTAATTATCACAGAAATGTAGCAAGAAGGAGCCAAGGTGACTTGGAATGGAAAATATATCTCCCCAATCATCCTTAAACTACCAAAATGAAATTAAGACAGGAGATTGATTTACATTTATTTTTGTTTGGTTGCTAACTAAAATGTAGTAAAATTATTTTCATGTACAATCTGTTCTCCCTGCTACCACCTAGTCCCATATCAATGCATCATATTCCTTTCTAATTATTCTTATTTTGGTTAGGATTTGGATAGAATTTGGCTGAAATTATTTTATTCAATTTCATTTTTGTATGTTGATTTTCACCTATTACTTAAATGACAAGGCAGCCAAGATTTTTTTTTTTTTTTTTTTTTTTTTATTTTTTTATTTTTTTATTTTTTATTTTTTTATTTTTTATTTTTTATAAACATATATTTTTTATATACATATATTTTTATCCCCAGGTCTGTGAATCACCAGGTTTACACACTTCACAGCACTCACCAAATCACATACCCTCCCCAATGTCCATAATCCCACCCCCTTCTCCCCAACCCCCTCCCCCCGGCAACCCTCAGTTTGTTTTGTGAGATTAAGAGTCACTTATGGTTTGTCTCCCTCCCAATCCCATCTTGTTTCATTTATTCTTCTACCCACTTAAGCCTCCATGTTGCATCACCACTTCCTCATATCAGGGAGATCATATGATAGTTGTCTTTCTCTGCTTGACTTATTTCGCTAAGCATGATACGCTCTAGTTCCATCCATGTTGTTGCAAATGGCAGCCAAGATTTTTAAGTAATTGGATCAGTTTTGAAAATCTTTCTGATCCTAGCTGCCCCAAATCTTCTACAAACATTAGAAAATAAAGGTTTACATAGAACAAACATTTCTGGGGAAAATTTGCATGAAACAATGATCCTTTGCTTATACTTCAGAGCTGTATTTAATGCAGTGGTTTAATAAAAGCACTGGGACAAAATCTTGTATGGGTTTGAACCTCCACCACTAGGTCTTGGGCAAATTATTTAACTTCTCTGGGCCTCAAGGAGCCTATACTTTTAGGGGCTATTTAAATTGATTCTTCCCCCCACCCTGACTAGTCCCTCAGGTAGCAGAGCTCTGAAAAAATAGGGCAAGAAAAGAAAATTTATATTATCTTTAGTAAACACTTACATAATAATATGTCAGACAATGTCCTCATCACTTTACAAATGTCACCTCAGGTGATCTTAACAGAAATCCTGGGATCTGTATACTTTATAATCCACATTTTGCAGGTGAGGAAATGGGAACAGATAGGTCAATGGTAGGGCCTGGGATCCACCGTAGGCAGCCTTACTTCAGAGAACTTTTGCTTTCCCATAGCCAAAGAAATTTTAAAACATTGGTTTAAACAGTTAAATATGTCTCTCTAGAGCAAGAAGATGCAAAGCTTTTAATATGCTAAGATGCACTGGTGAATCTCCAAGAAATGTGTATGGTAATCAGGGTTTCCCCGACAGTTTGACCAAAGAATTGGGAAAAAAAAATTCTTTCAAGAATTCTCTCATAGGAATTATATTCCTTGGAAAAATTTCTGGAGGAAAGGAAAGAAAAATAGCAGTTTAAATCATATAGATCTGCCTTCCTTAAAAGGGCTTCATTAACAGATTAGAAAAGAAAATAACTATGAGTGACTTAATTTTAAAGTTGCTCAATACCAGCTTTGCAAATTATACTGAAAGAAATGAAAAGTTTTAAGGTGAAGAAGTCCAATTAAAAAAAAGAAATGTTTTAAAATACCAATAGGAAAAGCATTTCTCTCAGTTCGTATGAATGTAACTTTAAACATCTGTCTACTTGAACTTACTTAAGATTCCAGGGCACATTTTCCAATTCTGAGCACTGTTATCCACTTCGAATAAATGTTTCCCACCCACCTAACTCCCTTTAGAATGTCAACTGAAAGAGATATTTCCACTTTCTGTTGTAAACCATTATGGTTATAGTTACTATAAGGCAATTGATCCATTAACTTTCAAAAGTGATGCATTCTGATACTGGATAAAATATTTGCTTTTATGTAATCTCATTAAGAGATCTCTGGAGCCTTCTGAATGATATAATCTACATGAATACTGAGTAATTGCGAGTGCTATGAAGGCTTAGCTGGGAAAGTAATAAACAACACAATATTATAATCACAAGCATGTTCATAATCTTTTGGCATTTATAAAGTGTCTTCTTAAATTTAATCCTTGATCTTTGTGAAATAAGAGAAGTACAAATGCCCTCATTTGTCAATGAGAAATTTAAGTTCCGGAAAATTAAGAAATTATCAAAATTCACACAAATAGAAGTTAGTAGAAATAAGATTTGTTTTCTCTTCTAAATCTCCTACATTTCATGCTGTCTCATGATCTGTGTTAAAAAAAAAAAATGAATGATGATTTAGAATGATATCCTTTTCATTTTAAGAGAGGGTTATTTCCAAATACATGCATAACATAAAATACCAAGACAAAAGCAAGTAAGAAACTTTCACATACCCTATTCCTTTGTTTGTTTTTAAATACATAGGTTGGAGTGAGTAGATGATTTTCAAATTTGCTGTTTAAATTGTGCAGTGGTTCAAACACTTTTGACAAGGTCATATCTTTCTCTGAGTAAAATACATGTTTCTCCCCTGGATCCATGCATCTGAATCCCTAATATAATACAGGAAGGAAGGAAGAAAGAAAAGACAGAATGAAGGAGAGAAGGAAGGAAGGAAAATGTAGCAATGCAGAGACCTATCCTTGTCCTAAACTAGGAAATGCATTAACTGTGTCCCTCTTTCTTCTTCCCAGGCTGTCACCCCATCCTCCAACCCCCACTCATGCAGTAGGTAAACCTTCCTCATGTGAGTTTCATTGCTGTCTATGCAAGAATCAGTTTTACTAGGCTACTGTTGTGCTCATTTCCTTGGCATATGTGACGTTTAGTGCAAAAGAAATCATTCCGTGCCAAGGATATTTGTAGCTATTAGTAAAATGGACTACACATCAGGGAATTTATAGGAA
Source organism: Mustela lutreola (assembly GCF_030435805.1). Classification (NCBI taxonomy): domain Eukaryota; kingdom Metazoa; phylum Chordata; class Mammalia; order Carnivora; family Mustelidae; genus Mustela; species Mustela lutreola. Next base: position 42,704,291 of record NC_081300.1, read on the forward strand.
AGGACACTTAATTAAGGATTTGAGACTGTAAAATCCATAGTTCTTGAACATGCTCTTGGCAGGTGCTTGATTTTGTTGCCATGGTAGGCCATATGATATTTCCTCATTAAGTAAATATATTTTTCACAAGCTACCTAGTTATTTTTTAGTAAGTTGAATGGCAAAGAGTGCCTTCAATTTTTGTTTTCTAGATCAACCATCCTATGTTTCTCATCACAAGTGTCAACATAAAATAAAAATGTCTAATTATGCCCAATGTGACAGGTAGTATGAGCTACTCAGGTGATAATAAATTAATAGAATCTCAAATAGAAACTAGCCTGAGAACTAGTAAGTAAGGGTATCGTTTCCATTTTAAATGTTGATTTTTTGAGATTGCATTGCTTTATATATAAAACATGATCCTTCTCTCATACTGAGGTTAGTCTTTTTTTTTTTTTTAAAGATTCTATTTATTTATACTAGAAAGAGAGAGAGAGAGAGAGAGAGCATGAGCAGGGGGAAGGGCAGGGGGAGAGAGAAGGAGTGAATCTCAAGCAGACTCCAATCTGAGCACAGAGCCTGATGCAGGGCTCAATCTTACAACCCTGAGATCATGAATCTGTGATCATGACCTTGAGATCATGACCTGAACACAAACCAAGAATCCAACACTTAACTGACTGAGCCACCCAGGTGTCCCTAAACTGAGATCGCTCTCCTCCTCCTCCTCCTCTTCCTTCTCTTCCTCCTTCTTCTACTTCTTTAGGATTTTATTTATTTCAGAAAGAGTTAAAGTGAGAGAGATCACAGAAGGAGAGGGAGAATGAGAAGCGGACTCCCCACTAAGCAGAGACTGATGTGGGTGGGGCTCGATCCCAGGACGCCAAGATCATGACTCCAGGTGAAGGCAGACATTCAGCTAACTGAGCCACGCAGGCACTCCCTGAGATTATTCTTTTACTAAAACATTTGGGTGGTTCAGAGGGCAAGCCCTAGAACCTAACTACCTGAGTGTACACCTTGGTTTCCTCACTTGGATAAATCATAAACCTTACACATGTTACTTAAGTTTTATCAATTTAAGTTTTCCTATTTCTTAAATTGTGATAATGGATTAATGCCTGCTTTTTAATAAGGTGTGAAAAGGAAATGAGCAAATGCATGCAAGAACCCATGGTGATTAGTATATAATGATTAATATGTTAGTTTTTATTAATATATTTCCAGCTAAGTTTAATACATTAGTATAAGTACTACAAAGGTGGACTTATGAAAGATTAATTATTAATATCACTTAATTATCAGTGAATCTTGGTTTCCCATTTCTTTCAAGTCCACCTTCCTACAGTGTAAATAGTTTTCATTGAGAAAAGAAACAGTGCTAGCCTAAACTGGGAAATATTTCTAAAATATAACTCATTATTCATCAGACCAGAAAGACACTTAAAAGAAAATATATTATGTTTAGGAAAATACAACTCTTTTTGGCATCTCAAAATATATACTGATCAAAGAAGCTAAAAAAAAATGAAGCAATAATCAAGAAGTATAATAAATTTTCTGATAGGGACATATAGAAAGGTTTAGTGATATAAATATAGGAGCACTATATCCAGGGTGGGGGCCTGTGATAGGGGAAATTTTAGGGAAAACTTTATAAAGAAAGTAAAATTTAAGTTAGTACCTACTGGATATACAGGAAAGAACTAGATAAATAGAGCATGGTGGAGGGTGAAATTTATGGGTAGAGGCAAGGCTGGTATTTCAGAAGAAGAGTAATATATGTGGAGACTTAGAGGTAAGAGTACATGGAATTTTTTGAGAACTCAATGAATTTTAATCTTACTGAAGTAGAGAGATGGATGTGGGGCAATATGATATGTGAAGTGAAAAAAGAACTGACTTCAAAAGAAGTACATTTGTTTAAGAGTTTGGACATTATCCTGGTGTCAATGATTGAATTTGTATTTTATGAAGAATCAACACTAAAGCTGGATGAATAGACAGGAATGAGTTACAAAACAAAGTCAGCAGAGTGCCTGGGTGGCTCAGTGGGTTAAGCCTCTGCCTTTGGCTCAGGTCATGGTCTCAGGGTCCTGAGATTGAGCCCCACATCTGACTCTCTGCTCAGCGGGGAGACTGCTTCCCTTCCTCTCTCTCTGCCTGCCTCTCTGCCTACTTGTGATCTCTGTCTGTCAAATAAATAAATAAAATCTTTAAAAAAACAAAACAAAACAAACAAAAACAAAGTCAGCAAGATCAGTTAGGAGGTGGGAAAAATAACCCAGAAAAGAGGTGATGATGGGATGAAGGAATAATAGCTTGATGATGGTAGGATGGAGAGAAATAGATCCGATTGCTATTTAAAAGGAGAGAAGTCACCCAGTATAGGGAAAGGCCTAGTGAAAGAGGAAGATTACCAATGACATGCTATTTTGCTCTTTAAAATGAATGCAGGAGAGTGACTCAAGTGTCAGTGGTTGAACACAGAGAGAAATGAGAGATATCATGAGACTCAAAAATATGTGGAATTTTACACATGTGTTGAGGATCATGGTATGAATGAGACAGTACAAACAAGGAGGACACCTATTATATCTTTCCAATACTGGAGAAAGGAAGGGATAAGTCAATGAGTCTTCTTCATATGGGTAGGTTAAAAATTAATTCTCATGAGCTCATGGTTTGCTCTGAGCCTCCAGTCCTCCATACTAGCAAACCAACATGGATAGGCTCATTCTAAAAAACTTTCTCACCCCTCATTATTTAACACTGGAGACACCGGGAGTGAAAGAACTGAATGCGAGTTTGTTCCAAATGGTACTCCATAGGCCTGGTGGGAGGGGAGGGAAGATCAACTCCTTGTCTTGCTGTTTGCTAGCTGTCAGTTTTGGATATTCTTAGACATTACATTTAACATTGACCTCAATAAGACCTCATTGCATTTAACACTGACCTCAATACCACCCAACGTTCATTTCCTCTCAAGATCCTCAGCATCTCTTCTGGTTATATTTTTGTACTTGCCTCATTTTAGGTCCCATTGTACTATCCCTCCAAATTCCACTCTTCTCGTGCCTCTGAGTAACTGATGTTTTTATTTCATGCAACAGTCTTCTAACTTATTTCCTTGTCTTTTGAGATTAGGGTAGATTTTGTACATAAGAAAGACTTCACAGAGTTTTATGTTTATTTTAAATTAAATTTTCTGAAGTTACAGATTCAAAACACTTGTCAAGTATTTAAGTTCAATTAGCAAATTCTATTCAACTTATAAATCTAAAAGAACTGTCATCTTTAAAGGGACTTTGAATATGACTTCAAACATTTTAAACAGAATTTATAAATACAATATATTTTAGATTTTTTTAAGCATTTTGATTTCCTGAGAAAAAGGTTTATCAAGTATTAAGGAATTTTATAAATCCAAGAAATCAACTTATAAATAGGGTAAAATTTAAGTTTGTATAATTATTTATAATGTACAGTACATTAACTTAACAAGATTTTAACTTACATAACCATTCTGAATCAATTACTCAATAGAATTTTAAAATTAGTTTTACAGGGCTATCACTCAAACGTGCCAAATTCTATTCAATTTCACATACACAAAAAATTATGTGTAGATTCCATCCCGAGATAATAATATCTTAATTTTCTTGAAATATCTTTGTACTTTATTCTGATTACCCTTAGAGTTAAACGATGCATACACACTAAGAAACACATGCATATGGCATAAGTGACATAAGTTCAGAAATATTTGCTGGTCATGTTATGTGGACTTTAGAAATCTGGTTCAATTCTCACTGTTTGAAATTAAATCAAATATCATCCTAGATACTTTTGAGTATTATCTTATCATTTTACTGAGTATTCTTGTTGGCAACCCTGATCAGATGGATGACTCTATTTGGAGTTTTTATATTAATAGTTACATAATACTATGAAGGATATGATCGTGAGATCTCATAGCACTGACTCCTTGTTAGCAACATATAATCATCTGACTCTTCTTCCTACTCATGGAAGTCTATAGCTCCCAGCATGGGTGACAACTGAGATTGAATTTTATAATTATTTATCTCTTGATATATACACAATTCTTTTAAACAAATACTAAAGATACCTATCTTAATAACATAGTAAAATAAAATATCTTTATGACTCTGCTAAAGACTGTGGAATTCAAAGAAATCCTGAATTTGTTCAATCCCTTATATTTTCAGAACCATACAACTATTATGGATAGTAACATTTAACTCACCCACTCTTGAAGCCAAAGCTATGGTCGATAGGTTGGTGATGTACATAACTTTTCTTTTAGTCCAGAGTTCATTTATAAGATCTTGGCCCTATATTGAACTGCATAGTCAATATTTCTACTTGGATGCTTTTCAGTACCTCAAATAAAATTTTTCCAAAACTGAACTCATTACCCTTGTCTATATCTTACCGCTTCCAGGGTTCCCAATTCAATAAATGTCACTTCACAATTCACAAATTACTCAAGACAGAAATGTAATATATTTTCTCCCTCTTCCTACCTAATCTGATCTCTCAGCCTCAACTATTTCTTCCTGCAACTAATACTTCTCAGAGTATAAAATACTTTTACAAAAAGGTGAATCTGATCACTGTAACCCTGAGCTGGATTGCAAAAATCTTTCCCTACCATTGGAAGTTGAAATCCATTTTTTTATCCTTCAAATTTGGGTTGGTTATATGAGTTACTTTGGCCAATGAGACATTAATGAACACACCAAAAACAGAATCTTGAAAAGTTCTTACACACTGGGGCTTGTTTCTCATAGATTTTGTAACACTTTCAACTCCATGTAAGAAAGTTCAGTTTAGTCTGATGGAATGTAAGGGGACATTTGAATAAAGACAAGCCATCCCAGGACAGACCTTGTACACCAACTAGCTTCCAGCTATTACAGCAAACAACCAAAAATGCATGAGAAAGACCAGCTGAGAGCAGGTAAAAACTGCCTTATTGAGACCAGCCCAAATTGCCAACCCATAGAGTTGTAAACAAATTAAATGATTTTGCTGTTTTAACCCACTAAGATGTGGGATGGTTTGATTCTCATTATAGCAGCAATGCCCAAAACAGCTAAACTATTGAAAGAACCTAGATGTCCATCAACACATGAATGGATAAAGAAGATGTGGTATATATATATACACATACATACATACACACATACATACATATACATACAATGGAATACCATGCATCCATCAAAAGAAATGAAATCTTGCCATTTGCAACAATGTGGATGGAACTAAATGGTATTAGGCTAAGCAAAATAAGTCAATCAGAGAGAGACAATTATCATGTGATCTCCCTGATATGAAGAATTTGAGAGGCAGAGTGGGTGGTTTGAGGGGTAGGGAAGGAAAAAATGAAAGAAGATGGGATCAGGAGGGAGACAAACCTTAAGAGACTCTTAATCTCACAAAACAAACTGAGGTTTGCCAGGGGGGAAGTGGGGTATGGAGAGGGCCATTGTGTTATGGACATTGGGGAGGGTATGTGATAGGGTGAGTGCTTGTGAATTGTGTAAGCCTGATGATTCACAGACCCTTTGTACCCCTGGGGCAAGTAATATATTATATGTTAAAAAAATAATTTAAAAAAAGCTTAATGATACACATTCCTTGATTAAAACTTACAACTGTTTCCCACTTACCCTTTAAAATACATTTCAGGCTTGTGGAAGAAAGGAGAGAGAGTGCAGAAATGAAAAAAGTGCTCATAGAAGTAATAGCTGAAAAATCCCCAAATTTGGCAACAGACATGAACCTAAAGAAACCTAAAGAATCAAGAAGTTGAACAAAGCCCAAATAGGATAAAACCCAAAAAATTCTATATCAAGAAATATCATAATAAAACTTCTGAAACCAAAGATAAAGAAAAAAAATCTTGAAAGCCATGAAAAAGAAATAACATATGACCTATGGGGGAACATTTTTGAATGAGAGAGGACTTCTCATCAGGAAACATAGATGTCAAAAGGAAGTGACCTGTCATGTTTCAAGTGCTGAAAGAGAATTATCAATCCATAATACCATATCCAGGGAAAATATTCTCAAGGAATGAAGGGAACAATCAAAACATTCTTAGGTAAAGATATATTAAAAGACTCTTTCACCAGCAGATCTATCCTAAAAGAAGGGATAAAGTAAGCTCTTTTAAACACAGAAGGAACATAAGTGAACAAATTTTGGAACATCAAAAGAAAGAAAAAATAACTTGGTAAGCAAAATATGGGTAAATGCAAAAGATTCTTCTCTTGAGTTTTCTGAGTTGTATTCAAAGAGTGATACAAAAATATAATGCTTATTAACATGGTTCTAAAAATATATAGAAGGAATATTTAATGCGATTACAAATTTGGGAGGGTAAGGAGGCATAGATGGAGGTAAGGTTTCTATACTTTATCTGACAGGTAGAATCATGACATCCTTGGACCACAATAACTTGTGTATCTATAATGTAATACATAGAGCAACCACTAAGAAAGCAATAGAAAGAAATACATTCAAAAATACTTTAGACAAATCAAAATGCCATTCTAAAATATTTTCATGTAAACCACAGAAAGCAGAAAAGTTAAAACAAAGCAACCAAAAGCAGAGAGAAAACAACAAAATCAAATTGCAGATTTCAGCCTAAGCCAGGAATCACTACATGAAATGTAAATGCCTAATTTCACCAAGTAGAAGAAGACAAAGATCGGCAGAGTAGATTAAAAATCATGACCCAGCAATATGCTATCTCACAGAAACTCACTTCAAATAGAAGGATAGAAGCAGGTTGAAAATAAAAGGAGAAAAAGATATATTCAAAAATTAATGAAAAGGAGGCATGAGGAGCTATATAATTTTCAGATAATTTACATTTCAGAGCAAAGAAAATTATGTGGGACAGAAATATTATATATGCATATGCACCAAAAAACAAAGCAGCAAAATATGAGAACTAAAGAAGAAATAAACAAATCCGCAAGTATTGCTGGAAACTTTAACACACCTTTCTAAACAAGTGATAGAACAATTAGAAAATTAGCAAGGATATAGAAGAAATTCAATAACACTGTCAGCCAACAGGATCTAACTTACACTTACAGACCACTTCTGTCAACAATAGAATACATATTCTTTTCAAGAGCTCAGGAAATATACCAAGGTATACTATATACTGTACCATAAAATAAACCTTATTAAATTTAAAGATTTGGAATCATACAGTGTATCCTCTAACCAAAATGGAATCAAACTAGAAATCAATAACAAAAAGATAACAACAATCTCCAAACATTTGGAAACTAAACAAAACCCTTATAAGTAATCCATGGGTCAAAAAGAAGACCTCAAGGGACATGAAAAATGCTTTTAGCTGAATGAAAATGAAAATACAACATGTTGAAATTTATTGATGCAGCTAAAGCAGTGTGGAGAGGGAAATCAATAGCACTAAAATACACATTTAGAAAAGAAGAGAAGTCTCAAATCAATAATCCAAGTTCCTACTTCAAGAACCTGGAAAAGCAAAAAAGCAAAATAAATTCAAAGAATGCAGAAGGACAATAGTGAAAATCAGTGAGAGAAAGCTATTTCTTTGGAAAGATAATTAAACTGGCAAACATCTAGGAGGACTGACAAGGAATAAAAGAATGAAGACACAAACTGCCAGCATTAGAAATGGAAGAGAAGAGTTATAAGACAGTCCCTGCAGATCTAAAAAAAAATAATAATAAAGTAATACTGGAAGCAACTCTGGACACATAAATTTGAAAACTTAGGTGAAATTCTTTGCAAAACACAAAACAACCATAACTCACTAAATGTTGAGCATTTTATTTGATTGGCCTATAACTATAAAAGAAATTTAATTCATAATTTAAAAACCTCTAGGTCAGTGTGGTTTCACTTGAGAATTCTACAAAATACTGAGAGAATTAACACAATTTTATACAATCTCTTTCAGAAAATAGAAGAGGAAGGAACACTTCCCAATTCATTGTGTGAGGCTACTATTACTCTGATACCACAATTAGTAAAAGACAGTAGAAGAAGAATAATGAGAAGGAGGAGGAGGAGGAGGAGGAGAAAGGGAAGAAGAGGAAGTAGGAGGAGAAGAAGAGTACAGACTAATAGTATTCAAGAATACAGATGCAAGACCCTTACTAAAATGTTAGCATATATGATTCAATGATATATGAGAAAGATTATACTTAACCAAGCAGAGTTTATGACAAGGATCCAAGTCCTTTTCAATATTTAAAAGTTAATCTGTGTAATTCTCCATATTGAAAAGCTAAAGAAGGACTATTACATAATGTTAATCAGTGCAGAAAAAAACATTTGACAAAATTCAATGCCCATTCCAAATAAAATCTCTCAGAAAAAAAATAGGAATAAAGGGTAACATCGTAAACTCATTAAAAGGAATCTATAAAATACCTATAGATGACAGTGTACTTGGTGCCTGGGAAGCATCCAGCTTCAGCCCAGATTATGATCTCAGGATTCTGGCTCCCTGTTCCTCCCTCTCCCTCTGTCACTCCTCCCTGCTTGTGCTCTCTTTCTCTCTCTCATAAATATTTTTTTTTAAACATGACAGCACAGTTAAAGGTAAAAGATGGATGCTTTCCCTTTAACATCAGGAACAGTGGGAGAATGTCCACATTGACCCCTCTTTTTATTTTATTTTATTTCTTTTCAGTGTTTCATTCTTTATGCACCACACCCAGTGCCCCATGCAATAATGTGCCCTCCATAATACCCACCACCAGGCTCACAACGACCCCTCTTATTCAACATAGTGCTGGAAATTTTAGTGAGTGCAACAAGGTAAGGAGACATTTCTATCAGTAATGAATAATAAACACAAAATGAAAAAGCTACTTTGTCATCTAAAATCACTGGGGGGATAAAAAAGGAAAGAAAGAAATTCGTAGGTGTTAATCTAATAAACATGTACAGGATGTGAAAACTACAAAATGCTGATGAATGAAGCCAAAGATAATCCATGTAAATGGAGAGACACAACATGTTCATTGTTTGGAAGATTTAACATAGGAGAGATGCCAGTTGTCCCTAAATTTATACACAGGTTTAATGCAATCCAATCAAAGTCCTACCAAAATGTGTTATATGAAAAAGAAAAGGTAAAGCTAACAGTTTTGAAAGAGTAAAGGCATCAGTCTATTTAATTTCAAGACCTAATCAAGATAAGGTGTTATTGGTATAGGGATAAACACACAGTCAATGGACCACAATCTGGAACTCCATGAAAGGATATCTCATATATAAAGAACATACAGACAACAAAGAAGCGTATGAAAAAAATGTTCATCATTAGCCACTTGGAAGGTGCAAATTACAGCTTTGCAGCTTTGAATTGATTTGTGAAGTCATGAATTTCATTCCCTTATTCCTTTACTCAAAAATATATCTTTGTTTACAGATAATGGTCAGACTCAGAGCCTTCCAGCACCATGAAAATCTCTTTCAGCTGCCCAAGAGACAACCATGTTCCTTAGTATGGGTTTCTCCACAGTGTGTTCTTCTTTCTACTACACTCCCAAAAGTTTTGATCTGATTTTCCTTTGCACAAGGCATTTTCTTTTCTTTTCTTTTCTATTTTCCTTTCTTTTCTGCTTCCTTTCTGAAATTATCATAAACCTTCAGTCTATTTATGCAAATCCTCCAGTCCTTTAAGGCATACCCAATCCCACCTCATTCCGAAGACCTGTACTCATTGACCTCTTCCTCAGAGATTTCTTTTCCATCATAAAGTAAGTTGTCATTAAGCAGTTACTATCTCCACTCTCCTAGCTTGCCAGTTGTCTGCCTCTTCATGGTGACCATGTGGAGAGAATGACAACCGTGCAGAGTGAAGAGAGCTCACCTCTGAGGATAATGACACATTATTTCAAACAGTATAATGGAAGCCTTATTCCTAAATTGGGGCTTTTCTAGACTGTACCAACTTTCAAGTAAGAGCTGACTTTGCAGCCTTCACTATTTGAAGATACAGTGGGCATTAGTGGGGTAGGGTTTGGAGAGATTTGGAGAACTGCCTCTGTAGAATATTTTTTTTAAAGATTTTATTTATTTATTTGACAGAGGGAGAGAGATCACAAGTAGGCAGAGCAGCAGGCAGAGAGGCGGGGGGGAAGCAGGCTCCCTGCTGAGCAGAGAGCCCGATGTGGGGCTCAATCCCAGGACCCTGAGATCATGACCTGGGCTGAAGGCAGAGGCTTAACCCACTGAGCCACCCAGGCATCCTGCCTCTGTGGAATCTTAAACCCATAATTTGTCTTTTCTTCCTCCTTTATGTCATAGTGCAGGTAGAATATTTACTATATCACCCCATAAAGACTTGTTGCACCAAGATCATCTCCGTTGTAGTTTGGGGATGATTTCTGAGAAAAGGGCATGGTCCCAGTTTATAATCTGGAATTTGTTACATGTGTGACCTGCAGGGGCTTCCAATGATGCCAAGGATAGGGAGAGGTAACAGACAATATCTACAGGGAAGCATGGGGTATTCGTTATCTATTGGTGTTTAACAAATTACTCCAAAACTTGGCATTTGTAAAACAAACATTTATTCTCATAGTTTCTGTTGTTCAAATACCTAGGCATGGCCTATATAGGTATCTCTGTCTCTAGGTCTTTAATGAAGTGGCAGTCAAGTTCTCAGCTTGACTCTACTAAAGATCTGTGGCCTCTCGCTGGCTTTGGTCAGCTTCCAAACTTACTTGTGTGGGTTCTGTTCATCATGAAATGTTGGGACTCAGAGAAATCCCTGCAGGTTCTGCACTTTCCACTGCTTATTACCTTGAATCCTTTTATATGTGCATTTTCATTGGATTGCCAACCAATATGCTGCCTGACTTCCCCTAGAGTAAGCAGTCCAAGGAAAGAAGAGAGAGAAAGAGAGAGATAATACCCTCCTCTTAGAAACTGCCCAACTGATGCCTGGCTGGCTCAGTCAAACAGCTGCCTTTAGCTTAGATTATGATCCTGGGGTCCTGGGATTGAGTCCCACATCGGGGTCCTTGCTCTGCGGAGAGCCTGCTTCTCCCTCTGTCTCTACCTGCCACTCTGCCTGCCTGTACTCATTCTATCTCTCTGGCAAATAAATAAATAAAATCTTTAAAAAAATAAAAAGAAAGAAAGAAATTGCCCAACTCCTGGGAATCCTAGGTGAGGTGGCTCTGACTCCAAGATTTCTAATAAGCTCATTGAAGACAGTGGGCAGCAACTAACAGTTGAACCAACTTCCTGCTCACCGGAAGGATACTTCAGGGAGACACAAAGAATGTGGTGCTTTCACAGAGAATTCCCCATGCTGGAAGAGGGCTACTGAGGCTACACAGCTCAAGAACTACCAAATGTTCTATAAGATAGTCTGCATTATTTGTTACCTGCAACAGAGGCAATACAGATAGTATGAACACAACAGATGCTATAAGTTGCAGAAAATGACAATGAATAAACCATACAACTTCATATCCCCTCAGCCTCAGAGGCAGAGATCCCTAACTCCCTGTTTCCCTTGTTTTCAGACAAAGAGCAAGCCTAGAGAACTGGGGAGGAAGCTCCAGAAGAAAACTTTGAATTGTGAGCTATGATTGAGAGAGTGATACCTGAATTTGATTGCGTATTTCCTAAGAGAATCTGTTATTTTATTGCCCGGGATAGAATAAAAGCTACTGTTTGGATCGAATTTGCCAGGTTGGTCTAAAAATAATTTCCCCTTTGCTGAGCAGGAAAGGGGGCATAAACATATTTTTAGTTATTTAAAAAAAAAGACAAAGTAAGTTTTTGATCTTTCAAATTAGCTGGAGTGACTCTTCAGTCATAGTACATCATTTGGGCACTTAATTCACTGCACCATGGCTTAAATTCATGACTTAACCTGTATATATTTCAATCCCTAAGTTAAATTTATTGAAATCAACCATAAAAAATAATTTTGTATGCACTCTCTCTCTTCTCTATGGCATGATATATATATATATATATATATATATATATATATATATATATATATATAAATGGTCTCATAAAGGTTATGGTCAGAATAAAGTAAAAGTATTTTTTAATTATATAAATTAATTGACACCTTCCTCCATTCTCTTTACTTGGTGTGGGTTCATCTCTCTTTGCTAGTAGTAAGGGCCACGGGGATCATTTCAGACAAAGAAGTGTCTCATTTACTGGTAACTTACGCCAAGTCACACAAGCTACTAGATAATTATGTTCTACTATTTTTAACCTAGAAATGATTTGTTAGTCATCTATTGCTGTATAACAAATTATTCCCAAATTTAGAAGCTTAAAAAAGTACTTATTGTTTTAAGTAAAAAAATATTTGTTATTCCACAGTGTCTGTGGTTCAGCGGTCAGGATATGGTTTAGCTGAGTACCTCTGACTCGAGATCTCTCATAAAGGGACAGTAAGCTGTCAGCCAGAGCTATAGGCCCATGTGAAGGCTCATTTGGAAGTGGAGGGATTTGATTCCAGTTTTTGTTTTTGTTTTTTTTGACAGACATTTTTATTTATTTATTTTTTTATTTGACAGACAATTTTTATTTTTTATTTATTTGACAGACAGAGATCACAAGTAGGCAGAGAGGCAGGAAGAGAGAGGTGGGGAAGCAGGCTCCCTGCTGAGCTGAGAGCCCATGCGGGGCTTGATCCCAGGACCTTGGGATCATGACCTGAACTGAAGGTAGACGCTTAACCACTGAGCCACCCAGGTGCCCCTTGATTCCAGTTTTGCTCTTGTGGTTACTGAAAGGTCTCAGCCCTTCATCACAGGGCTGCCTCACAACATGACAGCTAGATATCCCCAGGTTAAGTGACCCAAGAGAGTGAAACAGAGAGAGAGAGAGACATAGGGAGAACTAGGAAGCATTCCTGGGACAGAAGCCATAGCATTTTTCTAATAAAATCTCAGAAGTACTATCTGTCACAGAAATTCTGCCCTATTCTATTCATTAGAAATTACTAAGTTCATCCTACATCCAAGGGGAAGAAATTACACAAAGACACGAATATCAGGAAGCAGAGGTGGTTGGGAGCCATCTTCGAGGCTGCTTACCACAAATTTCCTCCTATAAGTGACACCCACAGTGCAACAAGGTAGAAAAAATTAACTGATAAATACTTGGTTTCACTTTGGTCACAGACACATAACAGGGAGAAAGAACCAGCTAACACCGCAACTGAGTAGTTGTTAGTGATTTCCTGCGTGATCTCACGCTTTGTATTCAACTCAAATCCCTCTGTCTTCCCGTCTGAGGATGAACTTTAATATCATACACTGTGTCCCTCCTACTCATGTTCACATTGGCCTGCGGTTTTCCTCATTATAAATGCCTTAATAAAAACAATAGGAATGGCAAACACATAATTCTGTGTGCCATGAGGCATCCTAAGCACCTCATATTTTCAGCTGCTGCTTACCACAGCACCATAAGAGAGGTCATGTATTGCTACATGCATTTTACAAAGGAGGAAAAGGGAGGCAGAGCAATGGTGAGGCTCTTGCTCAAAATCAGAATTAGTAACTTTAGAGCTTGTTTTGGGACCCAGGAAGACTCCCCTAAACCACTGCATTTTTCTCATGACAGAAGGTCACTCTGTCTGAGAAAACTGTGCAGTTTGATGTCAGCCACACCCTCTGCTCAGTTCAATTTATTTTATTTTTAAAGATTTTATTTATTTATTTGACAGACAAAGACACAGCAAGAGAGGGAACACAAGTCTGGGAGTGGGAGAGAGAGAAGCAGGCTTCCTACAGAGTAGGGTGCCCAATGCGGGGCTTGATCCCAGGACCCTGGGATCATGACCTGAACTGAAGGTAGACGCTTAACCACTGAGCCACCCAGGAACCCCTGGCTGGTTCAAATTAAATAGCATTCTTGAGGCATCTGGGTGGCTCAGTGGGTTAAGCTTCTGCCTTCGGCTCAGGTCATGATCTCGGGGTCCTGGGATCGAGCCCTGCTTTGGGCTCTCTGCTCAGCAGGGAGCCTGTTTCCTCCTCTCTCTCTGTCTGCCTCTCTGCCTACTTGTGATCTCTGTCTGTCAAATAAATAAATAAAATCTTTAACAAAAATTAAAAAAATAAATAAACAGTATTCTTGTCTCACCTTGATTCTTTGGCCACAAGGATGAAATCATTCAACAATCTTCTCATCATTTCTCCTATATCATAATGCTTCTTTCTAGGCTGGTCATCTGGGCGTCTAGCATCCACTTCCTGTTGATCCTTTATCACCCCAAATTTCCCTACCCTCAGTCCATGTATTTCAGTGGGATTGGTTGTTTCCCTCCTTCAAGAATTAAGGCATTCACATTACCCAGGAGAACCAGCCTCATGTTCCACTGTGGACACCGTGATTTATTCAAGGCTGGAGATGTAACACAAGCCATTTGACACCATTTTAGGAATTTGTGGTAATTATTAAGGAAGAAATGCTTTTTCCACCTAAGAAGTCAATATAAAGAGCAGTCTAGAGCTGCCTCCTCTGTGTAGAGAGACCCTGCCTAAGGATGAACCCAAAAATGTGAAAGCATAAATGGGAGATAAACAGAATGTCCTTCAGTGTCCTACAGTATTTTAGCATCAGATACAGGGCTTGATGGGAAGCCTTACCCCCAAAGTCATTACACTTCCACTATTCTTAAGCTTTTTGGATTATTTTCTATCCCTAACGATCACAAAGCCCTAGTTAATAAGTTTACTGGAGATGTTTCTCTCAATCTAATTAACTCGTTAGATTCCATTTCTAATCACATCATAGGCAGACCATTTCTAAGCTTCTGTAATCACATCATTTGAACCTATAGCCTGTCTACCTAAATACGCACTAATTACTTGACCTGACAAGCAATCTTCCTCCAAACCATTCTTTCCTCCCCAGTGCTCCCACTGGTTTCTCATCAGTTATGTGTGCTTTTCTGAAAGTCTCCTATTACTTGAAGAAGTCCATCTCCGCATTTCTCTCTCTCTCTCTCTCTTTCTCTTTTTTTTTTTTTATCTCCGCATTTCTCAAATCTTCCCTCTTGACCACTACCCTGGCAAAACAACTAAAGGAATAAAGTAACAAAATCCATCCAGGCTGGTTTCTTTGTTCTCATCCCAAAGCATGAGCTCCGTGCAGAATGACAGTAACTCCAAGAAAGTTTTTGAAGAATTAACTCCACTTACTGGAACTGATTACTTCTCTGTCTAAGATACTTTGGAAGCAAGCGGAGAAAATATTCTCACACTGAGGACATTCCCAAGCTTAAAATTCAGGCTCAGTGAATGAGTGTTCTGAGATCTTGATCCAGTAGCTCTTGTTGCCACGCCTGATGATGAAGGTCCCTCTGTGCCTGTTAACGTTCCAGCTTCAACCAGCAAAGTTCTTGCCTGCAGGCAAGAATTAACTTCCAGGAGAATCATGTTTCTGGGTGTCTAGTGAGCCATGTGGAAGTCATGGGGTTTTAAGCTGAGCACAGGAGAGAAACGGCGAGTTGATGTCCAGAATTCATTATCCTGTTTCGCTGTTTATGGCTGCCACAGATCCTGTCTTCCTTGTGTATTACTACTCCTGCTAACCCCAGCTACATGCTCACAGCCACTGAATATTTCCCTTGTAATTTTGTTATTTTGTTTTCGATGCTTTGTGTATTCATATTTTATGATCTGAAACATTTCTTGCAGTTGTTTGCATCTATCTCCGAACTGCACGTTAGAATAGAAGGTAATTTGTTTTCATTTGTCTTTAATTAAGTAAATATTTCTGCTCACTTTATGCTGTTGATCTTTTTTTTTTTTTTTTTTTTTCTTTTTTTAGTCCCGGTAAACCATTAGGAATTTCTACTGCCTGAGTTATCAAGGCAGAAAACATGTATTCTTCTCTCTGTACATGTAACATTGATCCTTATAATGGGTAAGCTCTTAAGAAAATATAGTTCATACACTCAACTCTCAAATTAAACATACCGATATATACTGTGTAGGAAAGGAGCTGGCGCTCTTACTGGTGTCTTGCTCTCACTGGCCAGCATGTGAGTTAGTTCTCGTGAATTCATACCCTAACATCTGTTTAACACCTTCCATGCATCCTTCTTTAAAAACAATAAGCTACGAATCCACAAACCACTGCTTCAAAGGATAGACAGAACGTAGCTACTGGATATTGGAAAATATTTTTAGGGAATTAAAAAATTACTGTTTGGGATTGAAAGAAGTGTTTCATACTTCTCAAGTTATGTTCAGTGATTAAAGATATTCTTTTTCTTTTCCTTTAAAAATTCTTTATTTACTTACTTATTTGAGAGAGAGAGAAAGGGAGAGCATACAGAGGGAGAGGAGGAAGCAGACTCCCCACAGAGGGAGAGGAAGAGCAGGGAGCCCGATACGGGATGAGTTCCACCCACTGGGATCATGACCTGAACTGAAGGCAAATGCTTAACAGACTGAGCCACAAAGGCACTCTTTTCCTTCAACTCTTATGAGAGGTTTCTTGTTTCTTTTCTTTTTTTGCTTTATTAAAACTTACTGATATTTCAGTATAATAGAAATAGTTTGAATTTTTAGATAAAGAACCCTAGATCTAGATTTAATCCTCAACTACTATGAATTAAGCTATATGACTTTGTATCGAGTCTCTCAAAACTGAGTCTCAGTTGACTCAACCATAAATGATTATAATATTTATAGCTGTTTAAACATGAGAAATAATACAGCAAGTAGCAGGTGCCCAGTAAGTTGTAGCTATTATGTCCTTGATCTTTTAAAATGAAGAGATTAATTTGGTTACCAAATAAAAATAGCTCTACTTAAGTAATTTTTCTATAATTTCAAAATCAAATGTATGTAACAGGATTTCAAAATTCATACTACTGATCTGATATGCCAAGAACATGAAGCTACTTTATTTTGATTATAGCTAATGTGATCCTGTTAAGTTATTTTACCACATGTCTGGATTCATCCAGACACTAGGCAAAATATTCTTGGGTGAGCTTTACTCTTAAACATTTGCTCTTTTGTGAAACTCATGTCCTCTCTTCTATAGTTTGCAACCCTTCTGAATTTTTTTCTCCTAATCTGCCTTATCTTCTTCAGTCTTCTTTGCTGATTCTCCCTTGTCCACTCAACCATTAAATGCTATTTCCTCAAGAGTTGGTTCTCAGCCTATTCCCCTCTCACAGTACACTTTCTTCCAATTTCTTATATTCACTTAATATTGATTATCATTCATTTGCTGGCTATGCCCAATTCATATTCTCCAGCCATTCTTCTTGTCTTGACCCCAGACCTTTATTTATGTCTCTAGTCAAAACCTCGACCTGCTATTTCCCAGACACTACACATACAGTATGCCCAATAATGAAAACACATGATCCTTCCCCCAAAATATCTCCTCTCCTCCAGCATTCCTGATTGAGTAAATTGTTACACCATGTAGTTAATAGCTCTTATCAGAAAACCAGGAATCATTTTGACCTGTCCTTCTGCAAAACCTACATCCAGTCAAGTGCCAAGTGAACTTTACTCCAATTCATTGTCGTTTTCATTGTCAAATCTATCAATATTCTCTAACATAGAATATTATAAAGGTTTACCAATACCCTCAGTTATTTTTAAGGAAGTTTTGTTGCAAAGTTTTAGAAAATGAGAGAAATGAGTGTTTGTGCAGGGAAGTAGAAAGTAAAAAAGTAAAAAAAAAAAAAATGTAAATCTATTTTGTTTTGCTTTGATTTTCAAAATAACATGGGTACAACAGAGACATGGCTCCTGGACACTCTGTCATATGTAGAGCCAAGGCTTCTGCACCAGATTGCAGCCTGTGGGGAAAAGAATGAAGCTTCTTTTACCATCCTTCTGGCCACTGAGCTGGTGCTCTCTAAAGTAGCTAAGTGTGTGTCATTATAAATCATGACTGTAATTCGTCTTTCAGCTCCATTGATTTTAGAATGTGGGAAATTCTTGGCAGGTTTTGGCAATAGGGTGTCTATCAAAGTTAATTTTCATGGCACTAGGGTTTTTCATGTGTCATCTATCTCAGGAGGGATTTAGGAGAGGCTAAATCACCAACCACTGGCCAGATGCCATCCTCACCCCAAAACAGATGTCTCTTAATTTTACCAATGCATTATTTTCACAGTCCTTATCAAATTTGTAAGAAAAAAAAAGAGAAAAATTGCTCTATAACAGCAGATGATTGACTGACTAAATTATTCTTCATATAGATTGCTCTGAAAGTGAATGGACTAAATTGATGTTTTAGTTCACTTTATTTAATAATAATAATAACTAATGCCTAAGTAGCATGTCTTATATGCTAGGCATTCCTTTTTATTTAATTTAATTTAGTTTTTTTTTAGTGTTCCAAAATTCATTATTTATACACCACACCCAGTGCTCCATGCAATAGTTGCCCTCCTTAATACCTACCACTGGAATCACCCAACCCCACACTTCCCTCCCCTCCAAAGCCCTCAGTTTGTTTCTCAGAGTCCACAGTCTCTCATGGTTTGTCTCTCCTTCCAATTTTTCTCAACTCACTTCTCCTTTCCAACTCCCAGTATTCTCCGTGTTACTCCTTATGCTCCACAAGTAAGTGAAACAATATGATAATTGACTTTCTCTGTTTGACTTATTTCACTCAGCATAATCTCCTCCAGTCCCGTCCATGTTGATACAAAAGTTGGCATTCTTTTGAACACATTCACATCGTAACTCATTAAACACTAACTCATTTGATCTGACACAAGCCCTGTGAGGTAAGTACTATTATTATCCTCATTTTACAGATGGAAAACTGAAGCACTGAATTGTTTAGTACCTGTTACCAAGAGCAAACAATGAGTATGTGGCAGAAGTGGGATTCAAAATGACACTATCTGGTCTTAGAGACCAAGCTCTAACACATAAAGCTGTACAGTCAATAGTACTCCATTTTGTAAATCTTTCACAGGCATTTGGATTTCGGCTTAAGTATGTACT
This sequence comes from Mustela lutreola, assembly GCF_030435805.1. Taxonomy (NCBI): domain Eukaryota; kingdom Metazoa; phylum Chordata; class Mammalia; order Carnivora; family Mustelidae; genus Mustela; species Mustela lutreola. The sequence goes on from NC_081300.1 coordinate 42,723,313, forward strand.
TCCTAAGACAGGTCTGTTTCTAGTAAAAAAAATAGGCTTGCTGTGTAACTATCATCATACAGAGTAAGCAATTCACACAGGTTCTGCAATGCAGAGCTTATCAGAGTTACTCAGCACTATTTTTCAACATGTCTTAGAGATAAACAGAATGCAATATATATATATATATATATATATATATATATATATATCTCCTTGTATCTATATCTTTATTTCCATATATATGTATATATATTTTACTTTAAGGCATGTAAATATTGAATTTTAGAATTTAAAAAAAAATCAAATCATTGTATTTAAAGAATTGTCATCTTTCCTGATCTTTAAAATTCTAACCTTAGAAAGGAATCAATGACACAAGCTGGTGAATAGAAGAGGTTTCCTTTGATCAAGCTGAGAGTTGATAACAGAGTCAGAAATATTAGCAGGGCTTTGCGTCCTAATCAAATTATAAGTAAATCACTCACTGGCATCTCCAGTGTTCTCAGTGCTGGTAATCTTTAAAAACTCAAATGAAACAAAGATTAAAATAAACAAGTACAACTGTTTTTAGGCTTTTGGTTTCCTGAATTCTTACACACTCAGACTCTTGGGAACCTCATTCTCCAGCTCTCAGAAGTTTGTTATCTTTTCACCACATTTCACATTACCCACAAGTCTCCAAACCTTTTGTGAATGCGGTAAATTAAATAGGTAAATTAAATAGAGATCACAGCTTTTTCTTATGCATATTGAGGTCAGGGCTTGGAAATCATTTCATACTGATCAGTTCTGCAACTCTTTCCGATGTTATCTATGAAGTTGAATAATTGTGACTATCTGGACTAATCATCACTGTTTATATGGGGAATGAAAATGGAGTAATATAATAGGTTTGTCATCTGCTTGCTGGCTTGAACTGATGAGTAAGTGAGCAACACAGGCATAGGTTATTCATTTGTGAGCCGGGTTGTATGAACACTCCCAACCAGCATGAAGGGAAAATAATTGATATTCTCAAATAGATATTCAGGGTAGGCAGCCTCTGTTTCCATCAATAAATGCAAAGAGATTAGCTTAATAAAACATAAAAAGTGATAATCCAGTGACTTGCTGTAGGACTGGGAGTGAGAAAGCAGCAAATTAGTTTATTGGCAAAGACCCAAAGATGGTCATGCCAAACTTGACAGCAAGACAGACGGCATCCATGTATTTCACATATTATTAAAGAAACTCCTATAATTAAATTAATTAATTAATATAATTAATTAATAATAGAGGAAATGGAAAAAATAGAGAAACTAAAAAGGAAAAGTTTTTGTTCTTTTCCTTTGAATGTCTTAATACAATGGTTGTGTGACACTAAATAATGTTTAAAATGCTATAATAAAGCAAGTGTATTTGAAATCATTTTATAAAGATTAACATATTACCCTAGCAGAAGTGATCAGTATGAAATGACTTCCGGACCCTAACTGAAATATACGTAAGGAAAACCTGTGATCTCCATGTGACTATTTGATTTACCTCATTTGTAAGAGATTTGGTGACTTGAGGGTAATGTGAAATGTGGTAAAAAAACAAACAAGCCTTCTGGAGCTGGTGAATGACGCACGTGGAAGTTTGAATATATAAGAACTCAGGAAATTGAAAACAAAACAGCACTCAGAAGCTATGTCATCTTCCCCACATTTTACATTAGCAATTGTGTATTGCTTCACAGTGTTAAACGGGAAAAGGAAATACCTTGCTAACCTCTACATTGGTGTCCTGTAATATACATATTATAAGGTGTACACTGCCATAGACATATTTTGGTTTTCATACATTAATTTTCACCCAACAATCATCTCAAGGAAGGGTTATAAGTTTCCTAAAAATAGGTAAGGAACAGGTTCTCTACATTTTATTCTAGGATACCTGTAAGAGGTCACTATATTGGTTATACCCCAAAGAGCTCACCTTAGAAGTAGGTGAGGAGTAAGGAGTATTGGATCATGGGGCATGGCAGAAACATACTATATAAGGAAAAAAAGCAATAGTCCATAATAGAGAAGTTGGTTTCTAGTTCCAGTTCAGTTCTTTCATTAACCATGTGGCCACTTGAAAACTTAACTTAAAAAAAAAAAAAAGGGCATTTTAAAAACCTGCCATCATGCATATAAATGAAGGATTAAACATGATTTTAATACTTATTGACATTAAGTAAAGCTACAGAGTCTAGCATTATATCCATGTAGGTGTATGAAGCTACCAATATAGGATAGTCATTAATTGGTTGTATAATATTCCTTGACAAAGTTCTAGAAACCCAGAAAAGAGTCAGACAACTAAAATTAAAATTAAGGTTACCCAGTATCCTTTTCAAGATGGAAGCTATAAGTGATGCATAATAATAATGCAGAAATATGTTGGCCCTACTTTGGAAGTCAGATGAGAAAGAGTTAAGACTATAGGAAAACAGTGTTTCACAGGGGTTAAAAGCAAGGATATCGTAATCTGATAGACATGGATTCAGGTCCCTCCTCCATCATTGCTAACTTGAGAATTTGAGCAAAGGAATTAATTTCTCTGTGCTCCAGTTTTCTCATCCATACAATGTGAATAAAACATAGCATCCCTTGCCAGGTGGAAAGAATTAAAAGAGGCTCTGGTACATCGTAAGCATCAGTCATTATTTGTATTACTCGTATTTAATATTCTCAGGCATCTGTCAGTTTTAGTATCCCCTCTCCCCCTGCCCCCACACATCAATAATCCTCATTTCTTGTTCAGAATTAGTTTCCACACTGTACCACTTTAGATTTAGTCCCATTGTCTCCTGTGTGATTGATGGCTCTGTGTGACCCCAGGGCTCTATAAATTAGTATGTAAATATTTGCTCAGGGAATTCAGAAAAGTAGCTACCTAATTAGATAATTTTCATACTGATGAGATTGAAAGGAACTTGATCTTGCTCTCTCCATACATAGCATTTCTATAGTTGACCTGGTAGATATATGTGAGACTCTGTTTTGATGCCCCCTTAAAGTCTGAAAGTTTGCAAAATTAATATTATCCTGTAATGGTAAATGTTTAATTTTTGTCTGGTGCTAAGCATACCCTAGGTCATTTAAGCCTAAATAACTAGTATCTGCAGAATTTTTCTCCTACTATGCTCATGCCTGTCACATGTTTTGATGCATGGTATTGTTAATTGAAGAGCTGCTTCCATTCCCATGGGATCTTACTCATCCTTTATAATTTAGCTTTTTCATGAGTCACTTCTTAATCAGTGATTTATCATGTTTATATATTTATATGGATTATATGTTGGTTTATCCCTTCTCTGATCATTTACTTGCTGTTAGTTAGCAAATATTCAGTTGGCATTCTCAAATAGTTTTACGTGAGTGGAACTGTCCAGTTCCCAAGTTTCGTAGAGGAGAGAGTCAAAGACAAAACCCATTTTCTCCCATTTCAAGAAGACCACCAAAAAAGCACAATTTGCAGTAAGTTATAGTTATTCTAAAATTCACTTACATGTCAAGTCTCTGATGTCAGAAACAAAGCATGGTCTCGAAACACCCACAACATTTGTGTAACACGATGCCATCGGTTGGCTTAGAAACCAAGAATTCATATGGTTCTAGTGCTCAAGGCTAGTATTTCTCAGAGTCCTGGTTCTTGATCACTGAGTTCTTAAAACTGGGTAGTCCAGGGTGAAAATCTTGAAATACAGCAAAGCAAACTTTAATTAGTAAAGAAGGAGCATTCAAAAACAATTGAAGTGGAATTGACTATTATCTGGCATCAAAAAGAGTGAGAAAATTACCCACTGACCCAGATAATATATCTTTCTGGAGTTATTGATTGCTTAAAAATCTGTATCACAGAAACCCTCAAAATTAACTTTCTCTTCTTAATTAGATAATATTTTCAAATAGACTGTATTAAAAATCTCTATGTCTTTGCCATGATGAGTAAATGATAGGCACCAGGGGCAATCACTAATATTAGCTTTCCTTCCTCTGACTCAGCAAAACAACACAATAGCCCCATGACGTGTCTGTTTTGAGTTCAAAGACCAGGATCTCTGAGTGATGTCACTATGGCTCATCCTGTTTCAGAGACCTCAGAACCAGAAGGATGGGCTGCCTGACCATCCACTGCAGTACACACATGTGTGTGTACACATACACAACCAGAATATTCAATAGTGGAACAGATAAGTGATAATACTCAACAAATACAATGTGATCAATAAAATTTCCAGTATAATTGGATATTTAATATTCGATTCCTTTTGTGACTTCCATATGGGAGCACTCATATCCCTTTCTATAGATTTAATTGTGAATAACTTGAGCCTAAAAGGCTTCCTTGGGAGAACCTCTGTTCCCTAAGCCATTGTTTCTCCAGCCACCTGAAATCCTTCCCTGAATTCCATGTCACTCATTTATGAACTTAGCTAAGGTTGCACGGGTAAAAATCTTGATTTTGTCCTTGCCTGAGGCTGTCACTCAAAGAGCCCTCAGTTTTACCTTATACTGGTTTCACGAGAGTCAATGGCACCTGCACATCCCTGAATTTCTGAACTGTCAAAATGCCCTTTTATTCCTTTCTGAAAACAGGCCAATCTTTGTTTATTTCCTGAGATCACCTCTTTGTTGTATTACCTTAAAAATTTTTTTTCAATAGAAACGAATTCACATTATAAGCAGTCTCCTTTTCTACTTTTTTTTTTTTAAAAGATTTTATTTATTTATCAGAGAGAGAGAGAGGGGGAGAGAGCGAGCACAGGCAGACAGAATGGCAGGCAGAGGCAGAGGGAGAAGCAGGCTCCCTGTTGAGCAAGGAGCCCGATGTGGGACTCGATACCAGGACGCTGGGATCATGACCTGAGCCGAAGGCAGCTGCTTAACCAACTGAGCCACCCAGGCGTCCCTACTTTTTTTTTTTTTTTTTTTTTTTTAATCTAAATAAACTCATTAGGGATGTTATCTACCTTTTACTTTATCTTGGGCAATAGTTTTTTCAAAATGATTTCCCACAGTGTAACATGAATAACCATTTTTATAGCTTCACGTAATACTTTTTGTCACTGCTGAAGCCCCATTTCCAAGACAAGGGCCCCATGGTGTAGATTCGTTGTTGCTGCACCATCCCATTTCTGCTGTTGATTTCTGGATTTCTCGGCGGAGTAGGCGGGTTGGGCTGCAGTGATAAGCCTGTTGCACACAGCTGTTGGAAGGGTCACCTGGCCCTGGGGATGTGCTATGGCCCGTCCTCTTTTAGGTTTAGGTTGCTGCAGCCTTGGACCTTAGCAGAAGTAGGATTGGGGGTCCGGCATTCCTCACCAGAAGCTAGTCTTTCTGGGCCCTTTTGGGTTCCTGTAAGGCTGTAGATTTGTGGCCTGGAGGCCGCAGTTCAATCCTCCATTCTGGCATCGGAAGTCCCTCCACTGCACCTGGCAGAGCCTCTGGGTGAGGGGCTGTGTCACTCAGTGACTCTGAAGGAGCCAAACTCCTTATGGAGGAATCTGAGACGAGGGGCCTCTGGCACCTGGAGCAGGACATGTTTCTTATACCATGACTTTCTTGCCAAGCCCAGAAAGCTCCCAAGATCCCTTCCTTCCCTAGGAATCTGGGAAAAGTGGTCGTGGCTTCAGAGGTTCTTTCCTGATTGGCCAGTTTCTGAGCCAATCAGGATGCTCAGCATCTCAGCCCATGCTCTTCTTTCCCCGCCTCTTTATTAGGACCGGAAGGTACTCCCCTGACACACCCAAAGTCACATAACCCACACCTTGAGTTCCAGCTGCAACTTGAATAAAGGCCTTTATTTTTTTTTCAGACTTTTTTAAAAATATATTTTTATTAACATATAGTGTATTATTTATTTCAGGGGTGCAGGTCTGTGATTCATTAGTCTTACACCACCACAGCACTCACAACAACACATACCCTTCCCAGTGTCCATCAACCAGCCACCCCATCCCCCCACCCCTCTCCCCTCCAGCAACCCTCAGTTTGTTTCTGAAGGCTTTATTTCTATGGGAAAAATGTTTAAACTGAGATAAAATTAACACATAAAATTGTTTTCATTTTAGGTATACAGTATAATGATTTGATATTATGAAATTATCACCACAGTAAATCTAGTTAATATCCATCACCATACATAATTGGAAATGTTTTTCTTGTAATGAGAACTCTGAAGATCTACTCTCTGAGCACTACTCATTATAGTCACTGTGCTGTACATCTCCAGGATTCATTTATTTTGCTACTGGAAGTTTGTACTTTTGGACCACCCTCACACATCCCAGCCCTTTCCTGCCGACCACCAATATGTTTTCAGTACTTTGTATTTATGAGTTTGGATTTTGTCGCTGATATTGTTTGTTGTTTGTTCATTCCTTAAATCTACACGCAAGGGAAACTATGCAGTTTTTGTCTCCCTCTGTCTTATTTCACTTAGCATAATGCTCTTAAGGTCTATTCATGTTGTCACAAATGGCAAGATTTCCTTCTTTTTTATAAGTTCCAACAATATTATTTACAATAAAAAACACATTTATTTCTTTTTTTTTTAAGATTTGACTTATTTATTTGACAGACAGAGATCACAAGTAGGCAGAGAGGCAGGCAGAGAGAGAGGGAGGAAGCAGGCTTCCCACTGAGCAGAGAGCCAGATGCGGGGCTTGATCCCAGGACCCTGAGACTATGACCTGAGCCAAAGGCAGAGGCTTTAATCCACAGAACCAGCCAGGTGCCCCACAAAAAATACATTTATTTTTCATGCACCTCGGGTTGGCTGAGATGCTGACGTTTTCTTCACCCCAAGACATTAACAATGATCCATTTCACCAACTCAGGAGTCATTGGCTCAAATAAGTAGAATGTCAATGTGTGAGTTCAACACAGTAGGGAGACCTGACCTTCTAGAGAGAGGAGTAGTGGGACAGGGGAGCATTAACATTGGTAGACCAGGGGCGCCTGGGTGGCTCAGTGGGTTAAGCCACTGCCTTTGACTCAGGTCATGATCCCAGAGTCCTGGGATCGAGCCCCGAGTCGGGCTCTCTGCTCTGCTGGGAGCCTGTTTCCTCCTCTCTCTCTGTCTGCCTCTCTGCCTACTTGTGATCTCTGTCTGTCAGATAAATAAATAAAATCTTAAAAACAACAACAACAACAATAAAAAAAAAAATGGTAGACCATGTAACAAATTACCACACCTATCACATCTAACAGAACCAGATCCATTGAATGGCTCAGGATTCACTCACCATATCTCAAAGATCACATCTTTGAGGGACACCTTAAGATACGAAAAATATCTTGAGATGTGATCAGGAATATCTTCATAGAAATGCCAGACACACTTCTGCTACAAAAAAAAGCCTTTTAGAAGCCCGCATGTTTTCTATGGCTCCTGGTGGCTCTCATAATAAAATTTCCTAGTAGATGCGTGTGAATTACAACCCTGCTCTCTGTATCAGGCTCTGCCATTTCTATCATGATGATTTCTGTTCTATTAGACATGCCACGAAGGAGCCTGCCTTTCCCATGGCAATAGCAGCCTCTGCGAGTTACACGCAACAGAGTTCATAGCCACGGAAGCAAGAAACCCTACCAACATTTTGCCTTTGCATAAAAGGACATTTTGATATATCATCTTAATATTGGTCAGTCCCCCACAAATCAGCACTTCTTCCTTCTGAGATTCCTTTTATAAAGCCCATGGCATGCCCTTAATTTCCCTCTCCCATTACAATGCACAACACATCACAAATCAGAACCTTTTAGAAATTTGTATGAAATGAGGATAACATATATGATTTCTCTCACTTGGAAAATGAAATGTCAGGCTTTCTTTTTTTCCCCTTTTTTCTTTTATCTTCACAAGGAATGCACTGATGGACTGGCATGAGTCAGCACTTTCCAAGGCCTCATTGTGCCTGGCATCTCGCTAGTTCTTCAGAAGCTCTCGGAATGTTAATATTTAGAGGATCCAATTAAACAAATTTACAGCTACTGTACCAAACTCATTCGTGTGTTAGACTTCTAAATATTAATTTAACCAACAGGATTCTCGATCTTTGCTTTTCAGGGAGTGATTAGCTCTTGCTCTTTTCAACCTTGTACTTCAACTTTTCTCCCATTAAATTATAGCTGATTTTCTGTGTCACAAAATCTGATGCTTTTAATCTTCAGTCCTTTTATTTCCCACTACATTCTGGTCTCCACCATGATTTGCACAAGACACCTTCATATAACTAAAGAGAGGAAGGTCACTTGATTTTAGAAAGCAGACATTAATAAGCCAGGGCAGTTCCTGAAGTTCTGGAAGAAAGTGGGATTCACAGGGCATGATTCCTTTCAAAAGATAAAATTTCAAGATTGAATTTTAAATTCCTAAATTTAGAGTAAGATGGAAATTGTTTAGCTGTACTTATTTCTTCATCCCCAAACATAATAGATGGAAGAAGGGATGGGTATGATTTGGAAGAAGAAACCTACCTGGGGAGATTTCAGACATAACAGAGCAAAGTGCTTGCCAGAGACATGGCTCTTCTCCACACAGAAACGCAACCTTGTTAAGTGATTTTCATCATCAATGGAATCAAGTGTGGAGGTAAAACTGCAAAACCATCCATACCTGCCTGACTGAAATGTCCCTGTTCTCGGCATCTCATGCATGCACTAAACTATATTTAACATGCTCTGAAATATAGTGATACATGGAAAAACAAATGAACTTGTGTCAAAATCCTGAACCTGCAGCCTGTACTCATGTATTTTAATAACTACTTCCCAGTGGAATTTATCAACTCCCAAGTTTATTTTTGAGCATACAAGCATAGTAGTATTAGAATGCAAAAATGATTTCTCACATGTATTTGAAGTTTTTGCCTCTAATACAGACACAGTAACAGCCCAATGATAACTGCAAATTACCATGTGATTGATGTTTAATGTCATTGTGCTTTGTCAAAGTTCAGGATAAACTCTACAGATCATTAAAACTCATGATCTTTCATCCATAATTAGGAAAACATTTAACTATTGAAACTATCTTTACAGTATTCAGGTACTAGAAAATGAACAATGTTGCTCTGTTAAAACATTTTAAAGGATAAAATTGCAACTTTAAAGGTGCATTGGAATGTTTGAGTTACGTGCTCTGTCAGTTAGGATGGATGAGGGTATGAAGCAGCCCTCACAAACCCAATTCTCAGTATCTTAACACAACAAGGAGTTATTTATCACTCATGATACATGGTCATCATGGGTTGGCTAGGGATCTCTCTGTACAGTTTGCCCTTAGTGGAGGACCCAGGTATATGGAAAAACCACTATTTGAAATTTGACTGGTCCTTAGAAGAAAGAAAAAGATGAATTTGGATGGTTTCACATCAGCAATTAAATGGTCTGGCATGACACATTGGCCAGATTCAGGCACATGGGTTCATCACACATAAGAAAGCCAGGAGCATAATGGAGAAAAATTCTCAGGAAATGCTCCTGTGGTTACAAGTAGTAGAAAATTGCTGTTTATTTTAACCCCCTGATTAAATGCAGCAATGAAAAGCACTCGGGTGCCTGTTTGGCTAGTCTGTTTAGCATCCTACTCCAATTTTGACTCAGGTCATGATCTCAAGGTCATGATATTGAGCCCTGCATCAGGCTCCATGCCCAGCAGGGAGTCTGGTTCTCTCTGTCTCCCTCTGGCTCTTCCTTTGCTCATGTGCTCTGTCTTTCAAAAATAAATAAATAGGGGTGGCTCAGTGGGTTAAGCCTCTGCCTTTGGCTCAGGTCATGATCTCAGGGTCCTGGGATAGAGCCCCGCATAGGGCTCTCTGCTCAGCAGGGAGCCTGCTTCCACCCTCTCTCTCTGCCTGCCTCTCTGCCTACTTGTGATCTATCTCTCTCTCTATCAAATGAATGAATAAAATCTTTAAAATAAATAAATAAATAAATAAATAAATAAATGATTTTTTAAAAAAAATAATGAAAAACATTATACAATTTGGAAAGCTATCCTCACCTCTCCATGTCGCCCTGCATAACCTTCTCTCTCCAATGGTTAAGTCACACCTGGTAATGGGAGAAACTTGAGACAGCATATCAGTTTTTCCAAATGTTTAGGACAATGGGTCTTTATGACTAATTCTAAGTTGAGCTTGAGACATTCCCAAATATTCAGAAGACCTTAACAGAGATTAGAGAACTCTAATGAAATGAGCTCTTCTAAGGTGAGACACCAAAATTAAATCCCTAAAATAATTTTACAAATTAATATCTTACAGGGGGAAACTGGGAACCCCCTTTGTGCAATCACCTTGTTCTACTGAAGAATCCTGTAGCCATCCAGTGTATCTGCTTTGGAGATCCTTAGAAGTCAGGTGGCCTTTCAGTTTTCCTGTCACTGCCTCATTGGAGCTCAGAGCTGCTCTCTGGTTCACTGTTTTCCTCGGTTTATTGAAGTTACTCTTTTCTCCCCCTTCCTTTCTCTTCTGGCATCCAAAAGTTCAAATGTGGGTTAACATAGAAATATGTGGAGTTTGATGACACATACAATATTTCAGTATTTAGAAAATAGTAAGTATCATGGCATAAAATTGAACATGAACAATGTCACTCAGAAATATATGATGAGCTTATAAACATGAGATACTTACATAAACTGAAGCATGAGTGGGGGGAAAATGAATATCAGAGCATGCTCAAGTCAAAATAGATACTTTTATTTAAAAAGGCTTTAAAATTCATTGTTAATGACTGTTATTTATTTGAAGCATGGAAACATATCACAGAAATTTGAGCTTGAGCCATACTCAAGCTAAATGTATCCTTTGATCTGTTTTTGGTTCTTTTGAATGAATCAATTAGTGTATTTCCAAGCTCATTCTGAGATACTATGCAAAAAAGAGGATCTGTAAATTTAGATGGCTGGAGGAACAATGATTTGTGTATTTTATTTTCTAAAACCTTTTATGTATAAAATCAGCTACATATTAGTGGTAAGTCATCTTTAAGTTTGCCCCCCCCCCTTTTTTTAATGTTCGGGACTTCTTTAAGAAATAATCAGGGAAAGAATAAACATTTTCCACCCGCAATGAGAATTCCATAAAAGTAATAAAATATCTGCAAACTAAATTTCTCCACACCTTCTGAGGACTTACAATAAAAATTTTAAAAATTAGTATATTTTTTCAACTCTTTAAAAAGTTTCATGTTATTTTCTAACTGGAGGAGACCACCACTTCTGCTGGACATTAGGAGCGAGCTCTGAAGGAGGTATTATGCTGAGTGGACAGGCTTGACAGAGGCAATTCTTTTTGCCTAAAGCTGCAAAATAACTCACAAATTAATGGACTACCGAGAAGTAAGAATAAAATGAAGTTCAAGATCAATATGCCAGGTAAGAGAAGGCAAAAAGTTCACCAAAAAATGGGGAGGGATCAGAAGTTGGTGTCTACCAAAGGAACAGGAACCAGGAAAGCAGAAAGTCGGGATGATGAGAAATGCAAGCAAAAAGTAGAGGAAGTTACCCCTCTGATGGTTTAAATGAGCTCACAGGAATGGGACACAGTGCTGGAGGGTTGGAAGGGTGAATCCAACCAGGATTGTATAGTGTAAGCCTCTTCACATCAGAAGAGAGTTCTTCCCCTCTGTTCACTGGGAATTGGCACCTCCATATCTAGAGAACCAAGGACATTGATATTTTTAGTCTTAAGTGATGTACGTACGCGTGTGCTTGCCCTTCAACGTAGCCACCTCCACTGTAGGAGCTGTGTCCCGCTCACACAGCCCTATGCTTGGGTTTCCACCAACTCTACCTTGGTTTGTGGATTCCAGTGCACTTCTGTGAGGATACACAGGACACAGCAATTCTATATTCAGCTGTGGAGAATAGTGATGCTAGCTTTTCTTTACACTCCAGCACAAAAAGATGCTTTATTTAGTAATGTGGCAGCTTGCATAGGGCAGAGAGAAAGGCTAAAGCCTCCTGAATTGGGGTTAAAAAAGTGAGAATTTTTTTCCTCTCACAACTAAGTTTTATTAATTCTCTGACAGGACTACTTACTCCCTATGCATATTATGTTACATTATTTCACACTAAAATTACTGCAACATTATCAATTCAAGCAGGATTGAGAATATGAAATATTAATAAGGTTACCACTCATCTAATTTTCAAAGGAATGGCCTATATATAGAGCAGGAACATAGTCCCAGAATAGCTTTGGGCTTCTAGGCAGTGGAGAAGGACTCACACAGCAATGATATAATGGCTAGGATTATAAAATAAAGTGATTACATAGAATTCTAATGGGAGGTAAAATGATTTTTTTTCTTTTTGCTTCTAAAATATATGTGTTCAGAACAAATCAGAAATCAGGAAAGAGGAAGGTGATACATATGGTGTCATTGATTCCCAAGGCCAGTGTGTATACTAGAATGTGGATTAGTTGTGTTGTCATAGGACGTTGACTCAAGTTCTGATTCTGCCATGTGATAATGTATTAACTTCATAATAAAATTGAGCTTCAGTTTTTTCATCAGTGAAGTGGAATTAGAATACAAATGCTCACTTCACAGGGATGTGGCCATGAATAAGTAAGATTAAATGTATGATAGGCAGTTCGGAAACTTGAAGGATGTATAAATTCTGTTATTATTCATAGAGGTACCATTGTATTTGTCATATAAACTTTGATTTTTCAAAAGGTTTTAAAATTTATTTTAGAGAGAGATGGTTTGTGTGAACAGGGTGAGGGGTAGAGGAAGAGGTAGAGAGAGAATCTCAAGCAGTCTCCATGCTGAGTGTAGAGCAATGTAGGGCTTGAGCTCAACAACCCAGAGATCATCACCTGAGCTGAAATCAAGAGCCTATCGCTCAACTGACTGAGACACCTGAAGTCTCAACTGACTGAAACACACTTCAGGTGCCCCTGAAGTTTGGTATTCTTAAGAGGTTAATGCCACTATTCATTCAAACACTTATTCAGCAAATATTTTTTGAGAACCTACCACATCCATAGTATCACATTCTTAACTCATATTTTGATGTTATAGAATAGGACTTTAGTAATGTATATAAAATGTAATTATCTTAAAATATAAAGAGCACAGGTTCTGAAATCTGACAGACCTGGGTTCAAATTCTGAATGTGTTCCTTATGATCTGTGGAGAGCCTAGGTAAGTTGTCTGTCTATACATAATATATCTCATTTTCATCACATGTAAAAAGATAGTACTAAAAGTCCCCACTTAATTTGACCATAATGAGTATTAAATGAAAGATCATATAAAGTTCTTAAAAGTGTCTAACACATAAACATTATTCAGTTAAGTCTTTTTTTTTTTTAAGATTTTATTTATTTATTTGACACTGAGAGAGGGAACACAAGCAGCGGGAGTGGAAGAGGGAGAAGCAGGCTTCCAGCTGAGCAGGGAGCCCAATGTGGGATTCAATCCCAGGACCCTGGGATCATGACCTGAGCCAAAGACAGATGCTTAATGATTGAGTCACCCAGGCACCCCTATTCAATAAATTCTTATTATGATTTTTTAAAAAATAATAATTATTGCTGGGTTGTGTTTTCAAACACAAACTGTATCTACGAGGTATTTATAAAGACATGGTTCCTGACTTAACAATGATTCCACCTGTGATAATTTATTTATTTATTTATTTATTTATTTATTTATTTATGTACTTTATGATGGTTTGAAACCAATATGCACTCAGTAGAGACCATACTTCAAATTCTGAATTCTGCTCTTTTTCTGGGCCATTGGTACCCGACACCATATCTTGTGATAGCACAACTCTCAGTCAGTCCTGAGAACGTGAGAGTGATCAGTGATACACTTATAACTGTTCTGGACCCACCCACTCGCTCTGTTCCTTCATTTTCAGTACAGTTTTCAATAAGTTACATGAAGTATTCAACATTTTACTGCAAAAAGGTCTTTGTGTTTCATGATTTTGCCCAACTGCTGGATAGTGTAAGTGCTCTGAGAACACTTAAGGTGGGCTAGGCCAAACTATGATGTTCAGTAAGTCAAGTATATTGAACGCATTTTTGACTTATGATATTTTCGGCTTATGATAACCCCATCACAAGATGAAGAAGATCCGTATTTGAAGTATGTTGTGAGTCTATATAAGTTGCAGTTTACTAGAAGTTAATTTTAACTTCACTATACTTAATATAGTTTTTCTGAGAAATTTAAGATTACATTTTGTCCATTTCATCATAAATTGTACTTACAGTGTGGTTTTTCTCTAGAGACACTCCAACATTACTTACATTTTACCTTACATACAGTCATTCTGTGAGAAAAATAATAAAGGAAATAATGACAGTTCTCATTTTTATATTTCTTTTATTCTACTTCCTTAAAATTAATCATTACTCATATGTTTCATTTTTCTCCTAACAGCATTTCCCATCCTGTCTTCACCTCACTGGGATGTTCACATAAAGCAAGACATAGTTGGGTCTGAGTCTTCACTTCCCTGCATTAAGCACATAGACTGTTCTACAGCCTCATCAGGAAAAAGTCTCACATTTGAATAATAGAAAAAACATAGGCTTTGAGATCTGGTGAATCTTCAGTTAGATTATTTCTACAGCTGTGACCCTAAGCTACTAATGTAATGTTTGGGTGAACAGGTGTGAGAAGTTCAAAATATGACCACTGCCCTAATGTCTAATGTTGCTGATGATAACCCATAGGTGAGGAGGACATCGAGCTCCTACATAGCTGACACAGAAGCCTTTTCATCATTGTGTCCAGGAGGATCCTGTCTTGACCACTCCTTTGGGAGGTAACTGAGTCCACATGGAGAATACTGAACAGGAATATGAATATGACTTGTAATAAATGGTTTGTAGGTTATGTGATGACTAATTAGGACACCACTGGGGTCCGGACTCCCCATATAGAGAATGATGCTTCCATTGTTGGTGAAACCAGTTTTCAATCACTTAAAGAGATTAATAAGTCATGTATTTGCATAGGCAGCTGACTTCCTTTAAATATATTTGATTAATATTAAGGCAGGTTTACATTCCTGAATGCATTTTATCTGAATAAGGGGGTAGAGGAGGTTATAAAAATTCTAGGTGCTGATATAAAACCTGATTCACATTTAGGAATTTGTCATAGATAATCCACATATATAAGATTTAAAGGGACAATTGAATATTTTAATAATTCTGTGATAGTTCATTACTCATACAACCACTAAGAATTGAAGTCAACATACTTGAATCTCTCAGAAGATAAAAAATAATAAAAAACTCAACTGTCACTTAAAAATCGTGATTATTTTCAATGCAAATATGTTACACATTTCTGACCTTTTTTTAAAGAAGAATGCTATGTAGAACTTTAATATTTTTAGTGATTACCCATCAATGTTTCAAACACAGTTATTTATCTCTGTGTAGTACATTTCCATGCTTTTTTTTTTTTTTTTTTAGTTTTAATGCTTTTATTTTTGAGGATCTGTTATTTCTTCTGCCATTGTGACTGATCCACCTTTAGGAGAGGCCCTTTCTAATATGTTGAAAAACATTACAAAAATTTTGTAAAAATTTAATGTGATTTAACTTAAAAAGACTCAATAAGGTACTTAATGAAGATATGAGAAGTAATATGCTTCATTTTAAGCACAGATATTTCAAAAACCTAGTTAGGAGAACAGATATATATATATATATATATATATATATATATATACACATCCATATATAGATAGATATAGATGTGTATATATATATATATTCCTATATCTTCTATATACATATATAGATAGATAGATAGATATAGATGTATATATATATATATTCCTATATATATATAGATATAGATGTATATATAGATATTCCTATATCTTTTCTTCAAAGGCCATTTTAGTCCTTATAAGTAGAGTTCCCCAAATTAGTCTGTACTTAATTTTATGTTTCTCCCATATTCTTTACGGATTTTTATAGATTCTTTGCTATAGCACCTACTGTTGGGTAGATCCCACGAATCCGGCCATTTCCTGAACTGGATCAAAACATCTTCCCTAATTCTTTGATCTATTAACCCCCACTGCAGTCCTCTTTTTACTTAAATTTTAATTCTTTCATATATTTCTTATACTCTCATATGTTTCTTAGACTCTCATTATATCCGAAGGCCTAATGCTTTGGCGGGATGGAAGAGAGTCTAACTTTTCCAATGATTATGCTAGTGCTATGTCACTTCCCTAGGCAAATGTCTGCAGCTGTTTTGTATGTAATAGTAAAGGTCAAATAAATATAATAAAGTGAATCAAAAATGAAAACCTGGTCAGATCCTTGGGAAATAGGCAAAGTTCAAAGCGAGTTTAGAGTCCATCAATGCTTAAGCAGGGAATGGAAGCAGCATGATACAGACCTCCAGGAGTTACTTCCTTGCTGACCCATCACTTTTGGTGTACTCCACCCTTTTGGTTCATGTTGTTGAGGCAAAATTGTATAAAGCCTTGCAAAATCCTAAGCAGGGATTTGAAAAATATTCCCTCTTTCTGGCTTGCCACTGCTATCTCAAATAATTTTTAAATAGGCAGAGATTCCAAGGCAAGTCCTGGGTTGGGCATAGGGCAAACTAGAATCCTAAAATATTAAAACCAAAACCAAACTCAATGAAGTAGACAAAGTGTAATGTGTGGCTTTCATTTTTGTACATTGTCTTCTTTGGTGGTGGAAGATATATTTGCTAACTCATGCTTGTCTTGGCTTGGATTGTATAAACCACATTAGAAAAATAAGTTTCTCATTAAATACATAAACATCCCTCCCACACAGGCATGCACACACGAGTATGTGTATGGGGGCGCCTGGGTGGCTCAGTGGGTTAAGCCTCTGCCTTCGGCTCAGTCATGATCCCGGGGTCCTGGGATTGAAACCCCGCATCGGGCTCTCTGCTCAGCAAGGAGCCTGCTTCCCTTCATCTCTCTCTGCCTGCCTCTCTCTCTGCCTGCCTCTCGGCCTACTTGTGATCTCTCTGTCAAATAAATAAATAAGATTAAAAAAAAAAAAGAAGAAGAAGAAGAGTATGTGTGTGTACACACACTGATAAAAACAGAAATACCTTTTTTCAGATTTTTACCTCTCATAGGCATGTTTATGTAAACAGTCAAGGGGAAAATGTGAGTTTAATTGAGTTCTTCAGAAAGGTTGTAGTTTAGTTTTGCTTGCTGAAGGTCTTACGTAAAGGTCCCACAGTACTGCTCCACACTGCAGGATATGTAGGCCCTGTTACTTCTCTAAACCACGGCCCAACCCCAATTTCACAGAAAAGTTTTTTTTTACAAGAGGATCCAATTTATGCAGAGCCAAGTAGGAAACAGAACCCTTGCCATCGCCCTTTTACCAGTATATTAAAAAACAATCTGTAAAACTAATCTGCCCTCAAATTATGTTGACAGTCTGGAGGCTTACAACAACCTGTCAGTTAAACAGCTTCCTCTTCTCTTTCCTGGGGAAGCTCTGAAAGAAGAGAAGGGATCCTACCTAGTCACTAACTGAGATATTTTTGTACCTACGATTTTACCCATCCTTCATAAAATATGGAAGTTACCATGACACTTAAAATAGCTGAAATATATAAATTTATAAATTTAAAAAATCGATTTGAAAATATTGAAGCATCAGAGGCTAAAAGTAACAAAAGATATAGCTGGAATCCATATTTAGACACTCATATTACTATCCTGTGTGATAACACTGAAAATTTTATTTCGTTTTATTTTTTGATACTGAAAATTTTAATGCTTGGTAAAGTGAAGAAGAGATATTAGAAGAGAAAACTTAAGTCAGAATAGAATAGAATATAAAAGTTGACACTAGTATGTATAGTTTCTAATCTCCATCTAAAGTAGTCTTCCTTAAAGCTTTTTTTTGCTTTTTTTAAAATGAAACCTACATAAGCAACCTGGAGCTAATGAAGTTGATTAATATTACATATTAGTCTAAAAGTATAGGTCTGAATTTATTTGTTTGTTTGTTTTTCCTTTTACAAAGGAGGATTGTCTAGCTAACATTTTGGAGAGAAAGAAAAGTGAATGTTTAATTTTATCAAGTGGATATATTTTGCAAAGAAAGAGAATCTGTTTTGAATTCGAATTTCCCAAAGTCATAATATTTAATAGTGGTAAATGGTGACTGTATGTTTAGACTCCAGATGGCTATCTCCACAGTGGGGTGTATACTCACAGAAGTACATGCAAACTGTTCCTTTGAGGTATGGGAAGCAAGTGCTAGAAATTCCATTTTGATTTCTTTTCTGAACACAAGGGAAGAATGAAGCTTCATCTAATTTAATTAATACACTGACCTTGATGATCCTAACTGAAACTTTCTGTCAGAGAGTCACTTATCACCTCCATGCTCAAGTTTCACAGAGGGAGGAAGGGGCTCGGAGGAGCACGGAAGGTGCTGGTGGCACCCAGTTGCTCAGCCACTCCCCTCCAGCACTGGGTGGTAGCATACTACAGATTATCTATGCCAGTTTCAGGGCTTCCTAATTCTACCAACCTAAATCATGGTATCTTTACAACACTGTGAAAAGATAAGGTGTGATTATTACATAAGGCAATTATTTCAGGTTTAGGGGCAGCCAATAGTATCTGCAGGGGAAGAAAGTATTTTCCTCACCCACCTAAGGTCCCTGGCTGGGTCTAAAACTTCAACTGACAAAGACAGAGTAACAGGAGGAAGGCATATGCATTCTATCCAACGGTCACATGTTACATGAAAACTTCACAAGAGAAGGAAGACTCAAAGGCATGACCAGAGCAAACCTTTTACCTTTTAAACAAAGAAACAATATTTGCAAAGAGTTGGTGAGACAAAGAATTTGGGCTGGGCAAGGAGTGGTAAATGGTGAAATAAGTAGGAAGATAAGAGTTAGTTTAATAAGGTTTGATTGTGCCGAGTTCTTGGCCCCATTGCTCCATTTCTGGTGATAACAATGTTTTCTCTCCTCCTGGCATAGGCAGGGGACCTTTCAGATGGAAGTTTTGTGACCTCTTTGAGGAATGAAGGACAGAGAAGTTGGGGGGTGCTCAGAGTGACTTTACTGTTTCTGCTGGGTTTGGGGGTTTTGTTTTGTTTTTAAAATTCCAACAGCTTGATACTTAATGTATGCCAATGTGCCGTATTTTGGGGTAGCATGTCCTGAATCCCATTATATTGTACCTAGAAGATATTTAGAGAAAAATTAATTTGTCTATTTAAGGTAAAAGCAATATTTTTTTTAATTTTTTATTTTTTATAAACATATATTTTTATCCCCAGGACTACAGGTCTGTGAATCACCAGGTTTACACACTTCACAGCATTCACCAAAGCACATACCCTCCCCAATGTCCATAATCCCACCCCCTTCTCCCAACCCCCCTCCCTCCAGCAACCCTCAGTTTGTTTTGTGAGATTAAGAGTCACTTATGGTTTGTCTCCCTCCCAATTCCATCTTGTTTCATTGATTCTTCTTCTACCCACTTAAGCCCCCATGTTGCATCACCACTTCCTCATATCAGGGAGATCATATGATAGTTGTCTTTCTCTGCTTGACTTATTTCGCTAAGCATGATATGCTCTAGTTCCATCCATGTTGTCACAAATGGCAAGATTTCATTTCTTTTGATGGCTGCATAGTATTCCATTGTGTATATATACCACATCTTCTTGATCCATTCATCTGTTGATGGACATCTAGGTTCTTTCCATAGTTTGGCAATGTTTATAGCAGCAATGTCCACAATAAAAGCAATATTTTAAAATGACAAAAAAGTAAGTTGTTTCCAAAACTATCCATGCTGTGAAGAGACCCTTTTGAAAACAGTTGTTTGGAGAACAACTGCCTCCTTAGGTTATTAATTTCCAAAATTTACCAAAGATGTCATCATTTATGAGTCAGTATGAAACCACTGAAAAGCAGATTTTTAAAGTGAGGAGTTTCAGAAGGGTTTAAACCCATTTGATCAAAATATAACCATTTACCCTGTTCCAGGTTGTTTGAACAAATAGTCAATGGACATTAGGGAAGACAGAAATTGACAAGCTAAATTCCAAGAAAATCCTTTCCATGATTGCTTACATAGATGAAATTTTAAAATAAATTCTATGATTCAATAAGTGTCACTAGTGATTTCTTTTTGTATTTGGATCTTTATGTCAGTGCAAGGTTATCATTTTCAGCTATGAGAGCAATGAAAGCAAACTAAGTTAACTTACAACCAGAAATTTTGTTCAGTTGTGTCACAGTTTTATAGCAATATTTTCCAGAAAAAGGAAGAAGTAAATAATATTGCTAGCACTAAAAGTCACTATTGTTAGGTATCGATTAATAGTGTTTTAAATATGAAAACAGGACAGAAACAAATAAAATATAATATAGAATATCTCTCAACTCATCTTTATCTCATATTTTAATATTTCTATTTTGACATGGTTTTTACATAATAGTAGAAGACACCAACAAATATAGCATATCTGATTTATTAACACACCTATGACTTCTAAATAAACATCTATGCATATGTTGTGGGTCCCAAACATTTTAACAATGGAATGCTGTATTTTTTTTTTTTAAGATTTTATTTGTAAATAATCTCCACACCCAATATGGCGCTCCAACTCACAAACCCCAGATCAAGAGTCACATACTCTATGGACTGAGCCAGCCAGGTGCCCCCTGGAATGTTGTGTTAAATGTTACCTATCAATCCTTTCAGAATTCAGATGTGCATAGAATTGAGAATTCCTTATATGACTAAAATAGAAAATATCATTCTCAATATTAGAAAATAGTATTAAGTGACTACAAATAGATTTTTATGAGCTATATACCTGTAATACTTAAGAAAGAAATGCTAAATTCTGAGAGATTTTTTTTTTTTTAAACCATGTCAATCTGTTACATAGTGTTCCTTTATTCATTCGTTCAACAGATATTTATAGTGTACCTACTGTCTGGAAGGCACTGTTCCAGGCTCTGAGGTTACATGAATGAATAAGATAGAGCTCCAGTGTTCGTAGAGCTTGTGTTCTAGAGATCGGGGATCCAGATTCAAAAGTATGAATAAAAATGTGAAGTAAACACAAGGCTGATATTCTGCGGGGATGGGCTGGAATGGCTGTACAGACTGAAAATATTGAAATGTTTCTGTACAACACAGCAAGCCGTTCCTCAAGTGCATCCACCTTGCACTGGTTTCCCTTGACCTTCCTGGCAAATCTCCAGGTTTTTTTTCCCATCTAGTCATAAAAAGAAAGAATGTCTGGCCCAGTAGGAGCCCGTCAAACATCGGTTCTGATTGATGGTATCAGCATCCCTGTGCTATCCCTGATAGTTAAATATTTTGACTTTTACCTCCCGTAAAGCATTTACCCTAGGGTGATACACCACAAAAAGAGAGCGGAATAAGAAGTAAAGAACCAAGCAGTGGAGGGATGCTTTGTGGCAAGGTGGTTAAAAAAAGACTTTGGTTGAGGTAACATTTGGGCAAGGAGCTGAAGGGAGAGAAAGAATGAACCACAAATGTATGTGAGGGGACAGATCACAAACACAAAGCTTAGACCTTTGAAGCTGAATGCTGGATTGTGTTCACATAAGGCTTTTCGTCAGAATTAGAAATTTTAAGAGCCACTCCATTTTATAAAAACAGTCAGAAATGTGAGTCCAAGTACTAAATGCATTACAAATGCTCCCAAGTTCCAGTCAAGACGAATCTGAATGGTGTTTTCATACTAAACTTTCAAAATCAGTCCTGAGTGGGCCAAGTATTTTTTGTTTGTTTTTTTTTTGTTTTTGTTTTTGTTTTTAGTTTCTAGAACCTGACTCAAATTCCGAAGACGGAAGCTCTCTTTTACAAGACTTGATGTTTTCCTACTGCATCACTTGCTTAGTTTCCTTCCTGGGAAAACACAGAACTGCTTAAAATGACCCAGTCGTGTGCACTTCATTCAATAAACACGTATTGAGTACTTATAGTTAGGAGCTGGGAATTCCAAAGGCTCCTGCTTTCCAGGAGTTAACAGTTTTTTTGGGAGACGGTCCTGTAAGGGGATAAAAATAGAGTAAAGATTGGCAAATCCAAAATGTGCATGTAGAAGGCTGAGTGATGCAGACACCTCCTTGTATTTTGACATAATTAAAGAATTTTTGTCACTTTTCACTATTTTCAACATAACGTAAATCTGAGGATTAATACAACACACCAATCTCATATTTTATTATATTGAACACCAAATCAAATAATCCATAGAGTTTGAAATAGGTTTTGAAATCCCTTAACTTTGTAACCTTAATTCAATTTAATATGCTTTGTTCAACTTCAGAAGACACATATAATGAAATTTAAATGTGTATAGACTCCCCTCTAGCTGATAGTCTGAAACAAAGAAAATTGTTTAATAATCTGATTTTACCTGCATGGTTGTTGACACTATTCACAGGTTGACTCGTCTTCATTTTCTCCCTCTCTCGTCCTTCCTTCCTTCCATTCTTCCTTTCTTTCTTATCCCTCTGTCTTCCAACGTCATAGAATCCATTTGCCACCTACACTATAGGGTTTGATTTTGCCACATTCCACCACACCCATCATAGTCTTGAATATTTGCAAAGTCACCCATAGCTCTTTATTTTCGTGCCAGTCCTCTTTCCCCCTCCAGTTGAGAAACGATTGTATATGTTTTACTATTTCCTTGGCACCTTTTGTACTTTTATCAAAAGCCTGTTGACTCCCAGAGTGTCAACCCTGGCTTACAAAAGAGAGCGAAAGCACAGTTCATCTGGGGTAAAGGAACCATTACTTCATAATATTCCACCATAATACTGTCCTTTCTGTTAGAAAATTCACTATTTTGGATGTCTTTGATGGGAGGGAAAAGAGAGGAAAAGAAATATAAGTTTTCTACTAGAAATAAATATGAACTGATGCTGTGAGGTTAGCACATTCTTTTACCTCTCTATCCACACTAATTCCAAGTCTCTTGTCTCAATAAATTTCCTCCAAAGCAGAATACCCTGGAACTGTAGTTATGTAAGTGGGGTCTGGGATCAGCAGCATCAGCAGCACCTGGTAACTGTTAAAAATGAAAGCACTTCAGACCCACTAAATCAGACACTCTGGTGATGGGGCCAGAAATCTGAGTTTTAACAAAGACTTCCAGAGGGTTAAAAGGCACACCAAAGTCTGAGAACCACTGAGCTAACGTGTAGTAAGTAAATAAGCATGTGTGTGTGATGTCTGCCATCCTGACAATTATTTATCTAATGTTAGGCCACCTCATCTTTAAAGCAATAGATACATTAAGTTATATTCCAGGTAGCAGAACTATTACTATCCCTTACAAACTTAATCCTGAATCCTTTAGGCTTATCACACAGGGTCATCAAAGTGAATCATACTTAAAGGGGCCTAATATTATTAACTTTACATTTTTCACAAAACTAACTGTAATTTATTATGTTGCATAAGGGCCAGTGAATCAAACCTATATTGTAATTTATAATTTTAGAATTTAGTTAACAATTTTTAGTAATCTAAATTATTGGTATGATTCCATTGACTATAACATAAAATATATAACATAAATATATATATATACATATACATATATATTTATTTATTCACTGGTTTCCAAGAAATTAAAAATTAAATCAAATATTGACTGAAAATAAAAAGGAGAGTTTTAAAATAATTTTATATTTTAATCCTTTTTTTCTTTTTTTCCTTTCCAAGTTTTTATTTTTAGCCCAATAGTTAATATACAGTGTAATAGTAGCTTCAGGTGTACAGTTGAGTGATTCAACACTTATTGTCTTATAATCAGTTATTAAATAATCTTATAAATAATAAATGAAATCAAATTTTTTGTAAAAAATAGTAAACACAGTATAAAGGCTGTATTATATATGTATATTTACTTGTGAATGTTTATATATATTTGTATATACTAATATAGAGTGACAGGTATGTGTGTGTGTGTATGTATGTATGTGTGTGTGTATATATATATATATATATATATCTAGATATATATCTAGATATATATATCTTTTTTAACCATATATATATATAGATAGATATATATATAAGTCTTTTTTAACCATATATATATATATAGATAGATAGATATAAAGGACCAGAAACTTTGGACCAAGATAATTTTATTGTTTTGCCAATCAGAAGAAAGAAAAGCTATACGATACCGGTGAAAATATATTTTAACCATATATATATATATAGATATATATATAAGTCTTTTTTAACCATATATATATATATATATATGCATTGAAAAAAATAAAGGACCAGAAACTTTGGACCAAGATAATTTTATTGTTTTGCCAATCAGAAGAAAGAAAAGCTATACGATACCGGTGAAAATTAAATGTTATACAAGACAGTGTTTGAAGAAGAAAAAAGTTATGGCATAATTTTGATATGGACTATAAGAGAGTCTTATTGAACAGCCTCCTCTCATTGACCCATTTATTTATCCATTTGGAAAGCAACTGTAAGATTGTTGACATGCAAGGTGTAATTCTTATTTCTCATGTCCTGTGCCAGGTGGATGCCAGCAGATACTCAATGACACTCACAACTTCTCTGTCGGGAGGACCATAGAGAGATCCCGCAAGAGCTGAGGTTCTCCTTAAAGGGTTTGCATGATGGGCTTCTTCTGACCTCGTGACGCCTCCTATGATGCATCATAGCTCTTCTCTGGTACAGCAATGCTCTTCTCCCACCAAACCGACAACAGCTCTTTGAGGAAAACCCAATGCCACTGTACTCTATTCCTAGAACAGAGAGCAGGATGCATAGAAATTTAGGTGATGAAAGCTAGAGTCTGAAAGTAGTTTGAACAAACAGAAGAAATTACAGAGAAGGATTTTCTGTTCATCTCAATATTCATCTCAAATACTCCTTCCTTTCCTCAGACTCAGGTTAACTCTAAGGTTTTTCTATCTGAATAGGATAGCAACAGAGCGAGCAGTTGTAAAGATTATGCATGTATGATATTTAGGAGCAAAATATAAGGTGAGGTGTTATTTTTTCACTGGAGAAAGTACTAACAGAGGACTTATTAAAATTATTCTATAATATAAAAAAAGACAAGATACTTAAAAAGCAGAGAAAGAACATGGTCTCTAAAATATATTAAACAAGAAACGAAAGTAAAATTAGATGGAGTCTGGTTTTCGCTCTAAGGAAGTAGGTATACATTATATCCATGAAAAAGATTAAAATGCTTTGATAATAAATTTTTTAAATAATGGCTGAAAAAGTTCAAGAAAGAAATGGGAAAATATCTAAGCAGAACTTTATAAATTATATTAGAAAGAGCGCTGAAAGAATCAACCATGATTAAAAAAAAAAAACCAAATCTGTCATGTAGGAAATATGTTTAAGAAGCTTTTCCAAGATGTGGGAATAAAAGGTCACAAAAATGACAAACCTGAGAGCATGTGATAATGAAGTGATGCGAGAGATACAACACCCAGATGGTCTATATGTCTGAAGAAAATACAGAACAAATGGAAACAAATTAATAGTCAAAAGAGAACAGGATAAAAATGCCCTGGGTATGTATGTTAGCTGAGAATGCAAGTCAAGGGAGCACAAAATGTACCAGACAAAATCAGGCAAATAACAAGAATATAAGATCTGGCTGCTGATAAAAGCACTATCGGGGTTCCTTCAAGGATGATTTTGTCACAGGTAGGACTGTGCGGTATTGTGATAATAGATACCAACTGTTGGAGTGAATAAATTAATTGAATTAGAAACATCTTCATAACAGATTAAGTGCCAAAGATAGTTAACAAAACAGAATGTGCCACACAAAGCTCTTTTTGCAAATTATGTGTGCTCATAAGAGAAAGTTATACAATGCGAACTTGGTAATGATATTTTCCCATTTGTTTTTGTCTATGTTCATCAAATTTTTTAAGATTTATTTATTTATTTGAGTGTAAGAGAGAGGATAAGAGAGAGCAGGTGGAGGAGCAGAGAAAGAAAGGAAAGGAAAATTAGATAGAATCTGGTTTTAGCTCTAAGGAAGTAGGTATCTGTGATGACCATGAAAAAGATGAAGAGGGAGAGAATCTCAAGCAGTGTCCCCACTGAGTAGGGAGCCTGACAGGAGAATTGATCTCACAACCCATGAGATCACGACCTGAGCCAAAACCAAGAGTTGGACATGCTTAACCGACTAAGCCACCCAGGAGCCCTTGATGTTTATTACATGTTTAATAAAATATACATTGCCTTTGTAATAAGAAAACAAGGGTATATCTTCAAAGAAAGCGTCAGTCTGCATAGTATGCAAAATTACCTCATGGAGGGAAGAAATCTTTCAATCCAGTTGGGGTGATGAAGACTTGAAAGGAAGCAAATTAAGTTAGAAATGTGTCTGAGTTGGAAACACAGCTTTGTAGCTGTTACTGAGAGGAAAAACTCTTACATGGTTGTGGCCTTAATCTTTTAGACTCATGTCTGTGATTTTTTTTTCTTTTCAATTTGTTGTTGTTATGGTCTGTATCTCATTTAATAAAGGAAAAGTGAGGAGTATTAGTTAAATAAAAGAAAATCCAATTAAGTGTAATGACTTATTTACAGAAACCTTTCATTTGTCAAAAAAAATTACTTGGCCTATGAAATAATATGCTTCATGTATATGTAAATACAAATTAGTATTAACCAAACATGCACTACTCAACACAAACCAACAAAGGTAAATACCACTTATGAGATCTATTAAGGACTTGTTTTGAAAGTTTAATGAGATCTCTTTACATGATTTTTTACTAGGAGTAGAAATTTATATATATATAAAAAAAACCTACCAATACCATCCCTAAATACACAAACCATCTAATTGATATTTTTCTTAGTATTTGTCTTGTGATATTTTTCTTAGTATTTGTCTTTTAGATGCAAGGGACATTCCAGAGCTAACTTGGCAAGCTAACACAGCTCAGAAAACTTTAAAGGTGGGATATAAAAAGAGATGTTTGCAGATTCAGAAGTGGTAGAGAAGACGAAAGATCACTACAGCCCACAGGTACATGATTTCAGAATCTTTTTGTTTGGTAGTTTGATCTACACCATTGCAACTGGATAATGTCAATGTTGAGATAAATTCAGTGCCCATTTCAAGCCCACAAAACCAAGGAGAGATTCTAGGGAACAAAGGATCAAATCAAATTTCAGAATTTGAAGTCTTCCGATGTGATGAAGACGTAGAATAAAAAGCATAAGCTCCTCATTCGCATATTTCCGGAAGCGAATTCAGTTATTAAAGGTGACTGACACATTGGGCAGTACCTGTAAGAGCTGTTTAATTTGGAAATACAATGAAATTTTTAGCAGGGATCTGGGAGATTTAATTTTATTCCAGTATTAAACATTCATTTTTTACAATCAGGTGCTTTCTCATTGAGAGTCCAAGGCATTCATCTGAAAAAGTCCTCCTTCATTCATTCTGAGAGCCTATGAAAGCTCTCACTTTCCTTTTTAGTGTTTCTTTTCCCTCTTTACTCATTAAGTTGTCACTGAGAACTAATTTGGTATATGAGAAGAAACACTTTTCTCATTCCAAAGTTATGGACTCATACTTTACATAATTTATCCATCACTTTGGAATGAGCAAACATTCTAGAGTTTAAATGAAAGAGGGTCTAGTTATTCAATATGCCTATTTCAAATTTAGATGTGAGGCTGAAGATAGAATTAAATCCACGTGTCATCCTTATGTCGTTGAATACATTTTATTTTCTAGACAAATATTTGATAAACCACCTGGTAATACATGACTCCACATTTGATCTGGTCTTCAGTATGTTTGAATTTTGCCAGATTTTCTATATGTATCCAAAAAGATTATTAAAATGCATAGAAGGAATACAACTTTTTGTATTATGTTACCATAAAAAATATTAACACTGAACATGAAAGAAAAAACTCTATTTCTCAGGCAATTATTCCATATTCTTTGATTTTCTTAGTCTTTTGCAGCAGAGTTGAATCATTTCTTGCAGGTGTATCAGCAGGGAGAGAAGGAAGGAGGCAAACCAATGAGACTGTTAACCACTGATATATTTACACCCCCCGGTGACTACATCAGTAGTAAATACATGTCAGCCTCCAAAGTCCTCAGGTATCCATGCATGCACTTATGTAACTATATAAAACCTCCAACCTCTTCTTTCTTTGTTCTTTTGACAGAGGCTGGCATTAGGAACAACTCAGACTTTAGTCATCCAGGATTTCAAGTTCAGATACATTGCATCAAGCAATATCAGAAACAAAGTGGGTAGGGCTGTTGTTCACTTCTAACTTTAAACACAATTAGGCTGATTAAGAATCTGCAACACTTAAAATATCTCATAATTTAGAAAAAATATGAATTCTTATCGGTGCTTAAAGACATTAGAAACAATGCAGGTGAAAGGCCAGAAGCCAATTTTGGAAAGCAAAGTGAATAAACAGCGTATGACTATATCCAGAGACACTCACAGGATAAAGTAAGATAAGGTACATAGACGATACAAATATGCAGTTGCAGTTTTTCCATTATCATACTGGTTCAAGAACTATATGACAATCGTTCATCTTGTCTCTAGACTATATCTAGTAGTGGCAATATTTGAAAATGCACAGAACTTCTGAAATGTTGCTGAAGTTGGGAATCTGAAATATGAGTCAGCCTCAAGTTGTCATAATTAATGGCTAAGTGAATAATAAGACTAGTGACATCCATATCTCTTTGAGACTAACTGTGCTCACATAGGTCACAGCACAACTCTAGCAGGTGTGGCCTCTGATCTCTGCTAAGTGGAAACACATTTAACCCTGCCCGTAAGTTAAAACAAGCCTATTTTGATAAAATAATTTAAAATAGCAGTAAGACCGTTATTTCTTTGCTACCCACAACGTGCCAGGCAGGGTTTTATGCCAAAGAAGCCGCATTGAACAAGAAAGAAGGGAGCTGCCCTTAAAGAGATTAGATTTTACTGAAGAGAAGCAGATGATAGAACAAATGAGGTAATGCTGTTGGACAATTTTAAATAGTGAGTAGTGCTCTGAAGAAAGCAAATGAGAAAAATGACAACCAGGGATTCAAGGAAGAGGAAACTCGATCTGAGATGGTTAGATGCAGTTTTTGAGTAGAAACTGAGAATCAATCACTTTCTTCTCGGCTGTGCACCCTCTATTTTAAAAATATTCCTAGCATATCGAAGAGGACTCTCATTGTCAAATAATAAAAAATAAAAAGTAAATAAAAATCTCAGTAGAACTTTCTGCCAAAAGTGTATTCGTTTTTGAGAGTGGTAGGTGAATACGTGAAATGATAGATGATAATACTAGCCTAGCTCCTTGCTAAGCCCTCTGTATGTTCCTCTCTATCCATTCTGTCTAAATTTTTAGTAGAATCACGTGAAATAGTTTCTTGTCATCATCGTTTCTTGGAGGAGAAAACAGATTAGTGCAGTGGCCTGCCCTGGGGTCACAAGGCAAACCTAGGGTATGAACCTGGTATCTGAGACCTAGGCTTGAGTTCCTGGTGGTGTTTTACAGGAATCATTCTCTTCCGCATGAATCCTTATCCACAATGTTTTAGAGAATGGGTCTAGTTGTTTGTTTGTTTGTTTTAAGGTAACAGGGTTGTTACCCTATCCTGGCCCTTCCCCCCAAGCCTCTGTACCCACTCCGTATTTGCTCTGAGTCATGACACACAACTATGCCCCTTCTCCAGAGACTTGCTGGGTAGACTGAGATTCTTGCTAGGAAAGGTCTGGGGCTTCTCATGTTCTCCCTTTTCCCAGGAGGCCCACAGCTTTCAACAGAATGATATAGGGTACAGAAGGCCAACCCTCTTGCCTCAAGAGAGAACAACGGTGAGATGCTGCTCAAAGAAAAGCTCAGGCAAGACCTCCGCTGATCACATTTACTAGTTCCTTTCTCTGCAGCTTATCCTGCTTTTGCACTTTCTCCTGAGATCTCCCCTCGGCTAATCATTGCGAAATAATTTCAGTCTCAGGATCTGGTTCCAGTGAACCTGAACTAAGTCGTTTATTCAAAAAATATTTATTGAACCCCTACTTTGTGTCAGGTTTTATGCTAAACTCCTGGGATTCAGAAATCGGTATACTATGGTTCTTTCTTTCTGAGATTGGGTTTGGGGGAAGGACAGGTTGTAGACAGCTAATGGAATATGAAAAGGACCATAATAGAGGCTCTCTATTAAAAAGAAAAAAAAACTACAGGGTTAAAGGGGAAGTGTATATTCAGGTCTGCATGGAGTGGAGAGAAAAGTGAGAGATAATGAAAGACTGCGAAGAAGATCATGAATGATAAATAGGAATTCATTCAAGTTGAGAAGTGTGGGACAGATTTAAAGAGAAGAGGGACAGTCCTGTGGAAAAGATGTAATGACTCGAAGTGACAAGGCAAGACCAAGAGAATCTCAAGTCATTTTGTCTAGCGAACTAGAGGTTTTTAAATGATACAGTCATGGCTATTTGGCAATCTTATTAAAAAGAATACTATGCTAAAGTATTTGGATTACATAAATAAAAAGTATTAAAGGTGAAAAAGAAAATGCAAAAAACTATAAATCTTGTGAATATCAGATGTGCTATTTGTGTGAATTTAATTGCTAACTTAAAACATAACAGTATTCATAAAACATAATTGATTAATAAGGTAGATTTACATTTCCTAACTTCATATGAGGACCAGAACTGTGTCAGTCCGAGGCCTCCTAATTTTCCTATTTATCATTGAGTATACTGCATTTTCAGAATGTTCTGGTTGAGGATTGGGCGTGCTACTTCTTTAACATTTATGTAGAAATTTGCCACTGTGGATCTATAGCAAGATGTCTCTATGAATTTAGCACAAAATCATGTAGTTGCTAACTGGGCACAAGTTATCTGTCATGTTCAATTATTTTTACAGTCAAGCGTGTATCCTTTGACCATATGAATCAACCAATGATTTGACTTGCTCATTATGAAGGCTAAAAATAACCTGTCTGACCTACAGTGAACTATTTACTTTAGTCATTAAATTATGACCATTGTTGCATTGCTGTTTCTCATTTTATATACGAAGCAAGGTCAACAGTGGGAAAAACTAAGAAGTGTGCAATATCCTCATTCTTCCTACTTCTAGTAGTCTTTAACCAGGCAGCTAGCTGTTCTGAAATTGTTCATTTCCCCCTACTTTCATCCAAATACCATGTCCAGGCTTCATGAGCAGCAGAAGAAAACCAGTCACATGGACACAGATGTGTGAAAAGCTGGTAAGCTGGAGGTTGTCCTCCCGGGATGGGTATGGTACCGTGAGTCTCAGAGAGCCCTGAGATAATTATATATACACTTTTCCATGTTCAAGACAACAAAAGAAATTCCACATTTACTGAAGGTAAAACTATGGAGGCTATTTTTTCATTTAGCTGACAACATTTTTTCAAAACACAAAATCCACTGGGCTCCCAGCTCAGTGGGGACTCTGCTTCTCCCTCTCCCTCTGCCCTTCCCCTTGCTTATGCACTCTCTCTCCTGCTTGCATTCCTTCTATTTTTAATAAATAAATATAATCTCTTTAAAATATACAAAATCCACACAACAGAAAGACAAGAAAACTGGGGTGGTTAAAAAGATTGAGAAAAACTTGTGTAATGGAAAGATTAACCTAGTAGCCTGAAGATGGATCTCTTATCCCAGCTAGGTCACTTGCCAGATCTGTAACATTATGTAAGTCACATAATCTCCCCAAACCTCTTTTTCTCCCTCCTCATCAGTAACGGGAAGACAAGTAACACCCATATAACCTGATCCATTGAGTTCTTACAAAGATTATATGAACTCAAATCCACTTATTTTGTATACAGGAAAGCTCATTCAAAGTGTTTGGTCATCCAAGGTTGGAGTTTGGCTGTGGTTCTCACTTATAGGAGACCTTTCCTGCCTATGGTAGAGCTCTGTGCTGTCATGTCTACACCTTGCCCAGCATGTCTTGGGTGATCACATAGCCCATCAGCCCTGGTGGATGTTTATAAAGACCAGCGTTGAAGTTGTTTAGAAAACCCTTGCCCGTGTGTATAATTTTTATATTAATATTTTTATATTAAAAAGCTTCAATGAGAACATACGAATTTTCTTTCATCCAGCATTTATTTAAAGTGGTGGTGCTATAAAAACCACATAAGCATCCCCATCCTTTCTGGTAAAATGGTGAGTAAATTTGAATTGTCTATTGTTTTGTCTGCTTTATCAGTATACCCCTAGGAAGAATGATAAATCAAGCCTATCTATATATAATTCTTAAACAGAAAGTAAATATTTTTTTCCAGATTAATTCCAAGCATAAGTGTCTGAATCACCCTCACACAGTTATTTTCTAGGAGTGGCAGATATTAGAAGATTTTAACACATCTCCTCTTCCCTCGAGTCTGTTTTATGTGATTTCAGATATCCTCCTGACTCTTTCTGTTGTTTTGACAAGAGAAATAAAATGCACTTTATGACCAAATCCATGTATGTTTTGGACTACTTCACTCAGAGATGCTTGGGGGAACTTAATCAAGAGAGCTTTTATAGAGTTTAATACAGAAAATAAAGCCGAGAAAGTAAGCACTGAAAATAAATTACCTTGAAAATGAAGTAAATCCTTTTTATCTGTCTGTCTATATTTAATTTCTCTCATTTTCACATGAAAGAGGATGCTGCTTTGGAGAAAAGGATTGTATCTCAAGGTTTAACATACTTATTCTGATTTCCCAGGCACTGGGATAATGTCATTGCTACAATCATCATGGTCTTTTATTGTTCACCACCCAAACCATTACTTTTGCCTCAGTTATTTTTAAATCTTTGCTGTAGAATTGTTCATATTTCCAGTAAATCGTCAATATTTCTGAATGACACCATCTAGATTGTGCGTACAAATTAGGATATACGGACAGAAAAAGTCAGTTGGAGGGTCCTAGATTCACAAATAGATGGCCAACGATCGCTCTATCCTGAGAACTGAATGTAGGAAGCCATGATGTTGCTGGGGTTTGGAAACAATAAGCCAGAGAGGAAACTAGCCACAGCCTTTGTTTTCTGGAAATAATTCCAACAGTTTTCAAACCTGCTTCTTTCTCAATATTTTACTTTGATTCTTCTAACCTGTGAGAGAACTACAGCTATTATTAAAAGTTCTGAAAATCCAGAGCAACTTCTTATCTTCGTCTTTCCTTCAGAAGAGGACTCTTTTGTAGGACCATCATCCATTTAGGGCTCAAAGTACCCAGTATAGTTCCACCTTATTTTTTTTTTCTTTTTTGAGAATAGAGCATTGTTACCCAGTAGCATTTTATGTGTTTTTACCCTCTGTAGTACATTAAACTTCAATTTCATTGACTGCTCCTTCTATCTCCATACCCGGGGTCAGTGGATTTGGGTCCATTTTTTTTTCTTTCTTTCTTTTTTTTCTCTTTTTCCCCCTGCCAACAATTCCAGTCCTAGCTGCTGCCCAAACTCCTCAACATTTAGCAGAGGAGGCAGCATTTGGATGAGAAGTACTTCCTGGGCTTTGAGGCAAGCTGTTATTACATTTCAAGCTGCCTAAAATGGCAAAAGAGGTAATTCAAGAAACAAGCTCTTCTCTGAAATCAGCCCCATCAGGGAAAGGTTCAGCGCCATTGCTGTAATTTATACTCCTGTCTTTACAAATCCCTTCTATATCATTTTTTGTTTAGTTTAAAGGTCTAATGTGAGTTCTGTTGAATTAGACCTGAGTCCCCGGGCCATGGTGTTCTGCTCACATCTACCCTAAGCACCGCACGCCAAGCAGCTGCCACCGATGTCAATAGAGTCCTATAAAGATTAATGGGGCACCTGAAAAGCAACAAGGCCTTTGAGTGATTTCAGGGATTTCAGACTCTAGAAATCAATTTCCCTCAAAATGTGCTTGCTAATTTAATTGACAGTATTTGACACTCCTCTTGCATATTACAAGATTTAAGTAAGTATGAGAAACACTTTATTTTGACCAAGGGTATAAATTAATATACAAAGGCAGATATCTTTGTTCCAACATATGTGTATGTGTATGATTCAGTGTGGAAACTATTCATAAGTTTTCTCAAAACCAACTGTGCCTCTCTCTACAAATGTTTAAGGTATGATCATCCCTTATAGGAATGGAAGCATTCAGATTAGGCAAAATTAAAGGAAGGCTACTGCTTTTCACAGGTCATTAGCATATAGTGTGAATGATGCTCCACTATAATCTTAATATTTTGAGCTCTATTAGATTATGGAAACAAAACAACTTTGGAAGCCCAATAAAAAGGATTATATTATAATTTTATAACATATTGATAAAGGCCTAATGCATATTAAAAACTCAAAGTAGGAGAATAAAATCACAAAATCTAGTGTCTTGTGGAAATTTTTGGAAATATTTAAGCAATATTTGTATAAATATTTTTAAATGTTCTCTGTAATTTTGTAATTATTTAAAAATAACTATTTGGGTGCCTGGGTGGCTCAGCGGTTAAGCCGCTGCCTTCGGCTCAGGTCATGATCTCAGGGTCCTGGGATCGAGTCCCGCATCGGGCTCTCTGCTCAGCGGGGAGCCTGTTTCCCTCTCTCTCTGCCTGCCTCTCTGTCTACTTGTGATCTCTGTCAAATAAATAAATAAAATCTTTAAAAATAAATAAATAAATAAATAAATAAATAAAAATAACTATTTGTCTTCTTATCTGCCTAAAATGAAAATATTGTGATTTTAAGTAGAGTTCTTCAAAAGGTGTTTGGAAAAGTCTGTATTTAAGAGGATTTTAGGTTGAGTTCATCTTAGCACCTGGGTTTAGTAACTGCCTCTCCTAATATTTGTGAACACTTTGTGAGAAGACAGTCTGAAATGAAAAAAGTTGAGAAAAACAGAGAAAGTAAGGTAAAGCTTTTGAAGCCTTGTGGCCTTGTGTGCCGCTGCCAACTCTTAATAAGTATACTTTTTGAAGTCTCATTGATTCTTGATTTGAGTTCCCAGGTTTAGTAATAAAATATGACATGATTTCTCACTCTGGTGCAGGGCAATTTATTGCAAAAGAAAATGCAAAGTCCTGCCTAGTGCAGGGTTCTGACCTATTCAGAGAATTCATGATTTCTATTATAACTCAGAACTCCCCATTTTCAATTTCGTGATGACATGAAACTAACAGAATGTGATTTAAGTGGCTCCCAGTCGTGGGGAGGTAATGCAGTTGACTACTGAAGCAAGTCTGTGGAAGTGAAGGATTCGACTTTACAGGACCCGGTGCCTGCCTCTCTGTCTCTCTTACACATTCTCCGTGGACTCCCAGGGCAGTTTTCTTCCCGATCCCGTTATCAGCACGGCTGCTCTGTTCAATTACGCCGCACATATCACAGCGGTCCGCTGGCCAATGCGTAAAGCTCTCCCAAGCAGCAAATCTAGCAAAGTTCTTTGGCTTTTCTGCTTCTTCTGCTTCATGTGACTCGACTCTACTGATAAAAAGTGAATGGAAATATTTTAAAGGAGGGTAAGAAGAAAAGCATTTCAGAGCCGCTAGACTTCGGAACTGTTGCAGCAGTAGGGGGAAAAAAAAGGCGCCAAAGGCCACAGAGACATAAACCGTAGAGACAGTGAACTGAAGATGAAATTGGAAGGTTCACAGCCACACACCTGGGAGACTTAGAAAGGTAGCTTTCGCTGTTGTGATAGACAAAAAGTAGCTGTGCTTTGGTGCTAACGCCCCGCTTTGCTGGGTCTTCCTAGTTTTATCCGCTTAGCAGGCTGACCTGAGCGGGAACTTTGTGATCAGCTCTGCCAGCTCAACCTGGGGAGGGAACGGGCCAGTGCGCTACTCTGCTTTGCGTCATTACGGAACAAACTGTCAGAGGAGGAGCTGGGGTGGTTATTGGGTGCCCTTCTCATCCGTGATGGTTCATGGAGGGATTTAAACACTTCCCCACCCTCTCCTCAGAGCCCTAAGCCCCAAGCCACAGCTAACTCTTCGGGAGCCAGGCTTAGTTCAAAAAACGCAGCTGTTACAGATTCATGTCCCACGTTTGTAGACAAGCCAACTCCAAAAGGAGATTGCTAATAACAAAATATATTGGCTCACTAAGGTATTTCCAGGATATACTAGTACTTTGTGAAAGAGAGAAGAGCCAGCAAATATTTGGCACTGAGACTATACTGATACCTATCGCGTTTCTATTAAAAAAAAAAAAAAAAAAGGCCTTGATTTCATCTTAATTCATTCACTGGCAGCTTGTATTAATGATATTTAAGTTCAAATTTGTTATCACAACCCCCCATACCTCGACCTTTTTTGCTCCAACGCCTAGAAATTTGCTTTTGTCCCCTTCTTTCTAGAAAATCTGGAATGAACTACAAATTCAAGGAGGAGAGAAAAATAAGACTTAATCAAAATTCAATATTTCTTTTGAAATTTTGTCATTTTTTCAATTCTCTGCCTTGTGCGCAGCCTTCCAGGGGCAGAGGCCTGCTATAAATGAAAATACAATCGTCCTCAAGCCCTGGAAGAAATGATCCCTTATTACAGCGCAGCTGTAGGAAATGCGCCGGGCAGATAGAGAAGCTCCTGGTAGTCCATACTTTTCTTGTTTTCCTTACTGATACAGACATTGTCCTAGCACAGAGGATCTTTTGTGGACATTATTTCTGCACCATTCTCCCCTGTATACAACCGCCCTTAACGTGGACGCAGTCTCTTCCATGCAAATTCTGCAGAGTAGACACCAATAGGCTCCGAAATTGATAATATTTGAGAAGTTCTAACCTTGGCAGTGTCAGATAGTTGGAGGCATCCCCTCTGTCCCTCATAATATATAGACAGATCTTTGGTCGCTTCGTCTTTTTGCTGATCTCCTCTTAATTTTCTCAAATACATCACTTCAGTGCCTCAACAACTCTCCCAAAAAAGAGGCAAAAGGAAGAATTCGAGAAGGGCTTGGGAGGGTGGAGAGGAGCACAGAGCTGTGTTGGGAGCCTCTCTGATTTTCACCTGCTGCTGGAGGTTCGGCCCCTGCCGTAGAGGCATCAAAAACAAAGCTTTTGTTCTGACTTGTCATTTGAGTTCCTCAGTTTTGTCTCTCGTAGAACACAGGAGGGAAAAAAACGCACTCACCAATGATTTCAAAGTGGTTGTGGTGGCTTCCGGGGGCCAAGTATGTGGAATTTAGAATTTTGGGCCAAGTCAACACTTCCCATGGGGGGGTCCAACACCTATGCATAATGCTTACAAATTTGATACATACAATATTCTTTAAGTCATTTTACCTGTTTTTCCCCTTATTTTACATTAAAAGATTATAACCTGATATAAAAATTTCAATGCCATTCTTTTAAGAATAAGGAAGTGATTCAAAAGTGTTGTATGGAAGCCAATCATGACAGATAACTTTGTCATTACCTCAGGGAAACTTCTTTAGCATGGGAGTTAAGGGATAAAAATAACTTTTCAAAAGAGGTCTTTTCAGTTAAACTTGTCTCAATCCTCTATGTAAATTCGTATGTGTACATGTTTGTATATTAAATGTATATGCTTCAACACAACCCAGCAATTACATACTACTAATTTAAAAATATGTATAAATGAATAGTTGTAACTAGTGTCTCCTTATGACTTTTTTGCATTCACATACAACAAATTATGAATCTTATTAATATGTTTATCTCTTTGTCTATGAATTACTTGCTCATCCCTTTGATTTATTTGCCTATTTGTGTTTATTTCCTTCTTATTGTGAGAAAATTTTTCACTAATTCTTGCTCTTCAGTGGTGAAATTGAACAGAATATTTTATATTAGCAGCTTGTAGAGTGAGGAAAAATATTGCAAAAATTAGGGAAAATGTTATACAAACTTTTCTGTAAAGTTCAATTGTTAACTGTGTATGAAAAGTATGTAACAGGGGCACCTGGGTGGCTTAATCCTTAAATGTTTGCCTTAGGCTCAGGTCATGATCCCAGGGATCAATCATTGGGATCTAGCCCAGCATCAGGCTCCCTGCTTGGTGGGAGGCCTGCTTCTCCCTCTCCCACTCCCCCTGCTTGTGCTCCGTCCCCCTCGCTGTGTTTCTGTCAAATAAAAAAATAAAGTCTTGGAAAAAAAAAATAGAAAAGTATGTAACAGTTTTCAAAATATACAGACCAACAGAGGCTGACTAAATAACATCCATCATTATACTTTTTAATACTATACTGACTAGAAAGAGTTACATACCCTTTTAGAGTCCCAGAAAGCAATTTGGATCCTGAGATAAAGTAATTATATATTTAAGCACAATGTGATAGGAAATGAAATTAATGTGAAGTGTTTCAAATAAAGCCATTTGGGTGTTTTTTGTTACAAATTTATATTGAAAACTTTCTATTGAAATTCTAATAGCTAAACTTCCTGAACAATATCAAAAACTGGTTACTTCCACTGAATACTATGTTGTAGCTATATATCAAGATACACTATATTAATTTTTCAAATTAATGTATTTTCTGCAATGACAGCTATATATGACTTTTAAATGGTTTTTGTTACCTTATCTCTTGTTCTTATTTGTTCTTAATATATTTGAACAGATGGGTTTGAAATTTGTATCTCATATCACATCCAAAACAACATACATATGTATATTTTCATACATTTATGTTGCTCTAGAATTATCACATGATGAATTTGTAAATATTAGCACCATTTTCTACCTTTTTGAAGAATTGAGGTATAATTAACATACAGTGTTGTATTAGTTTCAGGTGTACAATAGAGTGATTCAACAATTCTGTACATTCCTCAGTGCTCCTCACAATACTCTCAATTCCCTTTATCTATTTCATGCTTCCCCACCCATTTCCACCTCTATTAGCACCATTTTCAATATCAAAACCCAAAAAACAACATTTAACTGTTTCCTAACCTGGAAGGATGTAATAATATTATGTATTGACTCTTAAATTTCTGTAGATCTAAATCGGTTCAAGTTGTTTATATGAATACGTTTTGCTCCCACTAGAGTTTGGTCTGAATTTTTTAAAAATAATTAATATATATCTACTGATTATTATTACAATCTATCTTATACTTTAATACAGGCTCATAGCATTTGAAGTTTAAATACAAGTTGTAAGTGCAAATCCTTGCCCTTTAAAATAAAAAGAAAGCATTAAATATAGAATTTAAATTTGCTTTGAAGAAAAAATAAATAACATTATAGACCGAAAAAATCCATTTCTAATGGTGAGTTTATGTCAGTCCACAGGGAGTCCTATCAAGGCACAGTTGACTAATGACTATCATTTTCAGTTGATTTCATTAGTATTTATGTTATAGTGTAAAGTACATTCCCTTTGGTGCTCTGAAAGTCAGTGATTTACATACATTAAGTATGAAGATTTTGCTTTGGATATTAGAAAATTGATTTAAAAGCTAAGTAAATTTTTTTTTGCCTACCTAAATCCACTTATTCAAAAATAAATATTAACTTTGAATAAAATAGCATTTAATGCACTACTGACACCCATTAAAATAAAACGTGATGTCAGCTGGCCATCTTCAAGCCAGGATAATACACTATTCCAGCCTTCTTTTCACCAGAAGCATTTGACCATTTTCAATGGACAGTGTTATTTCAGTGAATGATATGTTCTTTCCAAATCAGTAAGCTCATTGGATGATGCTGACCCACCGATGAAAGAAAACAGTTGTTCCACAAAGACAGATAGCTATCCCACTGTGCTGGGTTTAAAACAAACAAATAAAAAATAAGTGATGCTTGGAGATTTGGCCTCCAATACAGTTCTACTTTTGCTATGTGGGGTTTCTGATTCTACAGAGTTAGCAAAGGTGAAAAAAAAAATTGTGGATCATCAGCTGCACAATAGATACCATTCTGTGTGATGAGGGGTCCAGAGAAATCAACACTTCTTCACATGGAGGAGGGATCAATAAAACACAAGCTTTTCCATAGGTTGTCATGAAAATTTATTTATGCCACAGACCAAATAAACAACATAATCAATAAGTTAAGTATGAGTTGGCAGGTGAGGAGACAATGGTGTGCCTTGCCCTCAGAAAGAAATTGAAAACCTCAAAAGCTGATATCAGATATTTTAAAATATTCTGACATCTCGCTCTATAGTATAGTTTCCTTGAATGTAAGCATTCATATCTGCAGAATTCATATTGCAAGGATTAAATGATAACAATTTTAAAGATGCTTTGAAAAACACAAAATTCTATCTTCTAAGACCAAATTCAAAGAAAAATATCAGAATGGTTCATTTTCTGAGTAATAGATATTTTTACCATATTGTTTACT
Source organism: Mustela lutreola (assembly GCF_030435805.1). Classification (NCBI taxonomy): domain Eukaryota; kingdom Metazoa; phylum Chordata; class Mammalia; order Carnivora; family Mustelidae; genus Mustela; species Mustela lutreola. The sequence goes on from NC_081300.1 coordinate 42,763,698, forward strand.
CTGGTGAAAAGTTGTTTTGGTAGAGTTCTTCAGAAACTAAAATTAACATTAAAAAAAAAAATTCCTTCTGTTTTAAACAGGTCACCCTCACTGGGTTTTCAGCATTGAATTGAGACTAGACCAGAACCCTAAGGACAGTGCATCAAAAGAGTGGTTCCTCAAAACAGACCCACTAAGCACTAAAAGATAGTCTCAACATTTCTATTCCCATATAAATAAAGAGATTGATTTAACCTAATCTGCTTTTCTTTTAAATCTTTGATTTCAGCATACACCCATACAACCAGATGTTGTGGAATACATTTATGTAAATTATCTCTTAACTTATCCATGAAATGGGGCTGAAACTTTACTAACTTTCTCCCATCCCACGTTGGTTACATTCTGATTCTCTGATCTAAGTGCTTTATAGGACTGGCATTTATTATATCTGTGTCTATTTACAGCTTCTAATCAGATCCCCAGAGTAAAGTAGTATTTCTGTGGGAATTATTCACTGAGGAAAACAACAAGTAAATGCTTTAGATGAGACCAAATTTACTTTAAAATTTAGGATATTGAAATTATATCCAGAATTTGCCTTAAGATATTTATGTGAAGTTGCAAATACTCTCTAAACTTCTTCCAATTAACCATCAATCAAAGTTTTATGAGATAATATAATTCAAATATTCATCAAGCTACTCATTTAGATGCCCTCAATACATGTGCTCATAATTTCTCCCCAAATATTTCAGAACAGCACCTGCAAATGGCTATGCGTTCATTTGGGAAATGTTGGAATATAACCCAACACACCTGCCACAAGTCATAAGCTGTTTCTGTAACGTTGAAAGAGCCATGGCAGAGGTGAAGTGTTGTCTTTTTTCACTGTCATGTTATCTGTTAAGTCCTAACCAGTGATAACCTACAGCCATGGAGCTACTTGTTTAGTCTGAACTGCCTTTGCCCTGAATTGTAGGCAACTGTGCCTTCCTGAGAGCAGTTTTCGATCTTTTTTGCATATAAGATTGATTGTCTCCAGACTGATGGAATTCTCTTTAAAGGAAAGCTTATTGATACCAGGGAGAATATCAATAAATGCTTATTGACATCCCACTTTATCATTTAGTCCAAATAAGCTTTCAGACATCAATTGGCAAATATATTTACATTTTCTTGATACAGAAGAAGAAACCAAGATAATTTTACTGAGCTTCTGATGGAATTGATGTTTAAACTTGGAAAGAAAGTGCTACATGGGGGGTGGGGGTGCACCTGGATGGTTCAGTCAGTTAAACATCTGCCTCAGGTTATGATCAGCTCCGGTTATGATCTCAGGGTCCTGGGATCAAGCAGAGCATTGGGCTCCCTGCTAAGCAGAGTCTGCTTCTCCCTCTCTCTCTCTGCCCATCCCCCAACTTGTGTGCACTCTTTCTCTCTCAAATAAATAAACATTTTTTTTTAAATGTGCTATTTGGCATGACTATGAAAAGAACCAATGCCCAAATATCACAAATTAAAAATCAGTTGTACAGATTTACGATCCAAAGCTTGTTCTCTAAAAACAAATGCATTCTAAGTTGTTGTCTATCATCTTAAATGAGGTGCCAAAATTTGGACTCCCAGCTCTAATTTTATTTTTCTAATCTCATTTTTTTTTCTCTATGGAAAGAATAGTACCTCTGAAATAAGATGGTATAATGTTTCTGGTTTATAGAATTGAGGATAAAAATCAATTTTTATTCATTTTTAAAGAAATTCAGATAAAATATGTTAAAAGTTTAAACTTGGGGCTTGTCCAACACTAATGCTTCTGGTATGTGTTGATCTAAAATCACATGGATGAACTTATTCATTGTTTTAGCAATTATGTTCAGTATTATAGACACTAATGTAGAAAAGAGATTCGAAGAGCTTATACTGAAATTCAGCCAGGTTGACTGGTTATATATTAGTTAAAAAACTCAAGATATTAAGCAAGTGAAAAATAAGCAAAGTTCTGTTTTGCATAGGATGGAAATTAATTTTTAAAACCTCTTTTCAAAGGAATATTAAATGTCATATTGGCTAAGAAAATCCCATGTAAAATAATTTTAGCTAATGAATATCAATCTTAGAGTTTAATGTCATCTCCATTAGCTCCAAATATTTAATTTCTCAGAATCTGTTACCCTATTCACCTGTTACTGAAAGAAGATTATGACTTAGAAGATAGTTATTATTTTTTCAAATTCACTTAGCTGTCCTTAGAAAATGTTTGGAAAAGGTACCAATTCAGGTGAATTTTCAAAATTCACACTTAACCACACATGAAACCTAAATAATCCCACAGTAATAGGGGGACACATAGGAAAAGAGTATTTTCCTTGGCCAATTTCTGAAAATCATTTTATTAATTTTTATGAATTATTAAATTTACTGTTTATAAAATTAATATATTTTTAGTATATGTGCTGCTGAAACGAGCACTAAAATTAATACATTTTTAAAGAAAAATAAGATATGTTAATAAGAGAATATCAAATCATATCTTTCTACCCTTATGTTTACAATAAGCAATATATTATAGTTTTCTGTGTTATTAAGTATTTTAGAAAACATGATTTAATGCACAATATTATGTTGAAAGAATTACTACAACTTTGTTAATCAGTCTGCTATTTTTGGATATTTAAATTCAGGAAAAAAATTTTAATTTATTAATTTCACTGAACATTACTATATCACCAGAATATGGTATTCAAAGAAAGAGGAATATGAAGTTAAAAAAAAAAAAACACTAATTCCTAAGGCAAAATTACGTCCTTTGAGTTCAGAATATGACAATTGAGGCAATAAATTTTAAAAATTGAGTTTCGGTAAAAGGACAGAAAAGCTAATCAAAAGAATTAATTACAGAATCAACACAAACAAATACATACAAAGTAGTATGTCAAGTGCAAACTTATGTTTAATCATAAAATTTCAGTAGATCCAAACTCTTGCAAAGCTTAGGAAGATCCTCTGCCGTGATCGTCTTGTTCTTAAAGTACTGCAAACAATAGAAGGATATATAATTTTACTTCTACAATTAAATCCCAAAGAGCAATCACATTTTTTCACTCATATTCTTTTTTTAATATTTTATTTCTTCATTTTGAGAGAGAGAGAGAGACAGAAATAGCAGAAGTGGGTAGGAGAGGGAGAAGCAGGCTCCCCACTGAACAGGGAGCCCCATGAGGGACTCAATCTTACAACCTGGGATCATGACCTGAAGGGAAGGCAGACACTTAACTCACTGAGCCACCCAGGCACTCCTCTCTCACTCATATTCTATTCTCATACTATAAATGCTATCTTTAGTCATTATCAAGACTAGCCTCACAGGGAAAATACCACTTATACTGAAAATGCAGTAGTCAAAAATTTACCACACAGACAATGCAGAAAGCAGCCACCATGGCAGGGAAAAGGGTAGTTTCGAAGAAGAATAAAAATGGTCTGAAACTATAGTTGACTTCGAGATTACTAGTATTTATGAGTTGTTAGTGACATATCATTCCTGGATATTTTAAAAATAGAGCACCCAGCAAGTTAAGGGATTCAAAATTCAGGTAACATTTCAAGCTCAAAGGAGATGGGTAAAGAAGGAATGCTCCAAAATTCCTCGAAGCTTGATATGCATTATTTTATTTAAAAATTTCACACAAAAAATTATGTTCACCATAACTCGACTCCACCATGCAGTACAAGAAAAATTAAAAGAATGAAGGATAATGCACTGTCCTCATAGTAGTTCTGAATGTGTCAAAGTAGAAAAATAGTAAAAGAGAAATTGATATAATTCCAGAAATCAAGATTTATATTAGTTCCTGCTTCCACACAGAATGGAGTAAGAGACCAGATCTACCTTCCTTCCTGCAACAACTAATGAAACAGACGAAGTAAATGAAATAACTGAAAAACCAGACAAAATATATGAATATAAATAGCAGACAAAATAAGCAAGACAATATATGGATACTAGGTAACAAAGGACAGTGATCCTGAGAGATGGGAAACAGGTGATGTGAGCCCCATGGTGGTCCCAGTTTGCTTCCTGGAGGACATTTTCAGGTTGTGGCTCAGCGTGGGAGGCTCAGGTGGAATCCTGTGGTCACCTTCAGTTTAGGAGATATAAATTGAAGTCTGGGGAGACCCAGGAAGCCAACATTAAAGGACAGAATATCAGTAAAAAGAGATCTCACAACAAGAAAACCATAGATATGTGCTGGAAGGCCCTCTTTAAATGTTCAGCTGAATACGGGTCATGTGTGCTTATGAAGAAACTACCAGAGTCTGAAAGGGGGCACCTGAAAGAATTAAAAGCTTACACAGGTCTGGGAATAGCGCATATTTCCACCAGCCACAACACAAGAGCTCATACTTCAAGGGGCATCCAGAAGGGCACTCAGAAGAGTTTCACCTTCATAGATGTGCATTAGTTTTCCTATTTTTCTATTCTTATTTCATTAATTTTCATTCTCATTTTTTATTATTTTCTTTCTTCTGGTTTGGGGTTTGGTTTGTTCTTTTTCTTTTCAGTGTCTTACAGTGGTAAGTTAGTTTATTAAGATTTCTTCTTTTTTATTAGAGGAGTTTACAGCTATGAATTTCCCTCTATGCACTACGTTCGCTTCCTCCCATAATTTCTCTATGTTGTTCTCATTCACCTCAAAGTGGTTTTATTTGCCTCAAAGTATTTTATAATTTCTCCTTTGGTTTCCTTTTTGATGTACTGAGTTTGTTAAGAGTATGTTTTAAACTATTTCCAAATCTGGGAAATTTTCAAATTTCTTTCTACTGTTGATTTTTAATACATTACCATGTATTCTAATTCTTTGAACCTATTTATAATGGCTGCTTTGAAATCTTTGTCCATTAAATCTAACATCTTGTCCCTCTCACATGCATTTTTTGTTGTCTGCTTTTTTCCAGCACATGGACCAGATTTCCTGTATCTTTAGTGTCTTTATTTTATATTTTTGTTGATAACTGGACATTTAAGTAATATGTAGGTAATTATAGCAACTATAGGTACTGGTAATAGCACTCCCCTACCCCAGCTTGTTATGTTATTTTTAAATTTACATCTTTACTGGTTGGATTACTTTAGCAAAGTTTACTTCCTTTACCACCTCTGCCTTACAGTACCAAACCTATGATGTTTACATCTGGGGCAAGCAGCCATAGGTATACCAACAAAAAACCTGGGAAGACAAAGGCTTTGGCAGGGCTTTTTTTTTTTTTTTGGCCATATCTTCTTGTTACCACTTCTAGCTCTGTGGTAACATCTCTAATTTTCACTATTGCTCTCTTTTTTTCAGCAATGCATTTAGGGCATAAATTTCAAGGTATACAATCCAATTAAACCTAGGCAACTCTGAACAGATAGTTCCATAAATCAGTGCTTGAAAATTTCCCAACCCCAGGAGGACTATAGTTCCCAGTTCCCCCAGCCTACAGTTCAGCCTATATCGAAAAGAATCTGCCAATCTCTTCTCAAGGCCCTGCACCCAAAGAGCCACTGTTTTTGATGAATATTCTCCAAGTTCTCCAAATTCTACTGCAAATAAAGTCAATTTCTTTGGAGAGGAATTTGGTGGTCTCTCTCCTACAAAGTTTTCTTCTTCCAGGCAAAAACTTATGAACTATAATTCTGGTGCTTGGGATGGGTTGATAATGTACTTCTGTCTGAGTAGTCCCCCACACTTAGAAGCTGAACGCTCAGTAAATGTAGGAGCAGAAGCCCCAGGTCTCTTTCTCCTGCACCTCTTAAGATGGTACCACATTCCCATGATTCAAAGCAACAATGATTGTTGTCCCATTATTATCAACTGCTATATCTATGGTGGAGACTCTCTCCTACAAGAGGGAGCTAGACAGAGAAGGGACTCCCTATTTCTCAGTTGCACTAGAACTTAGTCTTAGCAACAGGTAATTAGGGACAACATAAGAAATCATGTCCTCCACCCCTACAAAGATAGCCTTCTAACTGGGAGCTGGAAGAAGCGTGATCCTTGTGTTCCTTCAATTGTAGTTCCACTCCAGTCTGGAGTGAACATTTCACCTTCTTGATCAGGAATGTGAGAGGTAAGGTATGGGTTTTAATTCATATACCACAGATTCTTGCATTTCTCATCAAATTGTAATATATTTTCTTGAATAAATATTTCTTCATTTGTTATATGCTCTTAAGGCCACTAAGACTTCAAATTGTTTCCAAAGAATAATTTTGCCATTTCTGATGGACAGTGTATCTGCAAAATTCCTCACACTGTCATGCCAGAAATGGAGCTCCCAACCTAGAATTCTATACCAAGCAAAACTGTCTCAAAAGTGAAGGTAGTTCCTTAATGACCATTTATGTTGAACAACATCAAATTGTTTATTGGCAATTTGTATATTTTCTTTGAAAAGTATCTCTATTCAAGTCCTTTACCCATTTTTGAATTGGACTGTTTACCTTTTTGTTGTTGAGTTGTATGTGTGCTTTATAAATTATAAATATTAGACCTCAGTCAAATGTGTGATTTACAGGGGCGCCTGGGTGGCTCAGTGGGTTAAGCCACTGCCTTTGGCTCAGGTCATGATCTCAGGGTCCTGGGATCGAGTCCCGCATCGGGCTCTCTGCTCAGCAGGGAGCCTGCTTCCTTCTCTCTCTCTCTCTCTGCCTGCCTCTCAGTGTACTTGTGATTTCTCTCTGTCAAATAAATAAATAAAATCTTAAAAAAAAAAATGTGTGATTTACAAATACTTAATCCATTCTGTAGGTTGTCTTTTTACTTTCAATAACATTCTTTGATACACAAAGTTTTTCTTGAATGAAGTTCAATTTACCTATTTTTTTTCTTTTGTTGCTTGTGCTTTTGGTGGCAAATAAAAGTCCATTAAAAAAATCTGAGACTGGGGGCTGTGTGGGTGGCTCAGTTGTTAAGCATCTTCCTTTGGCTCAGGTCATGATCCCAGGGCCCTGGGATCTAGCGCTATACCAGGCTCCCTGCTTAAGAGGATGCCTGCTTCTCCCTCTTGCACTCCCCCTGCTTGTGTTCCCTCTCTCACTATCTCTCTCTCTCTCTGTCAAATAAATAAATAAAATCTCAAAAAAAAAAAAAAAAAAGAAAAAAGAAAAGAAAAATCCAAATAAGGTTAGGAAAAGTTACTCTTTTTTCAAGAACTTTATAGTTTTAACACTTGCATTTAGTTCATTGATCCATTTTTAAGTTAAATTTTTGTACGACATGACATTTTGTATATGACATGAGGGAATGGGGTGACAAGGAAGAAAAAGAATCAGGAAGAAGAAATGACAAAGTGTGATGAAGAATTTCCTGGGTGTGATGGATATATTTATTATCTTAATTGTGATGCTGGTTTCACAGGCATGTATAGATATGTTAAAACTTACAACATTTCAAATGTGCACTTTATTATATGTTAATAAATGTCAGTGAAACTGCTAAATGGAAAAAGTCACAGAAAAAGAAATAAAAACCTATACGTTTGAAGCTATAATAATCCTTGAAATAATCAATTTGAAAGTAAAAATACATTTAAAATTACTTCTCAGTTTACACTGATCTGTAGTATGAAATTAGAGGACACTAATCATTAATAAAAGTATTCACTACAGTTGTAACCTTTTAAGTTTGATTCAGATCATGTTTCTGTGGTGACTTACATTTTCAGCCTAGGTTAAGTATAAACATGTTCTTCTTTTATTTTTTCATACATAAATATGACAAACATTTATTGAATACATTCTATGAAATTAATAGAGTCAGTGCATGAAAGTGCTTGGCATATGGTAGTTATTTGATAAATCATTATTAATTGAATGAAGAAAGAAATTGATAATAGGCACTGTTTTTGTCACTTCAGATATGGAGGTTAGAAAAATAATCATGGTTTCTGGTCTTGGAGCAAAGATCAAAACTTGTCATTTGACAGAACAGGTAGTATATAGACATTTTCTTATATGTGCTTTTTTAAATGTTTACTTAGAGAATACTGAATCTTTCACATTAGGTCTTTGAATCTCTTATTACCATTTGAATCCATGCTGTGCTTTTGTAGCATTTTAAGAAAATATCTACCACTGAGAAATTTAAAACATAAATTCCTTCACCTTACTGGGAACAATTTTGTTCTGACAACTAGAAAATGGGCTTCTTTGAGCAATACATTTTCCTTTTAAATATTTGTAATACCTCTGGGTGTCTTTGTTCATCACTATAAAAAGAAGTTTCAAAAATGAATTGCAGTATTTAAGAGAGATATGAATTAGAAAATAAAGAGACTACATACCATAAACATTTAATTGTGTACATCTTTATGAACATGGGGTCTATAAATCATAGTATTAAATATTTAAAATGTGCATCTTGTTTTTATGTCTTATGTAGTTAGCCAAATCTGCATCTTCTAAACTAATATATTAGATATTTCTCAAAAAGGAAATCTAATAGTGATTAATTCAATAACTCACAATTATTATTTTAGCTGATTTGTTATGTTATAGAGTCAAACCATGATTCCTACCACACTAACTTAATTACTGTACTGAAGTCTCTAGGAGGAATCCTCCAAATCTTTTGGTCGAGATTGTTTTATCTATTCTAAATCCTTTACATTTCTGTATACATTTTAGAATCAGTTTGTTGATTTCCGTCGTAAAAAACAGTCTTCTCTGATTTTTACTAAATTTGGGTTAACCCTATTGATCATTTTATTGGAACAAGGAAAATTTCAAACCTAAAATTAAAAATAAAGAATAATAAGAAAAAAAATAAAAAAAATTCGAGTAAAATTGAACATTAACTAAAAATACATTTATTTTCACTTTGAGTATATTCAATTTTTTATTGAGGTATAATTCACATACATCCAGATGCATAGAGCTATGAGTGCAGTTACATGAGTTTTGACAAATGCATCTATCTATCCATCTATCCACACCCCACTAAGATGCAGAACATTTCCACGACCCCTGAAAGTCCCTTTAAATTCTTTCCCAGGCAGTTCTACCAAACTCCCCAAATAGAAACAGCTCTTCTCATATTCATCAGGATAATTTAAGTGTTTAAAAATTTTATATAAATGGACTTATATGATGTTTTTGTCTGTTTCTTATTCTGCTTGAGCTGTGATAAAAATGCCATAGATTGGGAGGATGAAACAATAAGAATTTATTTTCTCATCGTTCTGGAGGCTAGAATTCCAAGGTTAGGTTGCAGATTGTAGGAAGGGTTTTCCTCCTGGTTTGCAGATAACTGTCTTCTCACTGTGTGCTCACATGGCTTTTCTTTGGTGTATACATGAGGAGAGAGAGAAAGATTAGCAGGGAGCAGGGAGGGCAAGACCTCTTTGGTGTCCATTCTTGTAGTCCTTTCATAAGGAATCCACCCTCGTGATTTCATCCAACTATTATTACTTACCAAAGCCTCATCTGCAAATATCACATAGAAGGTTAGGGGTTGAACATATTAACATAGGGGGGAAGGGGAGACACAAACATTCAGTCCGTAACAGTCTGCTTCATTTCTCTTTTTCTTTCTCCTTCCTTCTGCTTCTCTTTCCTTAGCATATATTTGAAATGCATCCATGTTATTATATATATCTGTAGTTTGCTAATTTTCACTGCTGACTAGTATTTCTCTGTGCAATTTTTCCACCATATGCTTTTTTCCCTATGGAAGAACATTTTCCCTTCTCTCTGGGGCTATAATGAATAAAGCCCCTATGAAAAATCTTCCATAATGTTCTGAGACTGTTCAGAGATTATCCTCTGAGTTATGTCAGTGCCCTGAGATTTGTTGAATTTTTTTTGTGGCACAACATATGGCACACCATGGTGAATTCCCCATACAAAAATAATGTGGAGTCTATGAACACTGGGTGAGACATTCTATAACTGTGAATTAGGTTAAGTGTATGGATGGTCCTGTCATTTGAAATCTCAAAATTTTAAAATCTAATTGCGTGTGTTTATTTTTCTATTTCTCCTTTTAATTCTGTCAGTTTTTGCTTCATCTATTTTCAAGCTCAGTTTTATGATGAGTACACATTTAGGCATATGATGTGGTCTTGAAGAATTGACTCATTTGCCATTATGGGATATTTTAATTTTTCTCCGGTTATATGCCTTCTTGAAGTCTATTTTGCCTGATATTAATAAAGATAATTTAGCTTTCATTTGTTAGTGTTTTCCTGGTATATGTTTTCCTATACTTTTATATAAAAACCATTCTTTGTCTTCATATTTCAAGTATATTTCTTATTAATAGGATAAAGTGGTTCTTGTTTTATTAGAGATGAAATGTCTTTTCAGTGGAACATATAGATTATTTAAGTTAACTGTAAATATTGATGTGGTTGAATTTATGTCTACTACCTTGCTATTTGTTTTCACCTTGTCCCATTTAGTATTTATATCACATTATCTCCTTTCCTATCATCTTTTGGGATAATTAAGGATAAATTAATTTTGTTTAATTTCAGATGTAACATATTAATTTTACAACAGAATAGTTTCATTTATTCCCTCCCACATTTGGTATTATGTTTGTCATACAAATTTGTTAAATATATTATAACCCCACGAATACATTAGTTTCTCATGATCAGTTGTATTTTAAATAACTTAAGATACAAGAAACACATTTAAAAAATAAGTATACTCACATTTTTAGAATTTCTGGCTCTACATGACTTTACATGACTCAAAGTTTTTAGCTAGTATTATTTTAAGATGATTTTTTTTAATGTTGAACAGGTTTTCTTGTCAGGTGTTGCTACTCTAATAATGTTTTCATTTCTTTGACTTTTTAAAGAATATTTTTGAAGTAATTTTGCACAATATGTTAAAGGACATTTTGTATAATGTTTGTGAAGGATATAGACAGATTCTAGGTTGAAGGTATTTTGATTTCCCCATTCAGCATTTAAAAAATATTGCCCCATTGTCTTTTGCCTTATATTGTTTCAAATAACTGGTTAGCAGTCCCCATATATAGTGTATTTAAATTCTGCTTGCTTTTAAGATACCTTTCTTAACTTTTGGTTATTAGCAACTAATTATTATACTCCTGAGTGAGCCTTATTTTTTTTCTTATTTGGGGCTTGTAGAACTAATTAGTTAATTTTTCAGTCAAATTTGGAAAATGGCTATTATTTATTCAAACTTTGGGGGTTTTTTTCTGCCCAATTCTTTCTCTGTTTTTCCATCTACCTCAGTTACTTGTTTGTCAGACTTCTTGATGTTGTCTCAAAGTTCAGTGAGTTTTTTTCCCTCATCTTCTTTCCTTCTCTGTGCTTCAGTCTCAATAATTTTATTTGACTCTTTTCTAGTTACTTACCAATTCTTCTGCAATGTCAAAGTTTCTGGTAAGCCTACTTATTGTCATTTTTATTCAGAAATTACATTTTTAGTTCTGTAATTTCTTTTTATATAATTTCTATTTTTCTTTTGAGAAAACACATCCATTTATTATTATGACTTTTGCTTTAAATCCTGGCATGTGTTTATATCTGCTTTAGAGACTTTGTCTTCAAATATCAACATCTGTATCATGTATTGATATAGTTTTCTTCTTTTTCCTGGTTATGTGCCACATTTTCCCAATTCTACACATCTTAATCTTTTTTAATATAATATGGACATCACACATGCAATGTTGTGGAACACATAGGTTTTGTTAATTTCCCCAAAACAACAAACAGTCATGCATTTTCCTCTGATAGCCAGGACATTACTAGTAGATCTGTTTTATGTTCTGGAGAGCTGGTTTTAGAGTTTAGAGGGGTTTGTTGAGAAAAGTTCTTTCCTCCATGGATAGGTATGTTTTTTCTAGACACACAAATGAATAGTTAGAATAGTCAGCCCCTCATTTTCCCACTCTGATTAGCGGGAACTCTAATAACTGTTAGCACTATATGAAGTCTGGAGTCTTGTCTCAGTCCACAAGACCCCCCAGTAGTTTTTTTTCTGATAAGGACTATAGAGTTTCACATTATCCATGTGCATATGAGTATCTGACCAAAATTTCAAGGAGACTTCAAAGCATATTCTTGGAGCATCTTTTCTAGACTACATTCTTCCTTTAAGTATTCTACTAGAAAATTCCAGTCACCTCCACAACCCTTATATTTGATCTCATTTCCCTCTATCCATCAAGACTGTTACTCAGTTTGAATCCCCTATCCTGTGCTGAAGTGCACAAAGTGCCTCAGGCAGAAAGTTGGGGGATAGTGGAGCTTGCTTCATGTTTTCTCCTTCTCTCAAGAATCACAGGCAAGTAATATTTGTTGTTAGTGCCCGAAGATGAATAATTCATATTTCTTTTTTTTTGATCCAATTTAAAACCTATTTACAGTGGAAAAATTATTCTTGGGACTGGAATTCCATATTTTTTATGATAACTTTCCAAAGTGTTTCAGCACTATCTGTTTGAGTCAAAGAAAAAAATCAGACTCAAAAATGTAAATTAAACATATTTTTCACATATAGTATCGTATCATCTGCGAAGAGTGATAATTTGACTTCTTCTTTGCCGATTTGGATGCCTTTAATTTCCTTTTGTTGTCTGATTGCTGAGGCTAGGACCTCTAGTACGATGTTGAATAGCAGTGGTGATAATGGACATCCCTGCCGTGTTCCTGACCTTAGCGGAAAAGCTTTCAGTTTTTCTCCATTGAGAATGATATTTGCGGTGGGTTTTTCATAGATGGCTTTGATGATATTGAGGTATGTGCCCTCTATCCCTACACTTTGAAGAGTTTTGATCAGGAAGGGATGTTGTACTTTGTCAAATGCTTTTTCAGCATCTATTGAGAGTATCATATGGTTCTTGTTCTTTCTTTTATTGATGTGTTGTATCACATTGACTGATTTGCGGATGTTGAACCAACCTTGCAGCCCTGGAATAAATCCCACTTGGTCGTGGTGGATAATCTTTTTAATGTACTGTTGAATCCTATTGGCTAGTATTTTGTTGAGTATTTTCGCATCTGTGTTCATCAAGGATATCGGTCTATAGCTCTCTTTTTTGGTGGGATCCTTGTCTGGTTTTGGGATCAAGGTGATGCTGGCCTCATAAAATGAGTTTGGAAGTTTTCCTTCCATTTCTATTTTTTGGAACAGTTTCAGGAGAATAGGAATTAGTTCTTCTTTAAATGTTTGGTAGAATTCCCCCGGGGAAGCCGTCTGGCCCTGGGCTTTTGTTTGTTTGGAGATTTTTAATGACTGTTTCAATCTCCTTACTGGTTATGGGTCTGTTCAGGCTTTCTATTTCTTCATGGTTCAGTTGTGGTAGTTTATATGTTTCTAGGAATGCATCCATTTCTTCCAGATTGTCAAATTTATTGCCGTAGAGTTGCTCATAGTATGTTCTTATAATAGTTTGTATTTCTTTGGTGTTAGTTGTGATCTCTCCTCTTTCATTCATGATTTTATTTATTTGGGTCCTTTCTCTTTTCTTTTTGATAAGTCGGGCCAGGGGTTTATCAATTTTATTAATTCTTTCAAAGAACCAGCTCCTAGTTTCGTTGATTTGTTCTATTGTTTTTTTGGTTTCTATTTCATTGATTTCTGCTCTGATCTTTATGATTTCTCTTCTCCTGCTGGGCTTAGGGTTTCTTTCTTGTTCTTTCTCCAGCTCCTTTAGGTGTAGGGTTAGGTTGTGTACCTGAGACCTTTCTTGTTTCTTGAGAAAGGCTTGTACCGCTATATATTTTCCTCTCAGGACTGCCTTTGTTGTGTCCCACAGATTTTGAACCGTTGTATTTTCATTATCATTTGTTTCCATGATTTTTTTCAATTCTTCTTTAATTTCCCGGTTGACCCATTCATTCTTTAGAAGGATACTGTTTAGTCTCCATGTATTTGGGTTCTTTCCAAACTTCCTTTTGTGGTTGAGTTCTAGCTTTAGAGCATTGTGGTCTGAAAATATGCAGGGAATGATCCCAATCTTTTGATACCGGTTGAGTCCTGATTTAGGACCGAGGATGTGATCTATTCTGGAGAATGTTCCATGTGCACTAGAGAAGAATGTGTATTCTGTTGCTTTGGGATGAAATATTCTGAATATATCTGTGATGTCCATCTGGTCCAGTGTGTCATTTAAGGCCTTTATTTCCTTGCTGATCTTTTGCTTGGATGACCTGTCCATTTCAGTGAGGGGAGTGTTAAAGTCCCCTACTATTATTGTGTTGTTGTTGATGTGTTTCTTTGATTTTGTTATTAATTGGTTTATATAGTTGGCTGCTCCCACATTGGGGGCATAGATATTTAAAATTGTTAAATCTTCTTGTTGGACAGACCCTTTGAGTATGATATAGTGTCCTTCCTCATCTCTTATTATAGTCTTTGGCTTAAAATCTAATTGATCTGATATAAGGATTGCCACTCCTGCTTTCTTCTGATGTCCATTAGCATGGTAAATTCTTTTCCACCCCCTCACTTTAAATCTGGAAGTGTCTTCGGGCTTAAAATGTGTTTCTTGGAGGCAACATATAGATGGGTTTTGTTTTTTTATCCATTCTGATACCCTGTGTCTTTTGACAGGGGCATTTAGCCCATTCACATTCAGGGTAACGATTGAGAGATATGAATTTAGTGCCATTGTATTGCCTGTAAGGTGACTGTTACTGTATATGGTCTCTGTTCCTTTCTGATCTACCACTTGTAGGCTCTCTCTTTGCTTAGAGGACCCCTTTCAATATTTCCTGTAGAGCTGGATGTGGAAAACCCAAAAGACTCCACTCCAAAACTGCTAGAACTTATACAGGAATTCAGTAAAGTGTCAGGATATAAAATCAATGCACAGAAATCAGTTGCATTTCTATACACCAACAGCAAGACAGAAGAAAGAGATATTAAGGAGTCAATCCCTTTTACAATTGCATCCAAAACCATAAGATACCTAGGAATAAACCTAACCAAAGAGACACAGAATCTATACTCAGAAAACTATAAAGTACTCATGAAAGAAATTGAGGAAGACACAAAGAAATGGAAAAATGTTCCATGCTCCTGGATTGGAAGAATAAATATTGTGAAAATGTCTATGCTACCTAAAGCAATCTACACATTTAATGCAATTCCTATCAAAGTACCATCCATCTTTTTCAAAGAAATGGAACAAATAATTCTAAAATTTATATGGAACCAGAAAAGACCTCGAATAGCCAAAGGGATATTGAAAAAGAAAGCCAACGTTGGTGGCATCACAATTCCGGACTTCAAGCTCTATTACAAAGCTGTCATCATCAAGACAGCATGGTACTGGCACAAAAACAGACACATAGATCAATGGAACAGAATAGAGAGCCCAGAAATAGACCCTCAAATCTATGGTCAACTAATCTTCGACAAAGCAGGAAAGAATGTCCAATGGAAAAAAGACAGCCTTTTCAATAAATGGTGCTGGGAAAATTGGACAGCCACATGCAGAAAAATGAAATTGGACCATTTCCTTACACCACACACAAAAATAGACTCAAAATGGATGAAGGATCTCAATGTACGAAAGGAATCCATCAAAATCCTTGAGGAGAACACGGGCAGCAACCTCTTCGACCTCTGCCGCAGCAACATCTTCCTAGGAACAACGCAAAAGGCAAGGGAAGCAAGGGAAAAAATGAACTACTGGGATTTCATCAAGATCAAAAGCTTTTGCACAGCAAAGGAAACAGTTAACAAAATCAAAAGACAACTGACAGAATGGGAGAAGATATTTGCAAACGACATATCAGATAAAGGACTAGTGTCCAGAATCTATAAAGAACTTAGCAAACTCAACACCCAAAGAACAAATAATCCAATCAAGAAATGGGCAGAGGACATGAACAGACATTTCTGCAAAGAAGACATCCAGATGGCCAACAGACACATGAAAAAGTGCTCCATATCACTCGGCATCAGGGAAATACAAATCAAAACCACAATGAGATATCACCTCACACCAGTCAGAATGGCTAAAATCAACAAATCAGGAAATGACAGATGCTGGCGAGGATGCGGAGAAAGGGGAACCCTCCTACACTGTTGGTGGGAATGCAAGCTGGTGCAGCCACTCTGGAAAACAGCATGGAGGTTCCTCAAAATGTTGAAAATAGAACTGCCCTATGACCCAGCAATTGCACTATTGGGTATTTACCCTAAAGATACAAATGTAGTGATCCAAAGGGGCACATGCACCCGAATGTTTATAGCAGCAATGTCCACAATAGCCAAACTATGGAAAGAACCTAGATGTCCATCAACAGATGAATGGATCAAGAAGATGTGGTATATATACACAATGGAATACTATGCAGCCATCAAAAGAAATGAAATCTTGCCATTTGCAACAACATGGATGGAACTAGAGCGTATCATGCTTAGCGAAATAAGTCAAGCAGAGAAAGACAACTATCATATGATCTCCCTGATATGAGGAAGTGGTGATGCAACATGGAGGCTTAAGTGGGTAGAAGAAGAATAAATGAAACAAGATGGGATTGGGAGGGAGACAAACCATAAGTGACTCTTAATCTCACGAAACAAACTGAGGGTTGCCGGGGGGAGGGGGTTTGGGAGAAGGGGGTGGGATTATGGACATTGGGGAGGGTATGTGCTTTGGTGAGTGCTGTGAAGTGTGTAAACCTGGTGATTCACAGACCTGTACCCCTGGGGATAAAAATATATGTTTATAAAAAATAAAAAATTAAAAAAAAAAATAAAAATAAAAAATTTAAAAAAAAAACATATTTTTCATTCTTTAAAAAAGTAAAACATTCTTTCTCAATGTAGAAATAATTGACTAAAAACATTAACTAATGGGAGAGGGGCACCTGCCTGGCCCAGTCAGAAGAGCATTCAACTCCTGATCTTGGGATTGTGAGTTTGAGCCCCACAGTGGGTGTAGAGATTACTAAAAAATAAATAAATAAACTAAAAACACTAATTGAGTATCCTAAACTTGTAGTTGAAATTATTTTCTCCAGTAGTTCTCAATTCCATAACTGAAAATTACCCATCTCTTTGTTTTACTTTTGACTTTCTAAAAAAAGTTTTATTTCAAGTGTTTAGAGCAGTAGAATTTTGGTATCATAAATAATAATCAATGCACAAAATAGTCTAACATTCACATGATGTAATGTTTTAATGGCATAGAAAGCAAAAAAAAAAAAAAATAATAATGAGATGATAAAAAGTAGTATAAATAACAAACATACCAAAGTCAATATTTTAAGTGACAGAAAAGAATAAATTAATAATTGCCACAACTCCATGTAGCAAGCTGACTTGGTGACACATGGAAATGCATAAAGCTTTTGCTAAATTAACTGGATCCTCTTGAATAAGCACAGCCAAGCAGGTCTCATCAAAAGTAGGCAAAATAGTTCTGTTACCACTACTGACATAATTTTTACAGTACAATAGCTTTGGGGTCACTAAAAATTCTTGTTTAATGAGGAAGTCTATTTCTATTGTGACACATTTTTTTTCTTCCCAAGGAAGTTGCAGTTTTTGAGAATTTCAGAAAGTCCTAAGGGCAATTCCTAAAAGGACTGATAGCCTTGGACCTTGGCGGCTCTAGCAGCAAAATATATGGATTTTGTACAATGCTTTATATTTCTAGGCCAAAATAACTATGTAATTATTTTGTAATTATAAAGCAATCATTTACTGGCAACTAGAAGTTTTTCATTTTTTATGGTAATTCCAAGTATAACTACCATATAATTTGTAAGAAAGAAATAGCTGTGCAATTACTCTGTATTAACACAGTAATTACGAAGTAATGTCCAGACTTATTTGTGTCTTATGAAATAGAGATTCCCACACCTGCAAACTGCAAATTACATATGGCTATATATGCTTTCTTCATGTGGTCTGTCCTAAAACAAAAGGCAGTGGGTTTGGGTTTCATTTCATCGTATCATTGTATTAGGTTATCAGTTGAATGTAGTGTGTTTTTTTTTTTTTTCACAGCTGTGTCTTTGGTTGCAACTGAACTGCTTCAACAGAGAAAAGGAGAAATAGTTTCATAGCTGCAAGAAAAGGATAGTACAGTACAAAGTTTTGAAGTCAAACAGATGTGTGCTTGAAGTCTATCTTGCTTCCCCACCTTCTTGCAGAGTAATTCAGATTAAATACATTCCCTAATTTTCTTCATCTGGAAGATAAGATTTATAAATTTATAAATTTCAAGATGTTATCAGACTGGATAAGTAATATGCATAATTATCTATCATTTTGACTGGTTCAGTCAACAATTCATTTCCCAAATATCTATGTACCTGTCAGTCACCTTTTAAACACTAGGAAAATGATAAGAAAAACAAGCATAGCTTCTGTTCCCGTCGAGTTTAAGTTCCAGTAACACAAACTAAACATAATTGAATTATCACAAACATGTAAATGTAAAATTATAACTTTGGTAATTTCCATGAAAGAAAGGATACAATGCAATGAAAGAAAAACCTTCCCTGAGATAATTCTTAACTAGAAGAGTTAAGGGTGGTCACACAAAAAAACCTGTACACGAGTGTTCACATTAGCTTTATTTTTAAAAGCCTGAAGCTGAAACAGACCAGATGTCCAGCAACACATGAATGCTTAAACAGATTTTAATACACACATACTACTCACTAATAAATACTACTCAGTACTAAAAAAGAACAAAGTATTTGAAACATGTCAAAACTTGGATGAATTTCCAAGGAATTATGCTTAGTGAAAGAGTCATTCCCAAAAGATTACAAAGTGTATGATTCCATTATATATTTTTGGAAGGACAAAATTTTAGAAATTGACAGGTGTTTTGTGGTTCTCAGTGGAAGGGAGGAAGGTGGCTGTGTTATAAAAAGTCACCACAAAGGATCCCTGTGGTGAAAGAAATATTCAAGATCTTATCTACAGTTGTGTTTATATGAACCTGCACATATAATAAAATCCTATGGAATTTTATATTAAAAAAATAAAGAGACAGAACTTCTATGCCTAAACTATCTGGCTCATTTCCTTGTTATGGTCAAGCTCCAGTTGAGTATTTTAAACAAAGATCATTTAGGAGAAGGAATTGATTACCCAGGTGCTGGAAGAGCCAGGAAGCCAAGCTTGATGGTGAAGTGGGAGCCAGAAACCTGTGCTCCCACTAAGGCTGAGGGGACACAGCGAGGAAGCAGGGTAACACCAAAAAAAAAAAAATGTATAGAATTAAATACACACACAGATAAATGAGCACAAGTAAAACTGAGGAAATATTAACAAGATAAGTTGACTAAGTTCAGTATGGTTGTAATATTGTACTTTAGTTTGTAAAATGTTAGAACTGAGAGAAGTAGGTAAAAGTCACAAGGGACCTCTTTTGTATTATTTCTTATAACCATGTATAGATCTACAATTATCTCAATAAAGATTACAATTAAAAAACAACATTGCATTTCTGTAATATCCCTTCTTCAAATAAATAAGTACATAGATAGATAGACAGATAGATAGATAGATAAACCCCCAAAAATTCAAGGATAGAAAGAGCTAAGAAGAGCTATCTTCAGAAGAATAACGCCTGTGGCAAAAGGAGCACAGCAAAGTGAAGGAACCAGAAAAGATCCATGTATTGTGTGTGTGTGTATGTGTGTGTGTGTGTGTGTGTGTGTGTATACCTAGCAGAGAATGAGAGGGGAAAGGTTTGCTATGAGAATGATGAGAAGTCAGAAGCCAGATCATTCAGGACTTCGACTTCATAGGCAATATCAAAAGATTTCATAAAGAAGAATGAAATCTTGCCATTTGCACCAACCTGGATGAATCTAGAGAATATATTGCTAAGTGAAACAAGTTAGTCCGAGAAAGGCAAATACCATATGATTTCACTCATATGTGGAATTTAAGAAACAAAACAAATGAACAAAGGGGGGTGGGAGAGAGTGAACCAAAACCAGACTCTTATCGATAGAGAATAAACAGATGGTTATCAGAGGGGAGGCAGGTGGGGGCATGGGGGAAAGAGGTGAAGGGGATTAAGAACACACTCATCTTGAGGAGCACTGAGTCATGTATGGTATTGTTCAATCACTGTATTATATCTGAAACTAATACAACACTCTAGGTTACCTACACTGGAATTAGAA
Source organism: Mustela lutreola (assembly GCF_030435805.1). Taxonomy (NCBI): domain Eukaryota; kingdom Metazoa; phylum Chordata; class Mammalia; order Carnivora; family Mustelidae; genus Mustela; species Mustela lutreola. The sequence continues at coordinate 42,783,819 of NC_081300.1, forward strand.
TCACTAATTTTTCATAAAACAAAATTACTTAAACTTTGAAACTATTATTCCAAAAGACTCAGGTTTGAAGGAAATGGCAAATAGAACACTGTTCAACCCTTTTCTCTACCAGAACTTCAAAGAAAAATAAAGGAATTTTAAAAGTGCACACCCGCAAGAACCAAGAAATAAGAATAAGAGACAGTAGTAGATAAGATACCTCAACACATTTTTGAAGGATAGAAAGAAGATCAACAGGTAGCTAATTCAGTGGCTGGAAAGAAGCTGTCATTTAAGGACCTCTGGTAGAGATACAGGTTTCCTCTTTAGATCCCTAGAAGCTTACCTCTTGTGTCCACCCGGTAACACACGTGGCACAGTCACGAGCTCTAGCTGGGAGGGGCGGGGAAGAAACTGTTTACAGAGAGAAGCTCCTAGGCTTGGTCCTCATTCCTAGCCCGTGAGCCAGGACATCCCCATCCAGTAAGAAGCCCCTCTCCCTCCCAACGTCTCCAGTCATACCTTCCACGTTCTCTCATAATTTCAGTTATCAGATATTGGTTCCACTCTAACCCCATCACCCAGGCATGAAATTCAAGGAGAGGAAGAGGAAAAAAGGGAGAAAAGGGAAAAACAAAAGTCTTATTCAAAGAAACATGAATACAAGTGAAAGATTAGAATTAAAATTATTAAAGATAAGAGCAAATATGTTAAAACATGTTCTTCCTCCCCTTAGCACAGTAAGTGGTGGGTTTATTGTAGAAAGCTTGAAAAAGTAACAATTTAAAGCTGTCATTGAGACACTTGTCAGAATCTGCAACAGATATTTAAAAATAAAAAAATAAATGCATTGGGCATCAATGATGCATAGAAAATTCCACGCTGCCTTACTCTTGACGACGCTGGCTTTCAGTGGTTCTCCCGACTTCCTATCTATATATTCTTTTTAAGATTTTATTTATTTATTTGACAAAGGGAGAACACAAGTAGGCAGAGAAGCAGGCAGAGAGAGAGGAGGAATCAGGATCCCCGCCGAGCAGAGAGCCTGATGTGGGCCTCAATCCAGGACCCTGGGATCATGACCTGAGCTGAATGCAGAGGCTTTAACCTACTGAGCCACCAAGGCACCCCCTGACTTCCTATCTAAATGGAACCTCCTTACTCTCTCAAAGTGCCCCGTTTGGCTGATAAATTACATGAGCACCACTACTACGTATAAACTCCCTGTAAAATGGACTATATCACTCCATGTAAAATATATAATACTGAAGATGAGTCCTCCATATAGCCTCAAGGAAATTATAATCTTTTATTGACCAGAGACCAAATGTGGCATTGACAATGATAATTTTTTGAAATCATCAATCTAAATCTATTTTAGCCACTTTACAGGTTAAACAATTTTAAAAATATATGTATCTTAAATTTTTGAAAAAGCTCAGTTTTCAAGGACTTTCTAAAAAGATAGTCTTTATCCTGATGGTTTGGAAAAGAATGTTTATTCAGTTTTCCTCTCTACATAGAATAGTTGTATAGGGAAAAAATAGGACTAATATTTAAATTTCAGAGATAGAGTTTTAAAGCTCCTCCTCTTGCCTTTTATTGAGGTGTCAAGATTTTTTATTTTTTTTTTGTATAGTTGGCAGAACGAAGTTTCTCATAATTTATTGAAATTTACTTAATGCTGTGTCAGCCATCACAATTTATTGCAGTATTGTCCAGGCAAGCCAGAATACAATAATAGGATACAAGATGATGTATTACAGAAAAAGCCAAGAAAGAAAAAGCCTCAATTAGATAGCAAATGAGATTGTTTTAAGGAGTTAAAAGTAAAAGTGTGTCTGCTTCATAATTTCTCAGCTGAAAGCAACCTGAAATTGCAAAGAAAAAAATAGAAAAGATTATTTAAACTATTGTGTAACTAGGAGGCCTTGCCATCTTCTCTAATAAGTCTTGAGTGATAAATGTTCGAATCGGATTAATTGACGGGTTGCAGGTGTCAGTACTCCCTCGAATGCAAGTGATGGCAGAAATGGAACTGTTCTAACAGTGATCATCACTATTCGCTTTCCCAGCTAAAAAAACTAGTTGAAAAGTGATGATCTGTCTTCAAAAGCAAAAGGAAAGTGTCAGTGTAGCCATAACTAGCCTAGTCTTATCTCTGAAGCTCTTTTTTTAAAAAATGTGAATTACAAATGAAAAAATAGAACCCTACTAGTTAGGAAAAGTCAAAAATATAAGGAAGCCATATATTTATCATTTAATCAAGAGATACCTAAAAACAGTATCATGATATGCATAAAAATCTTCCATTACAGGTAACCTTACGTAACAAGAGGTTTCCAGCCTGAAGAAAATTCAGTTGCCTGGATTAGATTCCCTTATACCTTGTTCTTTGCTCTGAATTTGGTAAGAGTAACACATCTCAATAAGAAGTATGGAAGAAATTACATACAGAAAAAGAGATATTGATGTTTTGAAGAAAATTTGAAAGTTTCATCTGATAAATAATAATGATATTATAATAGTAATATGTTGTACACTCTTCTCTGAGTGTTCAATGGGACTATGTATATATGAATTAGCTTATTTACTCTTATTTACTTAAAAAGCAGTCCCAGCCCCCATTTTAAATGGTACTTCCAGAGTTGTACTAAGGGCATGATTTTCTGGAAAAAACATCCTTACATGGAACTTTATTATATATCACACTGTATCATTACCAAATAAACTGATTTACTGAATAAAAATATCTGTAATGATAGTATGAAAAACAGAATTTTTCATTATCTTGGATCTGGATGTCAACTGCCATGTTTAAAAGTGACAATAAAATATTAGTTTTAGAAAAGAGTATATCAACTTAAATCCTTCAAAATGTCAGTCTGGGGCCACGAAGCACTAAAAGATAAAACGAGAGAGAAAGGCATTTTACGGGAAGTGGTCTATTCACAGAAGGCTTTTTTGTCAACTTCTCCCTGTATAAAAAAGGACACAAGATATTTCTCGCCCTTTGAAAACGTACATTTCCCTGCTAAAAGCAGGTTTAGGCTTCATCTCTCCTCTCCCACTCCACCTGCAGTCGTGTGATTTGGCTACTTGGCCATCTCTGTGCCTTGGCATTTCTGCCATCCACTGAACACAGCAGGTGCAAGACACAATTTGACTGCATTCTCCGTGACTCCCAGTTCAGCCTAGGAGTACAAACCACATCCATACCTCTAACAGAGACTGCATTGACTAAAATGCTAACAAACATTTCCATTTGGCACCTAGCACTTTGAATAGCTTAATCAATATATGGGTAGGAGAAGCTGGTGCACATATTACCTTTTCCTCTATTGGCTCAGCCTCTATTTTTCTGTTATCTCAATTACCGATTTCTAGGAGCTGAGGGTAGTGCACACTGGGCCTATAAAGCATAGTTATTTGCAGATATTGTGGAAAAATTAAGTGTCATTTCTTGCAGTGAATTTTAACTATGTCCAAATGTGCTTGATGAACATGATATCCTAGTTCCACATGTTTTGGGATATTAGATTTGGGTAGAAAGAAGTCTTGTTTAAAGTTTTTCCTTTTTTCTAATATTGAGACTATTAATGATACTCATTACCTTTCTATACCATGGATTTCACCACTGGGAAGGTCCAGCAGAAGAAATACAGGGACCAAAAGAGAAGAATGAGTATTAGGAAGAAAAAAGCAGGAAAAACTAATAAACAAACAAACAAAACCCCAAATCTTGACAAAAGTTATCAGTGTCTTAAGGAGTCTTTACCTCGTTGTGATATAAACACAAGAGAAGTTAACTTCTTACTTGCTGTCCTACACATTCTGCATCAGCTTCCTTCTCTTTGTCTCAAATGATATCTTGGGAAGATGCCTATAGTTTTGGGATCTCTTTCAGTTCCTAAGATCATCCCAATTAAAAGTTTTAAGCTCAAATTCTGTTATAATAATCTCCTTTCTTCTTTTCCCTCAGTCAAGATGGAGCCAGAACCCCAACTTCTTGCTGGAAAGGGGAAGGAATTTGTTTGATCTGGGCTAATACTAGGGAGAAGATATTATAATATCTTATTATTATACTATACTCCCTAGGGAGAAGGGTAGTAGTTTCAGAAAGCCAGCTGACAATCTTAAATTCCCTAGAAAGAAAAAACAAAAGATTCCCTAGAAAGAGAGGGACTGAGGTTTGGGGCTTCCATGTCTTGAATAAATGTTCAATGTTCTTATGGATTCTACACATTTAGTCCCTTCTTCCTGGTCTCAAACAATATGACTTTCAGGCACTATTGTTTTGTTCTCCTATATTTTTAAACAAGTAGTTTTTCAAATTGCTGGTCAGTTTTGCAATGTTTCCCAACTTTTTCCACTTGCCTCCAAGGAAATTTTCAGACATTTTTTTTCCCCCTAACATGAAATGTTAATACTACAAACAGACTGTATGTTCATTTATGTACTGTGACCCTGGGGAGGGTCCCAACCCACAAGCTGCCTAGGTTTCCCTTGCCCTGAAGAAACCATTTTTACCTCCTTGGGACAGTATCATTCCCATTGAGAAGGTTTGGTTTAGAGGATTGCTATTAACATTTTTTTTTCACATGAGCCTGAGAAAGAATAGAAAGAAAAGAAAAGAAGAAAGAATAGAAAATAGAAATAATAGAAAATATATCACAAACAGTGTAGCAGGAGATACTGTTTTATGAAATGCTTTTCCAAAATTATATAATAGTGTGTTTGTGTGCTTCTATATAGTCATAATGTACTTCTTTTTTTAAAAGATTGGTTTTTTTTTTATTTGACAGAGAGAGATCACAAGTAGGCAGAGAGGCAGGCAAAGAGAGAGAGGAGGAAGCAGGCTCCCTGCTGAGCAGAGAGCCTGATGCAAGGCTTGATCCCAGGACCCTGAGATCATGACCCGAGCCAAGGTGGAGGCTTTAACCCACTGAGCCACCCAGGCACCCCTAAAATGTACTTCTTAATTTAAGTTTTGGTCAAATGTTGAAAGTCAGTGTTGTAACAGATAAGCACTAGGACAGGAACATACAACACAGGTGTGCACGCGCGCGCACACACACACACACACACACTGGAAAACCATTAAGTAGGAAAGACATTTTCCTAACTTAATTTTCAAAACATTGCTCTGGGTTGGGTTACTATAGAGCAATATTGTCATGTTAGACAGAGAAGTGGTTAATTTTTAATCCTTTATCTCCTTTCCATTCCAAATTCCAAATCATTCTTCTGGGATCCTTGCTGAAAAAATTGGAATCCATTGCCTCACCATTAAATTCTTAGTCAAAGTCCCTTTTTCCTTAGTATTTTTTTAGCAGAAAGGGTGATTTCTTCTTATATTAATAATTGACATGAACATTAGGTAGTGTCATTTTTTTTAAAGATTTTATTTATATATATTAGAGAGAGAAAGAGAAATAGCCCAGAGGGGCAGTGAGATGGAGAAGCTGACTCCCGCTGAGCAGGGAGCCCAATGTGGGGCTCAATCCTGAGACCCTGGGATCAGGACCTGAGCTGATGTCAGATGCTTAACCAACTAAGCCACCCAGGGGTCCCAGGTAATGTCATTTTATGAGTTATACTATCAGAAGCAAGACTACTTACTCAATAGTTGTTACTGATCATGGTTCTGTGATGATTAAGTTGCAGTATTGTTTTGGAAAATGTGAAAGATTGGTGCAAACTGTGTTGGTCTCTCTCTTTCCTTCAATTCATTAGAGCTAAGGAGCTGGAAGCAGTGAAAGCAATACCTCCAGCAACGTGTTCTAAGGCAGAACCAAGAGACTGGGGGTGCTCAGAAGGATTGCATTGTTATTTAGTTACTTGGTTTTATTTGTTTGCACGCTTTGTTTTGGGATAGGGGCAACTCCAGCAATGAGGATAAAAAGTAGAAAAGGACCAGTCTCCAGTGCTCTGGAATAGTTTCAAAGGGCTGGTAATCTGAATGGAGATGTGGGCTGGTGGGGGCAGGGACCCCATTGATCATGATGGGGACTTTGGCAAACTGGAGAGGAAATGCCCTGTCAAAAGGCGGCCACAGAGACCTCCAGAGGGAGCCCAATTTTGCAAGATTTTTAAATAGAAGCTAGACGCCTAGATTTTTACCTGAAATTAATTTGCAACTAATTTTACATTGTGTAAACACTGCACAGATCCAAGATGAGTGAGCTAAACATAACCTGAAGCTTGTTGGTTTGCAATTTTTGGAGCAATGGCAACTTCATCATAAGGCTCCTAGAGAGGAGAACAGCTAACCAGGCACAACCTCCAAACTGGCTGGCTCCTGGGGCAAGAGGACAGTCGAAGGTTCACATCCATGTGTCTAAGTATTTGTAAGATATAAATAAAGCTAATGAACTTAATATTAAGTCAAGTATCTTCTTCAAGACAGTCTTGGCAAATGTACTTTAAACAACACGATTTTTAATATTCATGTATAACTATGTTTTTGTTTTTGTTTTTGTTTTGTTTTATGGCTTAAAGTAGCCAAAGTCTTAGAAGACCAAATTTAATTACTATTAGCATGTCTGTATGTTTTGCTGATGGATCATACTGTTAGGAGTAAAGATATAAAGACATAACTGGTAAGTCATTTACACTAATTTAATAAAATAAAAGCAAAATTATTGATGTATTATGATAACATGATTTTTCACATAAATTTTACCCTACTATCAAAATGGATTAAAACAATGGTTGGCAAACTCAGGCTGGTGGGCTGGCGGGATGTTTTTGTAAATAAAGATTTACTGGAACACAGCCTTGCCTGTTCATTCACACAGCGCTTCTGCCTGCTTTTGTGATATAACCGCAGGACTGAGTAGTTGTAGCAAGGCTAGATGAAGTACAAAGCCTAAAATATTTAATACCTGGTCCTTTACAGAAAAAGTTTGTTAATACTTGATCTGAAGAATGAAAAATTAAAATGTGATTTTATTAAAGGTTACAAACTTAAATATATTCTTTTTTTTTTTTAATTTTTTTTATTTTTTATAAACATATATTTTTATCCCCAGGGGTACAGGTCTGTGAATCACCAGGTTTACACACTTCACAGCACTCACCAAATCACATGCCCTCCCCAATGTCCATAATCCCAACCCCTTCTCCCAAACCCCCTCCCCCCGGCAACCCTCAGTTTGTTTTGTGAGATTAAGAGTCACTTATGGTTTGTCTCCCTCCCAATCCCATCTTGTTTCATTTATTCTTCTTCTACCCACTTAAGCCTCCATGTTGCATCACCACTTCCTCATATCAGGGAGATCATATGATAGTTGTCTTTCTCTGCTTGACTTATTTCGCTAAGCATGATACGCTCTAGTTCCATCCATGTTGTTGCAAATGGCAAGATTTCATTTCTTTTGATGGCTGCATAGTATTCCATTGTGTATATATACCACATCTTCTTGATCCATTCATCTGTTGATGGACATCTAGGTTCTTTCCATAGTTTGGCTATTGTGGACATTGCTGCTATAAACATTCGGGTGCATGTGCCCCTTTGGATCACTACATTTGTATCTTTAGGGTAAATACCCAATAGTGCAATTGCTGGGTCATAGGGCAGTTCTATTTTCAACATTTTGAGGAACCTCCATGCTGTTTTCCAGAGTGGCTGCACCAGCTTGCATTCCCACCAACAGTGTAGGAGGGTTCCCCTTTCTCCGCATCCTCGCCAGCATCTGTCATTTCCTGACTTGTTGATTTTAGCCATTCTGACTGGTGTGAGGTGATATCTCATTGTGGTTTTGATTTGTATTTCCCTGATGCCGAGTGATATGGAGCACTTTTTCATGTGTCTGTTGGCCATCTGGATGTCTTCTTTGCAGAAATGTCTGTTCATGTCCTCTGCCCATTTCTTGATTGGATTATTTGTTCTTTGGGTGTTGAGTTTGCTAAGTTCTTTATAGATTCTGGACACTAGTCCTTTATCTGATATGTCGTTTGCAAATATCTTCTCCCATTCTGTCAGTTGTCTTTTGATTTTGTTAACTGTTTCCTTTGCTGTGCAAAAGCTTTTGATCTTGATGAAATCCCAGTAGTTCATTTTTTCCCTTGCTTCCCTTGCCTTTTGCGTTGTTCCTAGGAAGATGTTGCTGCGGCAGAGGTCGAAGAGGTTGCTGCCCGTGTTCTCCTCAAGGATTTTGATGGATTCCTTTCGTACATTGAGATCCTTCATCCATTTTGAGTCTATTTTTGTGTGTGGTGTAAGGAAATGGTCCAATTTCATTTTTCTGCATGTGGCTGTCCAATTTTCCCAGCACCATTTATTGAAAAGGCTGTCTTTTTTCCATTGGACATTCTTTCCTGCTTTGTCGAAGATTAGTTGACCATAGATTTGAGGGTCTATTTCTGGGCTCTCTATTCTGTTCCATTGATCTATGTGTCTGTTTTTGTGCCAGTACCATGCTGTCTTGATGATGACAGCTTTGTAACAGAGCTTGAAGTCCGGAATTGTGATGCCACCAACGTTGGCTTTCTTTTTCAATATCCCTTTGGCTATTCGAGGTCTTTTCTGGTTCCATATAAATTTTAGAATTATTTGTTCCATTTCTTTGAAAAAGATGGATGGTACTTTGATAGGAATTGCATTAAATGTGTAGATTGCTTTAGGTAGCATAGACATTTTCACAATATTTATTCTTCCAATCCAGGAGCATGGAACATTTTTCCATTTCTTTGTGTCTTCCTCAATTTCTTTCATGAGTACTTTATAGTTTTCTGAGTATAGATTCTGTGTCTCTTTGGTTAGGTTTATTCCTAGGTATCTTATGGTTTTGGATGCAATTGTAAATGGGATTGACTCCTTAATATCTCTTTCTTCTGTCTTGCTGTTGGTGTAGAGAAATGCAACTGATTTCTGTGCATTGATTTTATATCCTGACACTTTACTGAATTCCTGTATAAGTTCTAGCAGTTTTGGAGTGGAGTCTTTTGGGTTTTCCACATAGAGTATCATATCATCTGCGAAGAGTGATAATTTGACTTCTTCTTTGCCGATTTGGATGCCTTTAATTTCCTTTTGTTGTCTGATTGCTGAGGCTAGGACCTCTAGTACGATGTTGAATAGCAGTGGTGATAATGGACATCCCTGCCGTGTTCCTGACCTTAGCGGAAAAGCTTTCAGTTTTTCTCCATTGAGAATGATATTTGCGGTGGGTTTTTCATACATGGCTTTGATGATATTGAGGTATGTGCCCTCTATCCCTACACTTTGAAGAGTTTTGATCAGGAAGGGATGTTGTACTTTGTCAAATGCTTTTTCAGCATCTATTGAGAGTATCATATGGTTCTTGTTCTTTCTTTTATTGATGTGTTGTATCACATTGACTGATTTGCGGATGTTGAACCAACCTTGCAGCCCTGGAATAAATCCCACTTGGTCGTGGTGAATAATCTTTTTAATGTACTGTTGAATCCTATTGGCTAGTATTTTGTTGAGTATTTTCGCATCTGTGTTCATCAAGGATATCGGTCTATAGCTCTCTTTTATTCTTCATCAAAATATAAAGTAAATGTTAAAACTGAAAAAAGATCATTTTCAAAATTTTTTCTTCCAAAATACTTTAAATTGTATATTAAAATCAAACAGTAACATAATTATAATAAGCATCAATGTTTGAAAAAGAGTATTTAAATAAAGCCACATTATTTATTTTTAAAATTTTACTTAATTGTACCACATATTTTTGTAAATATGTGATTATTTGCAATTCCAGTTTCCAATGTCTAACTACTTGCCAGTGGCTTTAAGCCTGTTAAGTCTAGATTTACATATATACAGATGTGTAAGAAATAGGAATTGTTTAGTATCACAACGGTCTCTTCTGCCATTTTGTGTAACTGTTGGGATTCCATCATGCTACTTTATAATGAACTCCAGAATTACACATTAGAATGGGAAGAGAAAAAAGAAAAGCTGGTGTTCTGCACGACTAGAAAATGAAACCTCATTATGTGAGAAATTGCTGCGTTCATACTTGAAAAAAAGGATTTGATAAGTTAGTTCTTCTTTTCACGTACCTGTATGCTTCCACCATTCAACCTTTGTTGTGTGCTAACGCAGCTTCTGTCTCTCACGTTAGTAGAAGCACATCTCTAAACACTCGAAGGTTTGGACAACTCTATTTTTTTCGTCTCAGGGCTACAGCAAAAAATGTGGAGCCTGGCATTGCTAGTCTAGTCACCAGAGCAGACGTTTAGCTTTCTAGGTAGTGCTATGCCAATGCTGAGAATTGGATATCAAGGAGCAGAGGAAAAAGACTCAGGTCTTTTTTAATGAATCCATTTTTTGTGAATGTTTGTTGTAAGGGAAGCTTTGAAAACACAGGCTGGGAAGAAGGGCCCCTCCTGCCGGGGTCAGAGGGCAGCTCTGCTGCTAACGAAGTCTAGTTCTTACTGAGGGAGAAGGGAACTATGTGAGACCCATAGATTATGACCAGACACGTTGTCCGGGGAGGCTAAAGCAATTCTGCCCTTTTTGGTCAAGTTCCAGAAGCTGTGCTCAAACGGGGAGGAGGAGGAGAGTTTAGTAAAGGAACTACTCACAAGGAGAGGAATGAGCAAGATTCAAGGAAACCAACAGAGGACGTGCAATTCTTCCCTCCCCTATCTTTGGCCCCCTCAGGACAGACACCGTTGGAACACTGGAAAACAGTGGGGAAAACAGCTAACAACAGGAAGAACACATCAGCAGCTCTTAGTCTAAGAGTTCAAGGGGAAGCAACAACTACCAAATCCCAAAGAGAAAGCCCTAGCTGCCCTACAGAGCCCAGGATGGAGGGAGTTTGGGAAGGAATACTCCAATCTCACTGGAGTGAGATCTCCTCTCTCTCTCCCTCTGGCTGTCTCCTTCCACTGCCTCTCATGGGCCCATTAAACCAACGCCAAAGGGCACAGTCCTCTGATGCACTCCGGGTGGACAGGGTGGTGAACGGATCTCAGGGTTGAGGCAGGGAGTTGATGGAAAATATTCCACACACGCACGCACACACATGCACACATACAGAGAGTATCCCCTGTTTATTGAAGACAGACAGAAGCAGCTAAAACACTCTCAGCCTGGATACCATCCATCTTTAATAGGCTGTTTCCCAGATTTCAAAATGCATGTTTTTACTCTTTATTTAGGAAATTAACAATTTTGGCAATGTTGTTATTATGTACTTGCAGTTCCAACGATGATTATTTTGGAGAAGATCTTATTTGCAAAGTCTCTGCTCTGCCCATTCTTTAACAGGTGTTTGCAAACCCTGTCCTCAGCCATGTTCTGAATCAGACCAGCACAGAGGATCAGAGTGGAGGAGTATAGCAAGGAGAGATGTTCACTGGAGAGAAAAAGCTGTTAGCACACTCTCTATACACAGAGCTGGTAATATACTGCACTAGTAACATCAGTTAGTAATATCTCTAATTTGGGGTTGGCAAAGCAGAACATAGAGAAAAATGCAGGACACCAGATTAAGGAAGCCTACACATCCTTAAAATGCCAGGGAGAAAATAAATAAATAAATAAATACACTACTGCTTGCTCCTAAAAGAGCTGAAATTGCCCTTGTCATTGGATTTTTTTGCCTGTCAGGAGAGTTTAGGTAAAAATAGTAATAGGTATTTCCAAAGAGCTACTCTAGAAGTAGAATTACTTCTCCCAAAGGATGCTATTTACCACATACACTGTAGCCTCAAACCTTGCTGCCACTTTGTCTGACTCCCCGAAGTGAAACCTGCCACCCTCTCCCTGTCTCTCCTAAGTGCTTTAAACCTCTCCCATCACGATTTTCCAAAGACCTATTTCTACTCCAGGGGTATTCGCTATCATTTGTTTCATAATCAATCTTAAGATTTTTTGTAGGATGGGGGAAATTAAAATCTCCAGTGCTGGGACGCCTGGGTGGCTCAGTTGGTTAAGTGGCTGCCTTCGGCTCAGGTCATGATCCCAGCGTCCTGGGATCTAGTCCTGCATCTGGTTCCTTGCTCAGCAGGGAGCCTCTTCTCCTTCTGCCTCTGCCTGCCACTCTGTCTGCCTGTGCTCGCACTCTCTCTCTGACAAATAAATAAATAAAATCTTTAAAAAAAAAAAAAATCTCCAGTGCAACTCTGGTCAATTTCTTTGGAACTATCTGGTGTGTCCACAGTCAGTGGTCTGCCAAACTCCCCTTGGACTTCTTTCACTGTTTCTAGTATGGCCTCCTCTAGCTTTGGAAAATATTTGCTCCAACTTGCCTATAAGACTCTACTGCTAGGACTGCTCTCAGGCTCCTGGGGCTGGCATTTCCCAGAGGCAGCAACCCCCAAAGGGGCAACCTTACTTAACCAATGAGCAGGAGGTGGGGGAGGGAAAAGCCTACCTCCCTGTCTTCAAGATGGAGGTCTCTCAGGATTAATGGAAAAGCCAGCTCTGCCTGGGGAGGATGGTACTGAGGCCACCCTCAGGAAGAATTTCCTGAACAATTACCCTTTGCTGGCTTGTTTCTTTTCCTTATCCAGCTTCAGCCCCTCCCTAACGGTGCCTCCAGGAAGGAGTCCCTTCCCTAATGAATCTCTATCACACGAACCCTCATCTCAAGATCTGCTTCTGAGGATCCCGATCTAAGAAGCATCTTTAGGGTAGGATGAAAGGTCTCCAGCAAAACCATCCCTGATTCCTCATATACCATCTTGTCTCATTATTCATGAAAACATGTATAGAATTCAGCATGGGTAAGAAATGACAGATTCATGATACCAACCCCAACAAAATTGCGTATCTTCGGATAAAGGTCATGAGCGTTGTTTCTGTTTTAATGTGGTTAGGAAGAGGTAAACTCGGGGAGAAACTGGAAAAATTAGTTCAAGCTGACAACAAGCTCCCAGTTTAAAAGCTGACATTGACGTGTTTTCACCATGGGGGCTTCTCCAGTCTGCTCCAGGCTGTTCCCTGTCAGTGGTTAGCCAAGGGGACGACAGACAAAGGAAGGAAAATAGCATTAATGTGCCGACCTCCCGCTTCGTTTGAAATTGCTAGTAGTGAAGGCTGAGTTGGTAAGAGCTTTTAAAAGCATCTGTTCACCCAATCTTTTGAAAAGTTCTGTAGACTTCCAGCTCAGACCAACAAATGATCTCTCTTCTTCTTCACTCACTTCTAAAATAAAATCCTTCATCCAGAGTGTAGAAGCTCCTCACTCCAGACCATCTTGGGGAGAAAGATTTTGTCAACTCTGCCCTGAACATGGCTTTATTTAACATCTTAATCCTAACAAATCTCATTTTTGATTGATTTCTGATTTCTCTTTTATTAAATTAAGGCTTGCAACTGGCTATATGCTTCCGGAAGTGAGTTTGCCACTTCCCTACAAATCTAATGGAGCCCTTAATTACAGGAAGCTCTGTTGGTGCCTAGTACACTTCACGGGCTCCAGGGAATTCCAAAATACATCTTATTCCTTGTCAGAGAGATAAGATAAATGAAGCATTCCCAGCTTGCGGCTTCCTGTCTAAAACCTTGCAGAAATGGAAAGGCAGTTTAAAAAATTAACTCTCAATTTCTTTCCTCATAATAGAAACTGTTTGTCTTCAGTCATTTTACACCATACTTTTCGTAGTTCATGTGGGCTCAGGGAAAGAATCTAGGACATTGAATCAGAAGGTTAAGGTTCAAGTTCTAGTTTGTTTCATTTAATAGCTATGAGGAAAATTCTCAATTCTTTACCTATTAAAACATTTAAAAATCAACACACATAAAAAAAAAAAAACAAAAAAACCCAGTCCTAAATACTAAAAGTGGTTGTTTAGAGGATAACATAATAAAATCAACAAACACAATTTACAGTGAAATGTGAAAATATTTTTTATACTATAGTAACTATCGAAATAGTTATTCCCATTATTCCACCATTATTAGGTGTCGAGTTCAAGGGAATTACAGACTCTATCCCCCTTTCCAAGATCCAAAAAGTACTTGTGTGTCCATTAACAGACCAATGGAGCTTATATATGACTTTCTTTTTTTGTTTAATTAACATATAATGTATTATTAGCCCCAGGGGTACAGGTGTGTGAACCACCAGGTTTACACACTTCACAGCACTCACCCTAGCACATACTCTCCCCAGTGTCCATAACCCCACCTCCTATATATGACTTTCTTTAATCTTACAAATTTTACCTCCAATATTTTAACCTTTTATGCTTTTGTTTTGTCTATTTGTTGACTTTTATTTTCCTTACTCCTGGTGGAGCAGGAAAATCGCCTCATAGTCTTTACATCATAAGAACTTGCCCCCCCACCACCAAAAAACTCAAGAACATTTCATACTGAACATGTATCTATTTGGCTATGTCGAATGCAATAATGTGCATATGGGGTGACTCCTACAGATTGTGCAAAAAACTAAACTTGGAAAGAAAACATCTGAACTTGACACCTTTTTGTAACTTCAAGGTTACATACATTTCTCTATTATTTAACACAGTGAACCTATCTGCACCTGCTGTGTCATCTATGAAGTCTCAATATTATCCATTTATCAGACTTGTCGTGAGGCTGACGGATAAACACCAGCTTTTAAACACTATTATTAATAGCATTGTTATTCTAACAATAAGGGTTAATAAGAAAAAACATTTTTATTACATTTCCCATCAGCGGTACAAGTTTACATCATTTTCATATTTAGATATTTACGTATTCATACTTCCTTTTGCATATTTTTCTTTCAGGGGATCCCATTGTTCCAATGCTACAATTCATAAGTCATAAATTCCTCTTGCTGTTATATCCTAGTGTTTTTTCCCTTTGCTTTGTCCTGGCCACGCACTCATAGTTCTATTTTCTCTTCACCTCCTCCCTTGACTGAAGAGCCTCTGTGCTGTTCCCCAATCATTCTCTTAGCCAGCTCTTCGTAGCACACAGAAATGATCACATCCCTCCTCTGTCTATAATCCTTTCATTAATTACCCATATCTATGTGTTTACTTCCAAAAACCTTTAAATGCCTTTCTAACCCTCTAACCCTTCCGACCTGTTTTTATTCCCACATCTTCGTAAGAACTTGACTTTTCCAGGAAACTGGAATTACTTGACATTCCCCCCACCATCCCCTTCCTTACACTCATGCTTCTGCCCTCATTTCCTTTCCTGGGAATCCTTCCTCCCTTTTTTCTGGCTTTCATGATCTTATGTACTCATCAAAGCAGAGCACAAATGCCAGCTCCCTTCTGAACCCGGACCTCAGAAAGGATTAGTCTTTAATTCCTCTGCTCATGCCCAATACTTCAATCACTGTGATTTCATTTACAGTATTTCCCTGGTATTACACACACATACACACATGCATGAATGTGTGTGTGTGTGTGTGTGTGTATCCTTATATATCCCTATATATCTCTTCTCTCTAAAGGCAGATAAAATAAATAAAATGCTTTTATCTTCCAACACCACAGTGCCTTGAATGCTATTAAATATGCATTGAAAGATGAGAGTTGCATAATTTAGGGGCAAATGAAAGGAATGGAAGAAATGTTCTACCTGTTCAAAGACCTTTATTTGAATGTGGCTTCCTTGCACAGAATGTCCTATTTCTATGCCCTTCCATTTCCTCATCAAAACTTACTTGCGTTGATATCTCTTTGTAACCCTAGCAATCAGATAATTGGATAAATTGATTTATAATGTTTTAATAGTAAGTGCTAAAAGTTGCATACAAATTAATACATTGGTGGGACACCTGGGTGGCTCAGTTGGTTAAGCAGCTGCCTTCGGCTCAGGTCATGATCCCAGCGTCCGGCGATCCCAGAGTCCCACATCGGGCTCCTTGCTTGGCAGGGAGCCTGCTTCTCCCTCTGCCTCTGCCTGCCACTCTGTCTGCTTGTGCTTGCTCTCACTTCTCTCTCTATGACAGATGAATAAATAAAATCTTTAAAAAAAAAATTAATACATTGGAGTACAATGACCTCCTCTAAAGTGGGAACTCTAGGAGAAGATATCAGCAAATGGAAAAGATACCTGGAAACAGAGGGCTTTGTGGTCCTCTTTTCACAGGTGACACTCACCCACCTACTGTGCCTCCATATGAAGCACCCTGAGCTTGTACACAAAGCAAGAAGAAGGAGTCTCTTGCTGGAGAAAACCAGAGATATTAGTTGCCCATGGCCAGAGAGACAACCAGTATGTTCCAAGGGTCAGAGTATCTTTCAAGGAACAGGTCATTATCTTACCCATCTAGCAATGGAACCAGGAAGAAGCTGGCAACATGAGATTTGAATAAAAAGGCGAACTTTGAGGTTCAGCTGACAAGGTGGCACTTTTCTTTGGAATAAGAGCCCAAACCTAAATTACCTCTGTTTGCCAATAAAGCTCTAACTCTTCAGTCTCAATGTGCTGTTACAACAAGTGAGTTTCCCCTATCTAAAGGGCTGCCCTTCGCAGATCTCACTCCTGAATGAAGGTCGCCAGCATTAGTGAAGAACATAAAACTCAACTGACCCTCGATGCAATATTTTGGACTCCTCACAGAGTTGAATAGGAGTTGTTAAAACATGTGTAAAGGCAGATTTAGATTCACACATTCAGCAATCCTTGATGTTTCTGGGGCCTTTCCTCTAACCAGGGCCAACACTGCATTTAGATTTTTATACACGCCTGCTGAGAGGGGACATTTTCCTCAAATGTACCTGGGGCCAGTATAAGGCTTTTGAAATGCTGCTGAGCCAAGTTCCAATTGATAGGTTTATTGAGACCATGTTATGTAGTAAGCTGCCGCAGTCCCATACTTTAAAACTCAACGATGTGTAAAGAATGCAAAAGCTGATAGATAGTCCTTTATAAAAAACCGTTAGCAATCCCTGCTTAGAGGGCTTGTCAAGCATGCTTCAAGTAGATGAAAGAAAGCCTACAATAAATAGACTTTGCACAGAAAACTTCAAAAGGGAAATACTTTCACTTGGGCAAAAGTGTGTAGTATGATTATGTTTCTGTGAAAAGCCCCAATTGCAAAAGTGTAGTAATAATAGTAATAATCAATGTCACAATAAGTCACCTTATGTGTACAAAGAAGAATTCAAAGTAGTTTCAGTGAGTAGATTCAAGAGCTCTAAGACCTCCATTTTCCTCATCTGTCAAATGGGAACGATCAGATATTCCATTTCTTCTCCAGAGATCGCTTGCATGAACAACATTAAAAAGCAATTATAACACTAGAGACTAGTGTGTGAACATCAGCTGATTATTACTATGACCTGCTTTTATAAGAGAGTTTGCTCTTGCTGTAACCACACTTGGCTGACGTTACAGGGAATGAGATGCACTCTGAGACTGACACCATTGGAACTCAGATAAAAATAATTACAAGGAATTGGACATAGCTAGCAACCTATTTATATTTTTGTAGGTTTTATAAAGGACCTCTTTTGTAGGTTTTACAATTTGCAAATCATTTTTTATATTTAGATCATAATAAAATGTTAAAATAAAATGGGTTTGGCATCTCTCAGTTAGAGATGTCCTGGTAGTATTAAGCCAGGGCTGTGATTTAGGCAGTTGTTTTAAATCAGCCTTTATAGCATGTACAGGAGTCAGCTGCTTTGGCTGACTTCTTCCCTCTTTTCTGGGGAAGTGGCTCTCTACAGAACAATGCCCTAAGAAAATTCCCAGCCACTTAAGAATTGCAAGAGTCACCCAGATGGTATTCTGCTTTAACCTATAGAAAACTGTCTTCAGGGCACCTGGGTGGCTCAGTCGGTTAAGCCTCTGCCTTTGGCTCAGGTCATGATCCCAGGGTCCTGAGGTCAAGTCCTGCATGAGGCTCCTTGCTCAGTGGAGAGGCTGCTATTGCCTCTTCCTCTGCTTGCCCTCCTACCCCCCAACTCATGCGCTCTCTCTCTCTCTCTCTCTCATTCTCTGTATATCACACTCTCTCTCATGCTCTTGCTCTCTCGAATAAATCAATAAAGTCTTCAATAAAAAAAGAAACTGTCTTCATTAAGAATACTCACAGACCTCAGAAAAATCCAATAAAATCATATATATATATATATATATATATATATATATAAAATATATATAAACATATAGGTTATTTTTCTATGTAATGCTGACAACCACTGTTTTTTAATAGCCAGCATGACCAATTAAATAACTGATCTTCCTGAATTCACTATGTGCTGGATCATCATATGAGTCACCTCAGTATGACTGGAAAACAGAAGGTAAAAAATAGAATCTATTTTTCCTCTCAAAAGCATATCTCCATTTCCAAAGGCACAGAGAATGTGATGTAGGTAGTTTACCACAGCTTCGAACTAGAAGACGTGACACACTGCTTTAGAGTGACAGGCACGGCCAGATGTGCTCCTGACGGGGTTTCCTTTATTCTATCAGCTCCATGCTGGGACAGCTTCATGGTCATAACGCTATACATCCTGCCCTGAGATTTCTGATTTCCGCCTTTAGAAAAATCAAACCAAACTTGAACGTCCTAGTTTTAAAAATAGCAGAATACAAAGACTTTGATGGCTTTTATTTTCATTGTTTTGGGCCGTTTGAACAATATAATTTTTGAATCTGGTTAAGAACTCATCTAAGTACTTCTAGAAGCTACTCTAAAAAATGGAAACACACATCATAAAAATTGAAAGAAAATAAAAGTGCAAATGCCATGCTTTAAAATACATTAAACACAACAAAGATAGACTGCCTTTTATTGTGACTTCTTTTATAGAAATATTTTGTTTAAGAGACAGGAAAGAAATGGGAGACTATTTAATAAGTAAGATAAACAGGACACTATTTTTTTTAACATGAAACTATTAAATGGTGTACATATTTAACAGAAAATGAAAATGTTTGAAATTATTACACATATTTGTTGATCTTGTACATATTTGCTTTGATTTGTTATGTAATATGTGACAGGATTTAATTGAGTTCATATCCAGGTTAAATGTGTGGCTTGAATCCTTACAAAGAGGCTGGAAGTTTCCTAATTTATTTACAGTTGCAGGCTCCAGGCTGGTCAGGCAGTTATATTACTGCACTGTGTGGGCTATTCTCCATCCCCTACTGTTGTTGTTAAGAAACACTGCATATGATTTTGGAAATAAACAACTATGCTTTCCTCTTCTTGCTCAGGTACAGATGAATAGTGTCAGGAAAGACCTTCTATACTAGTAATTCTGAAATAAGGTGTATTAAATGAATGTACAATAAACTTAATGAAGGTAGAGACTAACTGAAGAATTTCTGATGAATACAATGTCAAATGCCCCGCTTTTATAGTACACAGCGTCAAACGTATTATTTTCCCTAAAAGCTGTACAAGTATAACCAGTCTACTCTAATTTCAGGATATTTTGTTAATCATTAGCTCAATAAAAAAAGAAGTCTCTTCCTTTTATCTCGTTAGGCCCGTAATCATTCATCAGCCTACGTGTTCTGTCCATCCTTACTCTTTTTCTGAGTAATTCCCCTTAGTCCTTCAAATCTCAACTCAGTTGTCACGCTGTCAAGGAAGACTTTCTGAAAATCCTCATTATTTCAAAGTTTCCTAGAGTTCTCCCTGACTCCTCTCTTTTCTATTCTTTATCCAGTCTAGCAGCTAACTCTGTTGCTCAACCTTGAAATTATATCCAGAATGCAGCCACTTTTCAATACCTGTAATGCTGCTACTGGCTGCTGATACAAACTTATTTGTTCCTATACTAGCAAAGAGACTTCTCTTTGGTCTTTCTGTTTCCACCTTTGCTCCTTAGAGCCCAAGTCAACGTTTTAAGACATGTCAGACCATACTACTCCTTAGGGTGCACCAAAGCTTCCCAACTTACAAAGAAAAAGTCAATGCCTGTGAAGTCAGCTAGAAGGCCCTACTTCACCCATACTCTTATCCCAACTCAGGATCCCTCTGACCTCTCTCTCTCCCGTTACTCATCCCGCTACCTCTGCTTGTTATATCCTTCCCCAGAATGTACCCATTTATTTCACTTATTGCTTCTCTAAAAGAAGATTTTTTTTCCTGTTCTATTCAATAAAAACAGAGATTTTTTCCCATGGTGTTTACTATTATATACTTGAGATGGAAAAGGCACACACAACGGGCACTCAAAAATACTGTTTAAGTGAATACATCACTATACTTGTCTCTCAAGGCACAGACATTCCTCCATGTGATTGTTTGTTTAGCATTTGCTTTCCCTACTCTCAAGGTTGACATAAACACCCTGAGTTCTACACCATTTATGTTTTATCTATCGTGTATCCTCAATGCCCAGCACATGCCAGCCCCTACTACTTTGTGCCATTATATATGCTTATTAAATGAAATAGTGAAAGGAAAATAGTATGATATCTTCCTCTTTCTTTTCTAATGTGCTTACAATATATCAAAATTAAAACATTTCTGTAATCAGTTAGGTATTCACCACTTGATCTTTTTGTAATATCTCCATAAAGCAATCCGAATTTTCAGTTATCTGTCTTCCATAAGTACCTCATTCAAAAGATACTTTTGTTAGCTCTTTTGCATAAATACCTCATTTAGAAGATCAGTACCCCTTTTTCTTTACAATAGGCAGAAACAGACTTAATTTATGTATTCCTTGCTTAGAAGCTCAGTGTAATTTTGCAATTATCATTCTAATCCATGAGGCTAGACAAAGCAAATATAGATGACACCTTGTTGCATGCGTTCACAAGAGCAGCAAAAAACAAAGCAACATAATTCTTCAGAAGAAGCAGTAGCCTCATGTAAATCAGAAAGGTCACTGCACTCCAGATTTTGTTTGAGCCTGTTCCCTCGTCACCAGTTTTCTTACCAGAAGCCATCAGTTTAAAAGGAGGGTGCTATTTTTTTTTTTTTCCTCCCCTGTCTGAAGACAGACTTGCTCGAGTCACTGGCCATGCCTGTGGTTGAGTAGACTCGAGCTTGTTAACACCCATGCCCTCTGGTATAATAAAGCCTCCCTTCCATCGACTGTGTTTGGTTGAAGGGGAGGACATGAAGTTCCCATTTAATAACTCCAGAAAGCAAACGGCAGGGCAAAAGTGAGTGATATCACGGAGGCATGACATGTTTTTCAGACCTCTTCCAAAATGGGCTTTGGGCTACAGGTCTGTCTGCAGTTGGTGGCCAAGGAAGACAGCTGTGTGAGTCACGTTCTGCTTGGCTTGCAGTAGTATAGGCAAAAATGGGGATTTCTGATTCTGTGGAGTCCTCACGGACCATATCATTAAAACACAGATTTTACGTTTCAAATTTGTTTAAACTTCCAGTTTTTGAGTTGTGAAAGAAAATGTGAAATAGATCTCCACTTTCTGTGGATCATGAATTCGTTAAGAAATTCTAAGTTAAATTCTTGTTACTGAAATTAAACTTATAAGGCCCTGTTGGCTGCAAGGAGCTACATGGAGACCCTAGCACATCTAGCTAATTATATCTTATACCCAGGGTCTCATTCCTTACCTATGCACTTCTCTTATAACTGTTCAAAATTAGGTAATAATCTGCAACATAAGAAATATTTAGCAGTTTAACTTACATAAATCTCATTTTAACCCACACAGCTCTGGGCATGATCACTGGTTATCTGCATTCCAGATTGTTCGTTTCTCCCTCAGTTCTGTGTTTCTTCTACCCTAACTCTAACATCTCTGGTTGTAACACTTGTTCCTATCTGAGAGGAAATATGATGGCCCCCAAAAGTTACTACTAGGTATGTCAGACTTTTAGAAAGCACTCAATAAAAACTATTTGAATGCAGGAATGAGTAGGTAAATTAATGAATATATTTGAGTACATTTATAGGCACCAAACCTAAAATATAGAACTAAAGTGGCTTTACCCTCTAGAACAGAAATTCATTCAATACATAATTTCTGAAAACCTGTTCTAGGCTCTGAGAATGCAGTAGTGAACAAACAGACACATTTCTTGCACTGATGCAAATCATAGCCAGTAAGAAAGGAATAAATAAATCCTTGTTTGTTTACTAAAAATAGTAATAGGAGTAGTAAGAATAAGAGGCAATACTGTGTAATATGTAGCTCTTCGTGCTGAACATGATTCTAAGTGCTATCTCTACCATCCATCCATCCATCCATCCATCCATCCATCCATTCTCCTATTCCTCACTACTGCTCCTTAAGTTAGATGCTGTGAATGTATCATTTTACAGGTGTAAGAATTGAGGCACAGAGAAGTTATGTAATTTGTCCAAGGTTTTATTCCCTGTAAGTTGTGTAATAGGAATTGGGATTAAGATAGTCTGGTCTCATAGTCCATATTCTTAACTTCACTATATTGCATCTTTAAAGATATATCATGTGTCATAAGTGACATAAAAATAAATGAAGCAGCATAAGGAGATAAAGAGTGATAGGAGAGGTTGTATGGGGAACTCAGTTTTTGTCATGGTGATTCAAAAATATATCCACTAACTCTTTGATATTCTTTTTTACAAAAAGGGGAGACTAATTTCTCTCCCCTTGATTGAAGGCTGGATTTTGAATTCTAACAAATTAGGTAAACTGAAAGAAAAGGTGTATTGACTTTCAAGACTTAAGTTATAAATCTTGGGACTCGACACTTCTTTGTTCTCTCTGTCTTGGGCCCCTCAATCTGGGGAAAATTAGTTGCCATAGTGCAAAGGCACTCAACCATCTCTAGAAGATGTTCACAGGGAGACAGGCTGAACCAGCATTAACTTGTCAGATTTGTGAGCCACCTTGAGTAGAAACATGAATCCCACTCAAGCACTCAGATGACTATAGCCCTGGCTGATATGGCTGAAACCTCTGAGTCAGATCCACCAAGCTAAGCTAATCCCAGATACATAAACCATGTGATATAATACATAATCATCATTTTAAGCCACTACATTTTGGGATACTTTTTAGACAGCAATAAAAATCTAACAGAGTGGTCAAGAAGGTAACATTTAGCCAGATACTTAAATCAAGTAAAGAAACAATGGGACTATTTTGGGGAAAGATTTTAGGCCGTGAATAAAACATGTACAAAGACTTCGAGTATGTTTGTTGTGTTTAAGGAACAGTAAGTTGTCTGTAGCAGCAAGACAAAGAGAAGAGTGGCAGGAGTAAGGTCAGAAACCCAGGCATCAACAGTAGAAAAATTCATGTCATTGTAGGATTGGATCTCTCTTTGTCCTACGAATTGATTGAACAGTTATGAACAGGGAGTCACACTGTGAAAAAGATCCCTATGGCTGCTGGGTGGATAATAGACTGTAACAGAGTCAGAATACAATCACTGAGGTCCCTTAAGAAGCTATTTTTTTTTAAAGATTTTATTTATTTATTTGACAGAGAGAGATCACAAGTAGGCAGAGAGAGAGGAGGAAGTAGGCTCCCTGCTGAGAAGAGAGTCCATGCGGGACTGGATCCCAGGACCCTGAGATCATGACCTGAGCCAAAGGCAGAGGCTTAACCCACTGAGCCACCCAGGTGCCCACGAAGCTATTTTAATAACAATGGTGGCTTGGACTAGAGTTTTCATGGTAGAAATGATGAGAAAGTGTCCAATTTAAGATTCAAAGATAAAACCAATAAGACTTGCTGATGGATTGGATAAAGATGTACTACATGGGTCCCTGGCAAAACAGTGATTTCAAGGCCCACTATGTCCACTCTGAGAAAGTATTTTGGAGAACCTAAAATTGGTAAATTTGGTTGGAATGTGTTAACACAATCTCTTCCTTGGGCTTATGGGGAAGATAATTAAAATATAAAGGTAAATAAGAACAAACACTCATTCTGTTTTCTTTTGATGCTTTTTCCAAGAATATTGTACTGTATCTTCTGGTGAGATAAATGGAATCTATCACTCTAAAACATACCCTTATGAGATGTGAAATTAGAAGAGAAAAGAATTATTATTGAGTTAAACTCCTCTTGTGTTTGTTCAACAAGAAACCAATATGAAATTAGCTTACTTCTTGAAAATTAGAAATGGTGATATCAGCAATGGGACAGCCTTTGGAATTGGAGCACATACTATTTGTGCCCAGTCGTGGTAAATTCTTCCCATTAGTACGTCCAGCTCTGCAAAGACAGCTTTCGTGGACTAAGACCGTGGCCACCACTCCAATCCACAACTCTTAATAAGCACATCAGTATGCAATTAATTTAAAAATTAACTAAAATCCCTAACTAATTGGACCAAAGTAGCTCTGATGAGTGGTGGTATCCCACAGCATTGCCTTACCAAGCCTTTTGGACATTTTTGGAGAGTCTTGAAAAGACTCGATCAGGAAACGTAACACAGTCACCTGTCACCTGTTTTGCTTTTTAGGCAAAAGCTATCAAGATTGTGTTTTTTAAAACAGCACAGATTCTTCTCAAGAAGTTTATGCTCTACGCTCTTTGCTCCTAATTCTATCTCCTTATTCTGCAAAAAAGAAAATATCCTCTGTGGTCAAGACTGACCCTGTGCTGAGGTGCAGGAATTCTTCTAAGACAAGATAGATAAGATACCTATTAAATCAAGCCACTAAGAGTCCAAGAGACCAGGTTGTGGGTGCTTCTAAATTCTTAGCACTCACCAGCATGTCAAGACTGGTCAAGGTCAAGATTTGCCCTTTTCCACTGGAACTATTGGTGTAGCTCTGATTTCACATATTTTCATCATGTGATAGTGTTGAATTTCCCCATTCCCTTTGAAATTAGTCACAGTCATGTGACTCATTTTGGCCAATGAAAAGTAATATGAAATGACATTTATTTCTTCCAGACAGAAGTTTTGTGAGACACTCTATAATTACCACATTCCCTTTCTCTCCCCCTTGGTTATCGTAAGAGCACGTGTAAAGATAGATCTTCTTTCAGCTGAACCCCTAAGTGATTGTACTAAATGGGAGCCTGCCTTCCACCGTGTACCTCTGTGCTACATGGGTGACAAGATATAAACTTTTGTTGGGCTTATCCTTTGAGATTTGAGGATTGTTTGTTATTACAGCATGACTTAAACTATCCTGGCTGATATAATTCCCAAATCCTATTAAACCTCAGGCAAGGTGCAAAAGACATTATAGGACTGGAGAAGGTTGATAGCATGTTCCAAAATATCATAAAGTGAATCTGAGATGACCATAGCACTCCAAGAAATAAGGAAGTGATTTGTTTATATTCCTCTGACCACATTCATGCATTTATGTCAGAACTATTGCCTTGTGTTTTTGATTGAACGAGTAGCCTCAAGAGAATTCCATGAGAAATGATTCCTGCACACCGAGGATGAGTTTTAATGGGAGCAACATGACTCAGGACTAGTTGCCAAAAAGAGGTCTCCTGATTTTTCTGACATGAAGCAGGTTCTGTCATAGTTAACAGGAAGCAGACAGAACTCCTCAACATTTACATTCGCCATCCTTAGGGTGATACCTTTTGTGCTGCTGACATTGTTTCTGTCAATGTGTAAAGTATACAGCTCTATGAAGTAACTCACTCTCCTCCTTCAAAGATTTAATTAAGTAAATCACATGCTATGGCACTCTTCCATTCTGCCTGATGAGTATGTAGTGAAAAATTTATTGTTGTTAGATCTCAGGGTGATTTATTTTTCTCCAGGGTCTATGGAGAGTACTGTTTGCCCATATTTAGTATCTTTGTTGGTGGAGGGTAGCAGTGTGTATTTTGTGGAAATAGAAACAAAGAGTTTATAATGCATATGTACCCCAGTTAATTCTGTCATGCTGACTATCAGAATTCCATTGTCTTATTTGTCACTAGCAACAATGTCCCACTGAGTTTTTCATGCCAAAAATTATTTTCGTTTTTCCTTTATTCCAGTGATACCCAATCAGATGGTAAATAAGCACACCAACTCTGTACCTCAACTTCTAGCGGGATTACCTATAAGCTGTGTGACCTGGGGACACATTACTTAACCATCCTGTGCCTCGGTTTTATTAGTTATAAAATAAGATAATGATTGCTCTACTTACATAAGGTTGGTGTGAGGATTTTATGTTAGTACATGTACAGTATATAGTTCAGTGCCTAGAGTATTTTAAGGTCTAAATAAATGCCAACTTTTATTTTTTTATATTTAACTTTTTGTTCCCATGGAAGAAATCTGTTGATCATGTGTGTTATACTTCTACTTAAGTCAAAGTAGAAAAGGAGGAAGAGTGGATTGGGAATATTGGTACTTGCATTGCATTTTTTTTTTCAAAAAGAACACAAAATGTATGCATTCATTGATGCTTTAGGCAAACAGGTGTGTTTACTTATTTATATTATCATAGCCCTTTGGTGCTAATAAGAATAATACATATTTGAGGTCAGGAACCCTACTTTTTCCTCTTTTACATCCCCTGCTTCTACCTTATACTATTCAAATCATAAAATAATTCTTCATTGAAAAAGAAAACGAGTAAATAAATTAAAGACTCTCCCTTTTACATTTTGTATCTTAAATTCCCATTAAAACATTGGACCTTAGTGCCCTCAACTGCATTTTAAAGATATTTCTGAACTTCATTACTCATCATCCTGAGAACCTGATAAAAGTACACATTCTTTGGCCACACCCTTCAGGATTTGATATAGGACGACTTGGATAGAACCCAAGGATGGAAATTTTAATAATATATAAAAGGAGATTCTGACTACTTGTTAGGCTCAGGGACCATTCCTTGTAGATCTCTTCTAACTCCCACATTGCATGAGACTAAGGTCAGCTGAACTCAACTCAAAAGATGTGTTGAGGTTTTAGAAATAGCAGGCCCAACTGGTTAACATCAGAATTGGAATTCTTTTCTCTTTATAACATCCTTCTACAACAGGTTCCCATGTCATATTGTGGTAAGTAACTCCACAAGTCTCTTAAGCATGCTTTTTTTCCTTCTTTCTTCAAAAAAACCTATTAAGGACTGAGCTGTGTGCTCCACTTAATGAACCCATATAAATTATCACCTGGCTAAAAATAGTTTTAAAAAATCAAACAATCCTGTCATAAAGCAGTAAGGAGAACAGTTTGAGTAATGAAAAGATTATTTAGATGACTCAAGTCACCAACAGTTTATTCTTCCACTAAAAAACAAAAATGCATAGTTTCAGATATTTGCCAAGTTTCAGTCTTTGAAAAGCTGTAACTTACAAAGCAGACATTTCCTTTGACACATGATTCATAGCAAAATTTTGTTATGAATCACAGCAATCTGCAAAGGAATCCCTGTTGCCCCAACTTTTCAATGATTTACCATTCCAAGCTAAAATAATTAATCAAATCTGGACAGAGTAGGAGGTGGAGTGGTGTACGTTACGTTTTCATAACCAGCAATAAAACTAAGTCATCGCAACTAAGTGATGAGATTTTTTTTTTAATTTTATTTATTTATTTATTTGAGAGAGAAAGCTAGCAAGACAGAGAGAGACCACAAGCAGGGGGAGCAGCAGAGGGAGAGGCAGAAGCAGGATCCCCACTGAGCAGGAAGTCTGATGTGGGGCTTGATCCCAGACCCTGAGATCATGACCAAAGCAAAAGGCAGCTGCTTAACCATCTGAGCCACTCACGTGCCCAAGTGATAAGATTTTTTGACCCAACAGACATTATCCAAGGCCAAACAGGTAACATGTCATAATTGAAAAGAAAGCTAACTATATATATTTTTAAATTAATATATACATATATATATACACACAGTATAGATAGATATAATCTATTTTGCACTTAGATCAATAGTCTCTTAACTCTATGCAGTTCAAAAATAGTGACGTTTTGATAGTAAGTGGTAAAATCAGGAAGCTTATCTAAAATATGTCACCTTCTGTTCAGCCCCTTGTTGGTTTTCTTCATACAGTTATTACATCCTATAACTATTTTATGTGTGTGTGCTCGTGTTTCCTAACTTCCAACTATAACTGAGCTTCTCAAGGGTAAAGAGAACCTTCTTCATTGCTTTGCCCCCATACTTAATCACAGTACTTGGAATATGATAAGTAGTCAATAAATATTTGTTCAAAGAGTGTATATACTCTCTTTTTTACTTTTTTAATGAGCCTATGATCCTGGTGTTATACTAGGCATGTGGAGATATTCCAGTGAGCCTGTGAAATAGGCAAGTAGCTTATTAAAAAAATTATAATTCAACTGGATCTTGTAATTTGTCCAAGATCTCCTTACTTCCAGTCCAGAGTACTTCCCACTAAGCCCCCACAACCACTAATAATAATTTTTTAAAAACTTGACATAACCTAGGTCTCAAAATCCCAAAACACTTTTTTCCTAATTCTTGTGGATTTATAACGTTATTTCCAACTTAGCAATCACCAATGTTTCAAGCCAACACCAAACCATAAAACTTAAACTGAAACAGAAACCTGAATACTTGGTTGTTTCATTGAGTCACATAACAACAGAAAGTATCAACATAAGAGCCACAGGAAAGAAAAACTTCTTAAGTTTTATTAATCAGACAATTTTTTACATTAGTCTTGAACTTTCTAGTTGAAGAATTTAACAACTCAATTGACATACAAAATTTTTGGTTTTCTGAGTGTGGGAAAGCAGAAGCCAGTTAAGGGCACACTGCCCCTGGAACCCTTGCTAAATCCCTCAGTGGCCTGCCCTGCCCTCATGTTACACACTGAGTAAAGCCCTTGACTTCTTGGCCTTTCCAAAGAGTTATGCAAATTTCTTGAGCTATATTTGCCCCTAGTCACCCTTGGCTTGGCTTTTAGATTCTACTTAGAAAGTAAGAATAAGAAAACAATAAATTAAAATTTATCTAATTTATTATTATTTATTTAATTTGTTACTGTTGTTATTCAAAATTTCTCAAACATTTTTAGAAATTTGCATTACTTCTACCCATAAATTCTTGTTTATGTTTTACCCAGAATCTATACCTTTGGTTGGTGGTATTATTTTTTTTTCTCATTCCTCTTTTTCCAACCTGTAGAAACATCAACAACAATAGCAACAAAAATAATAATACCTATGTCACATTTATCCTGTATCTTGCACTCCACTATTTCCAGTAGATGTCCCAGTGGTCTGTAAGGTAGAGACAGTTATCAACTCCATTTTACACATAAGGAAGCAGACACGAGTATAGCCTTGCCAAGTAGGCTAGCTGGATCTAAAGATAATGATCTAAAGTAGGCTGTTCCTGTAAGAAAATCTGATGACAGTTAATAAAAACAATCATATCTCATCCCACTCTACACATATTTGCTAGCTAACTTTAAGAAGTCTTTTCTCAGCCATGGTCTCAGCCAAGGAAAGGTAACTGGCTATATGCAATCCAACCTTATATTCCCTGGACAGCCTCAATCTCTCGTTGCACACGCACATGAGTGATTGCCCTAGTCTAGTCACCAGGGCTCCTGAGTTGGCCTCATCATCTGTAAAGATTTCAAATATCCTCTTCCTGGTGTGCATAGGTGGCTCAGTAGGTTGAACATCTAACTCTTGATCTCAGCCCAAGTCTTGATTTTGGAGTTAAAGCTCCACATTTGGCTCCACACTAAATATGGAGTCTATTTAAAAAAAACAAACAAACAAACAAACAAAAAAAAACAAGGTGGGTATTAGAGAGGGCATGGATTGCATGGAGCACTGGGTGTGGTGCAAAAACAATGAATACTGTTACACTGAAAAGAAACGAAAAATTAAAAAACAACAACAACAACAAAAGCCTCTTCCTCTATGAGTCTGCATCTTCAAGCACTTGTTTCAGCCATACAAAGCTATTGAACCCTTCACAACATACATTTAAAGTTCACAAAGAACTCCATCTTAGAATTCTTTTTCATTTCTACTTCTATTGAGAGCTTACTCACTCTTCAAAATTCAACTTCCTTACTGCCATAGTTTCTTCTAAACCTTCCTCAAATGACCACAGTGCTAATTTATTATTCCTTCCTCTGTAATGTTCCACAATGTGATTATTTCATTCTATTGTGCAATATTACTACTTGTCAATACTTCGTGGAGGTTATATGCACCTTGCAGACAGGGACATTGCTTGCCTTAGTTGTCTTTCTCACATATTGCCAAAGTCAGAATTGGCACATAATCGTACCTCAAAAACATCTGATTCATTAAGCAAACATGCAGAGTTATCCAGAAGCAGAATCTTTGCTTTCCTCAACTTCCCAAGCTGATATTTGGTAACTCCACCATTTGGGCTGCTCAAACACAAAATATTTGGCCTAGTCAATCACTTCAATGACTTCAAATAAAATAAAGTTCCAAGAGATTTTCTAGAAAACCTAAGTTGGGACTTATGTGTATTCATTGAATGAAAGAAAGTGTTTTCTTCCAAAAATGTGCTGACCGTTGCTTACTAATTGTGAAAAACATCAGTTCTTAGTTGTTTTTAGTTATTTTTCTTCATTTGCAATTACATTCCATCTACTTAAGGTAGAGTACTAATCAAGATGTATTTAATTTGAATGACCTTTGGAAAAGGCATAGTTATAGGCTATTTTTTAAAGAAGTATCCTTTTAAACAGGATTTCAGGGGCGCCTGGGTGGCTCAGTGGGTTAAGCCACTGCCTTTGGCTCAGGTCATGATCTCAGGGTCCTGGGATTGAGCCCCACATCAGGCCCTCTGCTCAGCAGGGAGCTTACTTCCCCTTCTCTCTCTGCCTGCCTCTCTGCCTACCTGTGATCTCTCTCTCTCTCTCTGTCAAATAAATAAATTAAAATCTTTAAAAAAAAAAAAAAAAAAAACAGGATTTCAGGATACGACCTTAGAGTACATTCTGCTGCTCTGTTTATAGCAGAGATATTAATCTGAATTCACCATATGATTCCACAATAGGAGACTATTCCCCCAGCCTCCCTGTAACTGGGCTGGGACATGTGATTGAGTTCTGGCCAATGGCAAGGGGCAATAAAACCTCTTCCAAGGCTGCTCTTTAAAGTTTCCCAGGAGTCCTCCAGCATTCTTCTGCAGCTGCTGCAGTGTTTGGAGGATGAATGTATATGTGGTCTAGTTGCAAGATGGGGAAGAGTTTCATTTGTCCAGTCTGAGACCTGGTGTGATTGACAAATAAACTTTTATTTTTAAACTATTGGGATTTTTTAATTATACTGCAGTCACAAAGTTTAGTGAGATGAACTGATGGATAATATCAACAGGTTTAGGAGTGCCATTGCTCCTTTGTAGGCGCTGAGTTTAACTAGGAAGTAGCCATGACACACAGGCTAGAATATCCAAAATCATTTCCATGGCCCATATGGTTTCTGATGATCTGATTCTCTGTCCAGAATGTCTTTGCCTTTCTTTACTGGATAGATACTGGGACTCTCAGCTCAGGTGTTAAGACTCCAAGGAAAATTTTCTTGACCTTGTCCAGGTTAGGTTTGCCTCTAAAGGTCTCCAGTGTGGATGTGCTTCTCATCATTATAACACTTACTTCATGCTATTATTGTCTATTTGCTTTTCACCTCCCTACCCCCACTGCAGACTGAGAGCTCCTTGAAGATAGGTAATGTGATTTTATTCCTTTTTATTCCCCAATGCTTAGCACAATGCTTGTTGCATAGTGTTCAATAAGCCTTTGTGGAAGGAAGAAAAGAAGAGAGAAAATATGCTTAAACAAAATACCCAAACACAAAGAGGCTTTTCCAAGCAAACCTATAGGGAGTGATTTCCTCTACCCAACAGTGTTTTATGAGTTCTCATAATAATAAAGTCCAATCTCCCCATGCAGGAAAGGAGAATCTGATCCATTATCTTCCTGTTTCCAACTCTTACATCATTGTCTCAGTATGCGGGTGTGGGGGAGTGTGGGGGAATCAACAGACAGTACATAATGCAGCTTACAGAGACCACTGACACCCCCACATAAGAAAGAGCATGAATCCAATCACTACACGAAATTCCAATTCTTGCCTACTTCTTAAACAGAAACAAAGAACACTGACTGTGGATAAATAAAGCAGGCGTGAACAATTTAGCCTCAGTTGGGTTTTGTACACATTTTTTAAGATGGTGTCAGTGATGAGTAGAGGGCTTATGAAGTTCCAAAATGAGACGTGAAATGAACGTAGAACCTATTAGAGAAACTGGACTTCGCTAAGAGATTTAATCTCTCTGGGCCTCAGTTTCTTCATGTACACAATTAGAACTCAACCTCAAATCCTCCAAAATACTATACTTCGGTGAAATTTCATTAAAATATATTTATTTTGCATGTAGATCATATATATTTTTATAAAAACTAACTTAAATAATGACCATAATTAGGTTTGTGATCATGTTTATAATTGTAGGCATTTTACATACATTTCCATAACTGTTCAAAATGCCATTATCATCTATACTAATTTGTTATTTACCTTAAAGTTTGTGGTGAAATAGATGTGAAACTCATACATACAGTTAATTCAATCAATGATTAAGAGTTAGAAATTGTGTCTGCAGGACATCCAAGAGCAGTCAATTTGCTCTTCAATTGATTATGTAGGATCCCTGTACTTCCCTGTGAAAAGAAAATATCAGGCCAAAAATTCAGGGATTAGGGTTAATGCCTTGAAAATATGCAAGCAAGCACACCCATAAGCATGGATACACACTAGATTTAAAGAGCTGACTGCTATTGAAAGGAAATTATCACTGAGGATGAGCGAATCATAACACTAGACAAAGGAAACCCAAAGGTTAAAAAGACAAAAAAATAAAATAAAATAAAATAAAAAACAATGAAGAAAGGGTATGGAGCAATTTAAGATTTAGCACAAAAGAAAGGCCAAGCAGCTCAGATCTTGATGATGTTTCAGGGTGTGAATTTGTGGGGAGGACTGGAGAGGGAAGAGGGGAGCCAAAGATTCAGAAAAGAGGTACCTGCGCAATATTCTAGATTCAAGGGACGTGAAATGAAAAACAGCCATCAAACATGACTAAAAGCAAAATTTGAAATGGGTATAAAGCTGTGAGAATTTAAAAAAAAAAGCTATAAAAATGGGAAATATAAAGAGAGAATGAATAGTGACAACTGTGGTTGCTTCAAAGGACATGGATACAAACAGCCAGCTGGTCAGCCTCACTGTTGATGTGCAAAATTGCCCAGGCTGCACCGGGGAGTGAGAGACAGAGGGCTGGCCAGAAACCAGAATGTTTGATTGACCCTCAACGCTGTGCAGATCCTGCCCTAGACAGTCTAGAGAAAACCTTTTGATGGAATCTATTGCTAGTTATGTTTTCCTCCTCGCACAGGTTTTAAGACTGAGTATTATTGGTTTGCTATGCTAGAGTTTCTGTGATTTCGTTGCAACTGTTAACTGTTCCCTGGAGATTCTGGCCTTGTGTCTGGAATTTTACGGATTTCCAACAAAGGTTTATATTAAATTTCCCAGTTAAGAATGCTATCAGGCTGATTTATACCACCATCTGTCAGCCCTCGCCACGTGACAGAGTGATTTCATTTACATAATGGGCCTAATATGTCTTTTCTGATAGGGCATTTCCTGCAGCTCCCCGTCACAAAGTTTTAATTTAATGCTAACAAGGAAAATCCATATTCCCTTTCTCTCTAGGTAACAACTGGTAGGTTTCATTCTCTTTTCTATAGACACTTAAAAGGTAGCAGGTGACAGAAGGAATGTTTTTCCCTGACTTAAATTGCCATCCTGAAAACCTGTGCCATTTTCGCCTGTCTCCCTTCTTCACATGTATGTCGACGTTATTCACTCATTTATCCTTTCCACATATATTTCCTGAGTGTCCACACTCCCAGACAGGGACTTAGGCACTGAGAACACTAGAGGCCAAGTTCCCTTGGTGCGGACATCCTAGGGAAAATACTGAACAATTAAACAAATAAATAGACGAGATGATGGCAGATAGCATCAAGAACTAGGAAGAAAGGCCACAGAGGGAGAATTCATTACACGTAATAGACAGGATGAGGGGTCAGCCAGGAGCATAGATGGGAGGAAAGAACTCTAGTAATTTTGGCGCTCTTGACAAAAGGACAAAAATTTTCTTTAAAAAACCAAAGCCTGTCATTTTCCTGACAATAGAACACAAGTAGATATAGATTAAATATATATTTAGATGGGTCAAAGTATAGAATTACTTTTAGAGCTTTTCTTATTATCATCCTTACCCTAGAACAACAATGATTTGTCACTTTTAATTCTCATAAATAAAATGATTATACTTTAAATTTATTTTGAATAAATTTGATTTAAAAATTGATAAAATTTATTTGATAAATTTATTTTGATACAATTACTTGGCATATCGTGAGAAAAATGAGATGTCTTCAATGTTTAAAGGCATTGAAAACTGTTGTCCTACCAAACCAGGACCTTTTCATTTTGATGATCAAGGGGCATTTAGAGTCATAGAGGAGGACCTAAATGTTACCAATAGCTCATGGAAATGTAGACTTAATTTGGGTTATTCATAGGAGATGTACACAATTGACAGTGTGAAGAATGCTATGTTGTTTCATAGCAACAAGTGTAACAAGGGTTTTTCTTAAGCATGTCATCATAATCATTAATAATAAGGTTGAGCAACAAATCAACTTATTTTTTGAAAAGCAGTCTTGGTAACTGATAAAATAATGCAAGGTTCACTGGCTTCTGAAGAAAACATGGTCTGAGAACATCCATTCTGTTTTCTTCCTGGACCAATGCGAATAATAATGTTCAGAACCAAACTTGTTTTTTTGATCCATAAACATGTTTTACCAGCTCCTTTTCTTTTTCTAGTGTCTTCCAGGTCTTACCTACCATAAAAGCAACTACCAACTGAGGTCAATGCCCATCATTTCTTCTTTGGATGACCTCAGTAGTATTCTAACTCGTATTCTGGTTTGGTTTAGTTTTGGAAGCGCCAGAAGGTCTAAATAAAAGGGAGTCAGAGCGGAAATCCCTTTCAAAGGGTGGGGCTTGACAAATGTCTTGAGGCTGCATTTTCCTAAGAAGTAAAATGCAACAAGCACTCAGTTTACTCATTTCCTTGATTTAAAGGTAAGTGATTACTGTTGGAGATGGGTTGTATTTACCGACCTCTCTTCACTTCTCCTTTTTTGGATCTATCTTCCCAAATGAAACTAGGTTATTTTTCTGAAACACAAAGTGGATTTCAAGACTCACTGCGTAAAACAATTGACAAGCTATTTCCCATTGTATTCTAGGGATTGGTATCCAACCTCCCCAAATGGACAAAAACCCTTGCAATCTGCTTCTAGCTAGCCTTCCAGCTTTTCTGTCTACCACTCCCTCGCGGCTGTGCAGTCTCTACACTGTAGCTCCTTTGGCCACCTTAATCCCTCATAATTTCTGAATAGTCTATGCTATCTCTAAGGTCTTTTCATCTCTATATAGCCTGCTTTTCACTGAAGTACTTTTCATGGCTCTCAAACATCATGAACTTCTGCTTATTTCTTAAGACCCTTCTAATGGTTGCTTCCTTTGGGAAAGCCCAAAGAACTCTAAATCTTTCTACTGCCTGTAGAACAAAATAAATAGTACATTAAAATAAAAAGCTTAATAATATAGGAATATTGGAGATATTAAGAAATCTTACATAAGTCAAGTATCTGACACGTTTTCAATTGTACTGATCTTTGTGAAGAAGCATATAGAACACTGTATGAATACTCTTCACACAGTGGACATAAAATTAAACGAAGTTTAGGAGGCTGCCTATGTAGGGATCCTCTCATGGACACAGGCTGACCTCTCCAGCAGGCACCATGCCATTCCAACAGATGGGCTCTGAGAGTGGAGGCCAAGAGAACATGCTGTCTATCAATCATTTTTTGTAAGCTCTGTTCATTTGTGATCTCTTTCAAGCTCTGCTCATTTTAAACTTCAGTGTCTAGGGTTAAGTGGTTGAATCTGGAAGTGTGATATGACAGCAATAAGTGTGGCTTGAGGAGAGCTTTGCCGATGTTACAAAATAAATTTGGAGTCCATTAATGAGTGTATTTGGGAGCAAAATAAATTGAGGAAGGATGTGACTTGTCCTCGGTGAATGATATACTCACACAAGTATCATGCATCATCTAATATTAAGGCAATGTCAGTTACTCCATCCCTTTTTAGTTTATTTTTTTTTATTTAACCACCATAGATTTCAACTTACTAAGAGAGGCAAAATGAAATGGTAGAGGAGGTATGAAGTCAGGATTCTGAAAATTTGAGTCATGGCTCAGGTTGTTACTGAAAAGAAATAATTTAACATCTTAATTTTATCATATGTGTAATGCAAGATTATAATTAACAAATCCTAAAAATTGCTTTCTACTAAAAAGACAATTAAATATAGAATGCACAAAAAGGTGTGTGTGCGTGTGTGTGTGTGTGTGTGTGTGTGTGCACTTGATGCCTTAGGGTACAATGTATTTGACCTTATGGCACCTTAATCACTGCTTTCTGACTTAACATTTTATTATCACTAGATTCTGGGTCCCTTGAAGCAGACATTACATGAGACTACACAACTCACTTTTGCAGAGTTACTCTATCATCCAACTCCAGGCAACAGTGTGTTTAAAGCTAAAAAAAAAAAAAAAAAAAAAAAAAAAAACCTACGATAGTGCTTTAAAACATACTTTGCGTAACAGATGTGTCCATTAATGACAGAATGGCATAAAATCATCAAAAATGTTTTTCTAAGGAAAATATTCAAGCTATCCCATTTCTGAACCCCTCCATTACCTCTACCTTCACTGGTCTTCATTCCTGTTCTACTTTGTCCTCACCCATTCTGCTTAATAATCTTTGTTCTCTTGACTTCACTTTGCCACAGATAGGTTCCTGAACCATTACCTTAGAAACATGTTTAATTTCAAAATTGAACCCCTCAGGTAGACTGATTCCTTTGGCTCACCTGAGACACCTGCCCTCAATAAATCTCTGTTCAGATTCTGTTGCTGCCTGAATAAACCCGAATCATTAAAAATATCTAATTAGTAATTGCTCAATTTGGTTATCAAATGTAACAATACAGTCACCATTCTACTTCAGGAAGCGTTCCTTAAGTGTTTGTTGTGTGAATAAATACTTTTCAAGGAAGCCACTCAATGGATCTCTGAATAACAAAATAGCTAGTGGATCTAAGTGCTCCTTTCCAGCTATTAAGGATTCTACCAATAATCAGAGGGACAGAAAAATGCACCTACTTTAACTTTCTAAAAATGTTCAAAGTAGCATATACACTAATGAGATGAATTCTCAAGAACTTATAATGTACTTTAAAAAATAAAATCTTGCATCCCCTAACAGCTCTTCATGCATCACCTGATTGCACACACCTTCCCTCCCAGAAAGAGATGATGGTCCAAGGAACCTGACTGCATGGCCAAAAATTACAATAAAAACATACAAAGAAACCAAACAGTATACACTAGGAACAACAGAATGAGGTTCCAGATATGATAATTATCAGATAAAATATAAAATAAATACATTTGTTACATTCAAAGAAAAGGAGAAAAAAAGGTGTATGAGTGGCAAGATGACTGACCAGATCGGAATAGGAACCAAAGACGATAGTTTCATAGGAGAAATTAAAAATTTAGCCAAGGGTTAGAAAGCAAATAAGACTCAGGTGGGAAATTAATGTATGGGAATAATGATCTGAAAAAAATGATACAAAATGCAGCACAAAGAAATAAAAAATGAGACAGATGCTAAGAGAATGGAAGACGGATAGAGAAGCCTGGCATTTATCTATTTGAAATTGCAGATAGAGACAAGAAGTATGATGGGAATGGTCAAGCCTGGTCCAAGAAACCTTTTTTTTTTTTTTTTAAATAATATTTAAAATCGTACTGTGATTTCTGTAGGCAAGCAGCTACAAAACTTATGACACAATTTAAGCCTTGGTAGACTTTCTTTAATAAAAGCAACACATTGTAGTTATGCTCTTCTAAAAGCTTAAATAGCTGTAGAACTTAGAAAAGCACAAAATCTTTCTCTATTATATTTGACAGGGAAGTACCATGTTTTATACTAAACAGCACCTATCTGCTAAAGTTATTAGTGGAGTAAGAATGCGGTGTTAGTAACTTTGCCATTATGAAGACTAACCTGTAAGCCATATTACTCTTAACATATACTCCAAAATGTAAGAAAATAACAATAATTAGTGTGACATCATTGGATTCACTCAGGTGAGTCACAATGTAGCCTCATAAAAATTCATTCTACTGTTCTGTATTAGCACCAAACCATTAACCATAGGTAATACAGAAAAGAATGCTGATTATGCCCACTAATTCTATATCCAAACTCTAATTTTTCTTTCCTGAGATTCTTAGCTCTTGAAGATTCCAGAGAAGTACACTGTCCCATAGTGTCCCAAGGGCACAAAAGGAAACATTAAAGTTTAACTCCCAATGGTAGATATGCCCACAATCTGTACCATGCAACTGCAGGGTATTCCAAATCCTCAAATATGGGTAGGCACCACTCTCACAATCTTTCAAACACTCCTTGAAATTGAAAGATTGCTCCTAAATTCTCTACTGAAGCCTTTCAGCATTTCATCATTCCAGTATCTAGCTCTTTGCCTGGTCTGATGTAGGCAGCATATCATGTCTGGTAAACATGGGGCTCTGGAGAAAGGCAAAGCTGAAATGGAGCCCAACACAGCAACTCACAGCCACGTGAGTCTTAGTGGGTTAATCAACATACCCAAGGTCACTGTCCTAATCCATAAAATTGTAATCTGTTAGTTCCTACCACATAGAGTTGCTGGGAGGATTAAATAACATGATAAATAGAAAGGATTCACCACAGAAGCTGCTACTTGATGTATCACCTTAGTAGGTCAATAATGATTCCCCTCATTATTACTGAGTATTTTCTGAATACCCGCCTGACCTCCAGAGTGTCTGCCATTCCATTTGCAATTAAAAAAAAAAAAAACACATTTATTTAACTTTATGTTCAGAAGCATTCATCTTTGGAAACAAAGGAGACCATCTCAAAAAACTTATTTTTGTTTTCTTTCTGTACATATGAAATAAAATGAATTTACGACAGGACTCGCACATGGCTCTGGATAGCACTTCATCTGCTGAGTCATATTTCTGACTGCTTCCTCCTCTCCCATAGCCTCTCAGAGCAGCTTCCTGTCTGCATACATTTTCCTTTTCACAACCAGCACAGATCTTTCTTCTTCCAGGAATACTTTTCTCTATTTCTGCTTCGCAGTACCTGCCTGCCCTTCAAATCACAACTCAAGGACGGTCCCTTCTAAGAAGCTTTTCTTGGCTATTCCACAGTCTCTCCCTGACAGGTGCCAGTGACCTTCATCTGTGCACCTACAGCGTAATTTCCACAGCACTGTCAAACCACTCTTCACCTTGCTTTGTCATGGCCTATTGGCATGTGGTTCAGCCACTACTTTCATAAGGGTTTTATTCATCCTTGGACCCTCGCACTAAGCACACTGCCTGTCACATAATAAATACTAAATATACTCAGATGGGTAAATGGCAGCCGACAGACGTTCAGTTCACATTGGCTAGGAGGATAGATGGAAGGATGAATAGATGGGTAGAAGGATAGATGGATGGAAAGAGAGAGAAGAAAAATACATGCTTGGTCTCTTCTAGTTAAAAAAAAA
This sequence comes from Mustela lutreola, assembly GCF_030435805.1. Lineage (NCBI taxonomy): Eukaryota > Metazoa > Chordata > Mammalia > Carnivora > Mustelidae > Mustela > Mustela lutreola. The sequence goes on from NC_081300.1 coordinate 42,823,353, forward strand.
ATCACATTATCACTAGACTAGAGTCTGATATAAAGATCACTTGCAATATGATTTAGGACAAGTTTTACTAATTCTCCTAGAGTAATAAAAATAACAGTTGTTTTTGTTGAAGTTAACATGATTAATGAAACTGTGAAGTGAAGTCCTTTCCTCCCCTTGCCAAAGTCACTCCCTGGTAGTACGTTCAAGCATTTAGTGACGTGCACTGGCTTTTTCAAAACCTCATTTAGTTCTACAGCTGGCTCAAGCCAGGTTCTGGCACAATCACTTTCATCTGAGAAGTAATGCCATCTTTTAAATTAGAGGGTGCAGTGAACTGAGCACCATACCCAGAGGACACAAATGGAAATCATTTAGAGTTGCCTGATCTTTCCTTTCACTCAAAACCAACACAAAACAAGCTAGTTCAGCAAATTGAGGCTATAAATAATATACAACACTTCATCATTTCAGTTACCTCTTTGTACGGCATCCAAGATGCCTACAGGCCTGGATAGAGCAGCCTTATTAGACACCAAGAGGATGGGGTAGCCACTAGCTGGCTAATCACAATACTGTCAAATTGCTACATCAAACGACTATAATTCACTGAATAGGACAGTTATTAAAATTCCAAGCTCTCTCTATGATGTGACCAGAATGATAATGGCAATACAGTCAGTCTTCCCTGCAAATGATGAGACACATTAGAGAAGGCATAGGCCCACCTATCTCCAATATTTTTTCTGCGAAAGCTACCTGTGATAAATAAATAGCATGATGAGTTTTGTGCCTTCTGTGATGTGACAGCATTTGTACAGAAGAAAATGTCCTAATTCCACTGAAAGCTCCGGTATAAGTTAAGGTCTTAATGTTCTATAAATCAGAGCACAGAACTCCGCACTAAAACCACCTTTCACAATTAAGGAAAGCAACAGCAAATTGGCTAATTAGCATAAGAGCATACACACACTGTTGTCTCTTAAGTGCCATTATTAAGCATTCTATATATAGTCATTTCAATTGTAAAATTTACAAATTATTTTCTTTTTTCTTATAATAAATCTTGGCACCCTTGTGACAAATGCTATAATCCTCACTAGGCAGAAAAGCCCTAAGCTAACATAAAATGAACTTTTTATGAAACCTATGAATCTAGAAAAGAAGCAATTGAATTAGTCTTGGCACCAATCTAAAACACACTTAGATTGGAAAATTACCAAATTTAACCCAATGAAACTCAGTTATGGTTTAATGAAAAGCAGTTAAAACAAGTTTTGAATTAATCTTTCTTCTTGATCATGAAAAAAATACACTTATGGAAAAACATAAAACTTCATAACAATGATTAGAAAATTATTTCATTCTGAAAACAAATGAGTTAGAACATTACTACCTAAAAGCATAATATGAAATCACTTAATAATGATAAGCTTCTATTCTACATAAGGAGGCAAATTGCAAAAAGATATACCAGAGCATTGCTTTGACTGTGCACTATTTCAGCTATGGAAAATGGCAGTAGTATGAATTCTTATTTACTGAAAGGTTATTTAAACTGATAAAATTGAATGTCATTGTGAAAGTGGTAGTTGAATTTTCTTTTTTCTAAATCCTGCAATATAGATGGATGATAGATGATAATGGTTGATAGATAATAGATAGATAGATGATAGATAGACATATGAAACTTAAGCAGATACAGGGTCATTAACTCACAGATTTGGAAAGGCATCTTTTAATGTATCATTTGTGTCAACATTAAACTTGACAGGATATGGATTAAACCGTATCATAATGGAGGAAAATCCCTCAAGGCCAGGTCACTGAACAAAGGTACACAGGCCTTCTAGACTTCTTCCACATTCTCAGATAAAATCAAGCCACAGAACAAAAAACAGACTCTTCTCTGATGGAATGGTCCCTAACCTGTGGGATAGGACCAACTAAGGGTTTTATGGTTATTGCAAAGGACCTGAAAACTCATCTCAGTTTCACCTAAATAAGCTGTCTATTTTCATCGATTAAATGGTGGTTATATACTTGCATATTAACATTCTTTAAAGATCCTGAGTAAAACTTCCTTTGTAAAGGCAAAGGCAATTCACAGGCTAAAAATATCAATCCTGCAAAGATGATAATCCTACTCCAGTTAATCCATCCATTTGGTGCCCTGCTGACCAAATCCCAATAGACTTCTTTTAGGAGTAGTGAGAAGCAGATGATCCCAATGGTTCTGAAATTAATTTAAAAGAATAAATATTTGCAAACAGGCAAGACGTTTTTTTGAAGATGAAGACTACTGCAGAAGACTTTGTCTTGAATGAATTAAAACACATTGCAAAGACGTAGCAATTTAATAAAGATAATGGGTGGTAAAGCCTAGATAGCCTGGCTCTTCCTTCCCAGATTTTGGGTTTTGAGCCTCACTTCAGAAGGAGTTAAGTGAAGATTTTAAAAAAGAAGAAAAAAGGCCTAATTTCTTCTTATATTTCTATAGTAATTTACTCTTTAATATTTGGTCCATGTATAATTTATTATTATACATAAGAAGAATATCATCATTTAAAAAATAGATATGCAGAATCTCATTAATGAGTATTATATAATTATTTGTTTCCCCACTGAATTAAGACATTATCCTTGTCACACACAAACCCCCATAAATGTTTAATAGTCAAACAGTGAAATTACCCTATATGTGCTTAATAGAAAATTAGTTTAAAAGTAATAATAATAATTTTAAAAGTTTACCACATTATAGGATTGTTTGCTTCCACTAAAATGGCCCATTTAGGTAAATATTTATCAATGTTCTATATTTTCTTCATTTCCTCAGTTAAAAAAGCAAGTTTCAGAATAGAATATATAATACGAATCAGGCTTTACAAGATATTTTAGTTTCTTTTTTAGAGAATAGATACAAAAATGAATTTTTTGTACATGGTTTCTATTTCCCTCTTTATCCTTTTCTGTATTTATTAATTTTTATTTTTACATTTTGTCAATAAAGAACCTTTATTCCATCTCCATATGATTTATTCCTATGGATATTTCCCTTTACAACTTACCACATTTTTTTTTAAAGACTTTATTTATTTATTTGACAGAGAGAGAAAGACAACATGAGAGGGAACACAAGCAGGGGAGCCGGGAGCCAGATGAGGGGCTTGATCCCAAGACCTTAGCTAAAGGCAGACACTTAATAAACTGAGCCACCCAAGAGCCCCTACAACTTACCACATTCCAAGCATATCCCTCAAATGAAAATGGGTCCCTATGCCTTGCCCTCATTGTGACGGGATAAACCGCACATATCTGTACATCTGTATTAGGCAGATGAATGGAATCAACCTGAGCTCTCCTGAACTAGAACAGTGGCTAATCAGTCTCTCTCCTACCTATCAATTAACCTATCTGAAAAGAAATGCTTAGCAATATCTTAAAGAAGAAAATTGAGACTTACATTTTTATTTTTGAATGACAAAATGCTGTTAAAAGGAAAAATATCTAATGGCATTGAAAAACGAGATTGCTAGAATTGGCGTGGCCTCATAAAGTTTCTCATCTTTAAACATAGCAGTCAAATATTGATCTCTTACTTAAGTTCTAGATACCATTTGTTTTATTAGTTTATATCAGTATATTGTTAAAAATGCTGCCAGTATGAGATTTTTTCTTTCATGTGCTAGAATAAACATTTGCAAAAGTGGCAATATTCAATTACCTAACTCTTTTTTTAAAAAGATGTTCAAGGTTCACAAACTCAAAAATTTCAAATTCAAACATTCTTATCTGATCACAGCCTTCTAGTGTTTAATTTCTAAAACATGTTTTTCCCTTAATTCATCTTTTCCTTAAAAGCTGGATCTCTTGGGTGCCTGGGTGGCTCAGTGGGTAAAGCCGCTGCCTTCGGCTAAGGTCATGATCTCAGGGTCCTGGGATCGAGTCCCGCATCGGGCTCTCTGTTCAGCAGGGGCCTGCTTCCTTCCCTTCCCCTCTCTCTGCCTGCCTCTCTGCCTGCTGTGATCTCTCTCTGTCAAATAAATAAATAAAATCTTAAAAAATAAAAAGCTGGATCTCTAAACGAATGGATAAAGAAGATATGGTCCATATATACAATGGAGTATTATGCCTCCATCAGAAAGGATGAATACCCAACTTTTGTATCAACATGGACAAGACTGGAGGAGACTATGTTGAGTGAAATAAGTCAAGCAGAGAGAGTCAACTATCATATGGTTTCACTGACTTGTGGAGCATAAGGAATAACACGGAGGACATTGGGAGATGGAGAGGAAAAGTGAGTTGAGGGATATTGGAGAGGAAGACATACCATGAGAGACTGTGGACTCTGAGAAACAAACTGAGGGTTTGAGAGAGGAGTGGGATGGGGGGTTGGGTGAGCCTGGTGGTGGGTATTAAGGAGGGCATGTATTGCATGGAGCATTGGGCGTGGTGCATCAACAATGAATTTTGGAACACTGAAAAAAAAATGAAAAAAAAAAAAAGGGTGGTTCTTGAGTCTTCATTGTTTACTTCTTCTTGCCTCAGAAGCCTAGACTTTACTGTCAATCTCAGTCACTCCCTAGACAATGTTCTGAACATGTCTGTTAATTCTTTGTCCTTCCATCATACTCCACTGGCAAAAATCACAATTCTGGAAAGTTCAGAAAGTCTATTTATTTTCAACTGTTATACAAAGGATGCTGAATAAGCCTAGAAAAAAAAAAAATGCATGACCTTGAAAACTGGAGTCATTACAAATTCAGTTTCCCATTCAAACTGGGCCTTCAGTGCATTTCAGTGCCATTATGGGATCCAAACACCCTGCCATATTTCTTCTCTTATTGGCTTTCTTTCTGTTTCAGGTCTCCACAGTGGCAATTCTGCATCATCTCCTCTGCCATTAAATGTAGTCTACCACCTTTTGCTTTTTCACAGCTGATAGCATAGTGTCCTACCTCACAAAGAAAATAGGATCATCAGAAAAAATTTTCCTGCTTCCTCTCACTTCACCGATTTTCATGCATGTAAATTCATCATGTCTCCATTCCTTTTGTCAAAATTGTTTCCCTGTCTAAAATCAATCTCTCCACTTATGTTAAAGCTTCTCCTTCTGTTTTTCCTATCCTTCTTTCCTCTGGAAGGAACCTGCTGCTATGAAAATTCATTTGTTTTTGTTTTTCTCTCTCTTGGAAGCATCTTAATCTCTGGTTTGTTCAATTTAGCATTTAAACGTACTTGAATTTCTTTCTCTGGCTTTTTTTTTTTTTTTTTTAACTCCTTCTCTCAACCCAAGTGTCTTGCTCTTTCTCTTCCTCTCAGCTGAAGTTCCTAAAAACATTTCCTATACACTCATTGTTTTCACTTCTTTATCTTCCATTCACTCCTCAAATTCTATGTTCTAGCTTCTTATTTTACTGAAACTACTGTTACTAAGATCATCCATAAACTTGATGCTAAATTTAATGGATAAGGTTTAGTATCACCTTGTATGAAGGCTTGCCCCCTTTGAGGCTATAGCACCACACTCTGCTAATGTCTTATTTCTTTGCCTCCTGTCTCTTAACTACTTTTCACAGAACCCTCTCCTTCTACTTATTTCTTAAAATAGCATGTTTGTCAGGACTTACCTCATCTGCTCCAACTCTTCAATTACCAACTATCTCCTGATAACTTCCAAACCTATATTTCCACTCCAGACTTTACTCTTTTGCTCTACCTCTGTATACTGAATTCTGTTGAATATATTTTCTTCTACAGCTTGGAGGCATCTTACAACATTCCAAAAGTTGAATCTTTCTCCACAAATTTATCTTGTATCCCAAGTTCCCTATTTTAGTAATGGCCCCAACTTTTATTCAGTTCAAGCAAGAAATCTGATTGACCCATTTGATTTCTCCCTTCCTTAAATCTTGCAGATCCTACTTACCTAATATTTCTGAGTTTCATTCATTCACTTCTATTATTAACTACAAGTCCAGATTTGTCCACTAAAGATACCCTATCACACCTCACTCCATATTCTATGCTCTAGCCATAGTAAATTTCTGGTTGTTCTCTAAATAACATGGCTACTCTTGCTTCAGAGATTCTGCATGACTGTCCCATCTGTCTAAAACATACTTCCCATACCCTGTCTTTTATTTCCAGGTTAGAGGTCAACAATTCTATAAGACATTTTTGATTTACTTACCACTCTCCTCTTAGAGAATTCAGTACTTCACCTAGATGTCCCTATCATAGTACTTACTATAATGTATGTTAACTGCCTGTTAACTTGCCTGTCACCCAAATAAGACTGTATGTTCTTTAAGAGAGACACGATGTCTTTTTTTTTTTTTTTCCTAATTATATTTCTAGTGCTTACTGTAGTGCCTGGCTCCATGTAGATAGATGATCTATCAACATTTGTTTCATGATTGATGTTGGCCAGTTGCCCAGAAGTATATCAGATAATAGAGAAAAGGCTTCTGACAATGGGGTAGGTAGACTATTAGGCAGATCAGAACACCTGCATAATTAAATTAAATATTTTTTTTTAAAGATTTTATTTATTTGGCAGACAGAGATCACAAGTAGGCAGAGAGGCAGGCAGAGAGAGAGGAGGAAGCAGGCTCCCTGCCAAGCAGAGAGCCCGATGCGGGGCTCGATCCCAGGACTCTGGGATCATGACCTGAGCCGAAGGCAGAGGCTTTAACCCACTGAGCCACCCAGGCGCCCCTAATTAAATTAAATATTAATCAAGAAGTGTTATTGTAAGAGCTATATTGACCAGTCTGGTAAGAAGTTATGCTGAAAGTACCTTTCTGACTGGGGATTTTTAACATGCCATATCTCATCATCATGTGGATTGTAAGGCCACTCTTTCCCCTCAGGTGGATAATGTCAGTGGCTCCTTCTCCACCCACTCAAAACAGTTTTGAAAGGAGAAAAGTAGTACCCCATCCACTTATTGCATTTTTGTGTTTTTAGCAAACTAGCTAATTGATGGGATAGTTTGAACATACTTTGCTTGCAACTGGGTTTAAACAGATATTAAGCAGTCATTCTCAATTATAGCTGGTGATTTTATGTCCATTTATTCAGTAGAGATGGCTACCAGAATCATCTCCAAATACCACTTTCCTGAGGAGACTTGGATCCTGCACATTCTGCCCCAGAAAGCAGTGTTAGTGAAGGGAGAGTGTCAGACATTCAACACAGATATCTAACTGTTCTGGGTGGTTAATAATCCCTGATTTAAAGTTATATATATATTTATGGTCAACAGAATGTAACAAATTCTTTTAATAGAAATCATGACCAGATTAGGTGTTCTGCTTCTGAAAAGTATAAATATTAGCCTCTAGTTACTACAAAATTCAGATTTCCTAAGAAAAATCACCATCTAGAATGTATTTATGGAATTATTAAATTATAGATTAAGAATATATATTAGAATTAGCTACAATGTCTAAGTAATATCCTATATCTAAGTGATTTTCACATATTAATTCACTTCATTTTCAGAACAACGTTACCAGTTAGATTCTGTAATTAGTCCGATTTTACATATAGAAAGATTAATGTATAGAAAAGTCACTTAAAGCACACACCTAATAAGTGGAAGAATAAAAATTTTAACCAGGAAATCTGATAATAACATTTCTGTTCTAACCAGCATTTTTCCCCATCCTATTCTCCCATATTTTATAGTTTATAAAAACCGAATTCTAGAAATTTCAGAAACTGAATTCTCATTCAGACAAATTGTTCAAAAATTTAACATTTTTGTGTTACTCATTTAATACATCTCTGTTATTGTGCTGATTTTATTGGTAAACATTGCAAACTCTGTAAAGTGCTGCTAGTTTCTTTGGAAGCTCTTCAGAGAAGGACTACAATTATGTGCATCTTAATAGAAACAGAGATCTTCTAAACCTAAAAGTAACACAGAGCAAAGCAATACCTACCTCCTGAAATTTTGAACTCATTTGACAATTTTGTGGCTAGGAATGGGAAGACTTTGTGACAATTCAGTTTCTTTACTCAGCTAATCAAGATTATTGGCTTTCTGTTTACATTACAAAGGGTAAGGTAACTATTTCACAGGAAATGTTTTCACAATTGAATTCCACAAAACCTATGTCCAGCGCCTTATTGCAAGCCAGGCCTCCGATCTGGAATGAGTGAAGTAGGCTACATGGAGAGGTCATTTGATAAATTAGAAAGATCACTGGCCTGAACATCAAGAGGCCAGGCCTATAGGATCGGCTCACTTATTAATGAGCTTACATATGGCTTAAGCATTGTTACTCTGTTGAGTCTTGGTTTCATCACTGATAAAATATCCCAGGCCCCTCACACTGTTTTAGAAGATTTAATAAGCTTCTGATCCTCCTCCTCTGTAACGAGAGGTGAAGAGGAGGATAGCCATCAGCTTGCTCCATCATCACATGACATAGATATGGTGTCTGTCCAATTGGGTGGGGGCCCCCAAATGTGGGGTGACCTCTGGGTGTAAGCTGCTGGTGCGGGAGGTGAAAGGATGCACCTGAGGAAGAACAAAGGAAGCAGAAGAAGATGTACAAGTACATGGCAAGAGAGCAGCAGGGAGGACAGTAGAGGAGAGACCCTGCAAAGATGCAGCAGGTGGGAGCTGATTTTAGAGGGAAAGGTGAGGAGGTATGGTCACATATGACGTAAGGAAGTTTCCCCTTTTTGGTAACTGTGCTTGGTTGTATCTCATTGATTAGTTAGGGCCTAGAGAGATTTTGAGGCAGGTCCCCTGACTAGCCTGTCTGGTTTGTTGCTCAAGCTTTTGCCTAAAAGCGACATCTACAACAGACAGCCCAGTGGTATTCCACATCAGGTCACGAGACCTACGTTCACCTTTCAACCCAGAAATGTTCTGGGAAAGAATGGCCATTTCCAGGTTCCTCAAGGACTTGAGCTGGCGCACAGGAATGTGGCTTCTTTCATAAAAAGGGAGGTGGAGACAGGATTTGATCCACTGCAGAAGTCTGAAGTCCATTATGTAGGAATCCTCACAATGCCCAGGGAAATCTCTTCTTTAAAAACTCTCTGGGAAGCCTGCCGGCCTCTACCTGAAGCGTTTTCAGACCTAGAAGGCTGGATCCCTGGTTCTATCCTTTATATTCTATTGCTCTTCAGCTTTATTTGGTGCTAATGGTGATTTCATTGACCTTTGATACCTGCCACTTGCTCCAACCTGCATTTTACTTAAGTCTAACTATCCCTCAAGCTTAGGCTGATCCATGCCTAGCTTTACTCAACTAAATTCAAAACGGTCCACCCAAGGCCACTCATGTATTACCTGGTATACAACCACTACAACCCTGCTCATATCACCTGACCTGGCTGTATTTTACAACCCCACAGCAAAGCATTGAAACTCATTTTGGTATTTATATAAATGGGGGTAGTGGGGATGGGTGGGGAAGTGGCAGGGCTTAAACAATGATACTTTTAATGTGAAGAAAGGCTACCACTCATCAGTTCTTTAAGAGCTAAATAGGGAATTTAAATTTGCATTAGCACATTTGTGTTTTCCCTACTCTTTCTTTTTGAGAGTGATGTGACTCTCCCAGCAATTGAGGTTGTGTGATTGATTGTAACTTGTCTGTAGCTCTCTGGGACCTTCCTGAAAATGAAATCGACCATCTTTGAGTGATAATGTCAGTGGGATAGAATGTGTCACCAGATAATGGTCTCCTGCTGCTGCATAAATGCCAAGGCAAGCCAAAGGTATTTATGGGGGAAAAAAGTTCATACTAAGCTAAGATTTTTATTTCAATGCAAAAGAAACTAAATCTGGGGTCAGTTTTCACTACTCTAGCATATGCTGGATGCAGACAAACAATGATATGTAGTGATCGATTTTTGCATAAATCCATATGCTAATTGGCTTTAAAAAAAACGTGAGTTCCTCTGAATTTAAGCAAACACTAAATAAGATTAGTATCTTGGAAATAAAATATTTCTTTAACAATGATTTTTTTTAACACTTAGCCAGTTTCTCTTAAGTTATAGTAAGCACTTTTGCAAACCACATTTTTTATATACTAGAAGTTGAATAAATAAGAGACACCTAGAAACTACATTAGTTCATTTATTCTATAATGATAAGGTAAAAGACGTCAATATTAGTAGAACCATGCAAACTCCCAAATAAAAAATAATTTCACCTTGTGAAAAAAGATGAACATGCATCATAAGTCATTAATAAAAGCCTTATAATTTATTAAGAAGATAATATAAATAAAACCTATGTGATATGTATCAAAGAGTATAGTGGAGTTTCACAATTTTCTTTCCCTGAATTTAACAAAAGTTATACTATTAGTTCAGTGTTATAGTACAACCATTTAAGATTGGGTTTTCTTTGTAGAGAAAGCAGTAAAATGAAATACAGATCTATAACATAAAATATATTGGCCAATGAGAAGTAATGTGTAAATCTAGGTAACACTATTTCCTCAGAACACACTAGGAGAAGAAATTGCCCTGAAATGTGTCAATACAATAGCCTTTTCTGAGGTTTTTGCTGGTGGCAGTCATTAAAAAAGACGTCAATATAATTTGTAATAAGAATTTATAGATATATAAAAAACACTATTTTGTGAACCATCTAAAAGAAGTTAGTGTAAGTTCACATATAGACACCTTTTAATAATCCAAGGCCATAAAAGGAGAGGAGTTCCTAAATAATCAAAAATCATGAGTAAAAAATATTTCCAAATATTTGGAATGAATAAACTATATTTATTTAAAACACCAGGCAATTGTCAAAAGCTAGTGTTCTATTCATGATGCTATTAAAAAATTGAAATTTTGTACATTCATTTAAATATATAAAAATCTTACCCGTTTTTAGGTTAAAAAAATGCGGAGCATAACAAATATCATGGAGGACATGGGGAGTTGGAGAGGAGAAGGGAGTTGGGGGAAATTGGAAGGGGAGGTGAACCATGAGAGACTATGAACTCTGAAAAACAATCTGAGGGGAATGAAGTGGTGGGGGGGTGGGAGGTTGGGGTACCAGGTGGTGGGTATTATAGAGGGCACAGATTGCATGGAGCACTGGGTGTGGTGCAAAAATAATGAATACTGTTATGCTGAAAATAAATAAATTTAATTTAAAAAAAATTAAATATGTTGAAAGAGTCCCTTGCCTAGTTTTGGGTCTTAGCTGAGCTCTCTCTTTGTATAAGAGAACTTGAGTTAGATTACCAGACTTGCTGTGCATGATATTGTTCTTGCCTCATTTTCCCACCACCCATGTTTGCCTGATTCTCAGTATTAGAAATGTTTCTTTGTCATTGAGTTGGTTATTGCTTTGTTCTTAGGAAGGGCTATTGCCATAGGAAAATGTACACAGAGCCTGAATAAAAATAACCTATTGATTGCAGTCTGCAAGAAAGAGAAGAGACACTTAGTATATACCAACATTTCCAGATATGTAATTGTTGAGATTATTAATACGGTTACACTAAAGTGCTGTCTCCAAAGAGAATTTGAACCATTTATCTATGGTTTAGAATATCTAAAGAAGTGAAAAGAGAGATTATTTTTTTGTAGGGGAGGTCATCATTTACCCACTTTTGATGGCACAGAGTAGTGAAATTATAAACAAGAACATTCAATGTCAAATCTATAACTAAGAACATAAGTCCAGTAAGTTTTGGAAATAAGATGGAGTTTAATTGGGTTAATGTGTCTCCAATGATATGATAAGGTCCTGCAAAGAAATACCGACTCTTTCAAACAAATAGTTGTATTTAAAAATACTTAAAAAAATAAAAATAATAAAATAAAATCTTACTCTAAAAGAATAAGTAGCTTTAAAGAATAGCCTGTTCCATTAAAATGTACCTGCCTCACACTTGGGTAGCGACATTGGTACAAGGGCCAGGCTTACCCCCTGGGGTGAAATGGCAGGGGATTTGATGGTGAGATTTTTATAGAGTGTGGGAAGGGTATTCATTGATCTGTCATTAGTAATAGTGATTAGTGAGTCACTCCTTTGGGCTGAACACTTCCTCTTTCTCTAACTCCTCTTTTAAAATATAAATAATTCTGTGGAGAGCAATGATAAATTAATAAGAATCTGTTCATCTTATCAGATGCTTTTTCTTGTTGGTGTGAACTATTGGGGGTAGCCCTGTAACCCTAATCCTTTTTTTTTTTTAATTTTTATTCATTTGACAGACAGAGATCACAAGTAGGCAGAGAAGCAGGCAGAGAGAGAGAAAGGAGGAAGCGGGCTCCCCGCTGAGCAGAGAGCCCGATGTGGGGCTCGATCCCAGGAACCTGGGATTATGACCTGAGTGGAAGGCAGAGGCTTTAACCCACTGAACCACCCAGGCGCCCTGTAATCCTAATCCTTAAATTAATGCCAGGGGTTGGGGAGAAAATGAGTAAAGGAGTGAGCAACAAAAAACCAGAGTAGATGAAGGATGAAAAGACACCCAGAACAACAAGGCAATAGGGCTAACATTGAACCTCACAACTTCCCAGTTGTGCCTTTGATCCTCCTGGGTATTGCTGACATTCATTTCAACCCAGTATAGTGTTCAAAAATGGCATTCTTAAAACTATACATAAGATTTCACGTTTTATCTTTTGTAGGTGTTTCATCTGAATACAAGCATGATTGATAAATATGACAATAGCATCACGCAAGACATAACTTGAATGGTTAGAAATGATTTTGCACCAACTATTTTAAGACATATTTTGTGGAAAGGAGGCTTATGAGGATATAAATTACTGGAATGTTCCTGGTATCTACTAATATGGTGCTTAATATATAATCACTATTTGCATAGATAAAGCAAAATTTAATTACCATAATAAAAATAACAACAGTCAATATTTAATAAGCACTTACTTCGTACCAAATACTATTTTTTCCTTTTAGGTTTTATCTCTTTTACAGGTATAGATATTTAAAAATTCTCTGTTAATTTCATACACAAATTATTTAAAAAGTAAGACCTCATACAGGAATGCCTTAATCCCAGTGTCAGTGTAAACTTGACAGGCCTTTTAAATGATACAGACTTTCTGTTCATTGTGCCTTGTGGGTTTCTACACTTAAACTACATATTCTAACACTTATGCTAAAGTCAAGCTGTTTCCATCTGTTTAGGCTACACATTGCATCACTTAGTAGTACAAAAAGAGCAGTTTTTCTTAGACTCCTGGGACAAAAATCACACAGAATTCATAAGAGATCCAATACAGAAAAATTCATTTCCTGAGTGGGAGCACTGTGATGCCATGTAGCAAAAACTATTCCTTTTTTCATTGTGTTTGTAATAAAGAAGTCAAGCAGTCATACCCTTCTGGGCTGGACACCTCATCACCTTCCTTGAGGCAGGCACAGCACTGAGCTATGGCATGTGGAGTTAATTACTCTGGGCTTCAGGCGGCTGAGCACCAGAACGACCCTATTTGTGGCTCTTTGTATCGTGTGCTATGATGAAGGGAATTCTTTGACTCTCCACACCCTCGGGGACACTCAACAGAGCAACGGTTCTGGCGTGCCAGGAGAACAGCTCGGCCTCCATCTCACAGGCACGCTTGTCTCACAGGTAACCATCGGATAGAGACCAGCAAGTCTTCAGACTGTCATCCTTCTGGTTTATTTGGCTCCAAAATCCAACAGTTACGGCTTCAGTGAGAATTTTGGCATTGTGGTGGCTCCTGCTACACCCTTCAGATCTGTCGCCTGTGAGGCCGGGTCACTCCACGGGCAAATTCTACAAGAATTGTGCAGCTGTGAGAACGCGTCACTGTGCAGCTCAGGACGCGCAGCCATTCTGGTGACTGTCATCTGCTGGATTGCAGGAGTTTGCGCTTATTAAAATTCCCAGGAATCATTCACTGGCAAAGGGCTGCATTTAACCCTTTGAGAAGTATTTTTGAAAACAGTTCTGGAGCAAAATAATCTTTCTGCAGAAACAGAATGTGCACTTGGAAAGACAAGGCAGAAATGTAAAGTGGATAATGTGTTTCTTTGGGGGCAGGGCTATCCCCATGTGTCTTATCTCCATCTCATCTGCATTATAGAACCTATGCCATCATCCGTAGGACCCTGATCTCAGAAGAGCTAATGTGAAAAACCAATCGGAACTCAAATAGTAATGACCATGTGTTGTGGTATATTGAAATAGTTACATGGTTATATAATCTTTGTTATATATCTTGTTCATTTGTTGTTATTTAAAAAGCCTCTATGTAGGGCGCCTGGGTGGCTCAGTGGGTTAAACTATGGACTCTTGATTTTGGCTGAGGTCATGGTCTCAGGGTCATGAGATTGAGCCCTGAGTCTGGCTTCACACTGAGGGGAGAGCCTGCTTGATATGATCTCTCCCTTTCTTCTGTCCGCACCTCCCCTGCCCCCTGCCACTTGCACACATGCACGTGCACTATCTCTCTCTCGCTTAAAAATAATAATAATAATAATAAATAAACAAAATAAAAAGGCTCTACAGAAGCCAATAAGTGTTTTTGAGAGAGGAGAGAGAAGGAGAAAACGAACAAAAGGAAGAAAATAAGAAAGGGGGAGGAAGAAGGGAGAAAGACAGACAACACACCATACACTACTGGTACAACCTAGAGCTAAAATGTTGGGTTTGAACTCTGCTTTGCTACTTACATGTGTTTAAGAACCCAGTTCATGTCCCAGTACATATACATTAAATGTTTCTTCCAATTCAGCATGAAAGGTTTTTGTTAGATTCATTGGGGAAAATACCACCCAGAAGTACTTTTTATTTAGGGAGGTAAATTTAATTTCCAAATAGACAATACAGCTTATTTATAGATTATTCCAATTATATAATAAAAACCAGACTCTGATGTCTCATTAGTATAGGACTTGGACTACTGCACCAATAATTAGTTGCAAATATTAATAAGGTTCAGAGATGGTTACACTGAAGGAAGTAACTTACATTTTATCTTCACTTATGGAGGAAAAGAATGACTGCAAGAAAATTAGAAAAGACAAATGTTAATATATATCTGTTAGACTTAATACTATATAGAAATACAAAATACTTTATGTGTTTTATGCTTTGAAATAACCAGTAATAATATGCTACTTAAATCAGGGAAAAATATAATTCAATATCAAATGAATTATACAGAAGAAATGATCAGCATATCTTAAGGCAGTTATTAAAAGCATTAATCTGAGGGATAAAGAAAATGGAGAGAGAGAGAGAGAGAGAGCATGTTGAAAAGGTGATCAGAAATACAATAATGTTTAGAATTTTCCATTCCCTTTCCACCAAGGTTTTGGAATATGAATTCAGTTACTGTGGTTTATTTATCAACACCTCTCCCCTGCCATGATGAGTTTGACAGTGTGACTTGGCCAATGGAATGTGTGCACCATGCCCAAGATTAGGCATTAACAAGCCTGGTATGTTTCCATTCCACCCTTTAAGGAAGTGATATTAATTTCCAAATATTGAAAAGACTTGAGGATTTTCCCCATTATGTATCAAATACATTACTATGTCTATTTCTGTATATATTCTGAATGAATACATTAATAATATGTTACAATATAATCAGATCAGTTTCAGGGCTTTAGGATGGGGAGCAGGGATTAAAGAAAACCCTGAGTGGGGTACACAGAAGATCTGACATGCTTATATTTGAGGAAAAGAAACAATGAGTAACGAAACACACCTATTCTCTGCATTTTACTTAATAGGGTAGCTGTGCTGTGATATGATGCCTGGGCCTAGGAGAAAAGTAATGTCTAATTTATCTATTGTTGTATTACAAATTACCTCAACTTAATGTCTTGAAACAACAAACATTAATTATCTCACATTTGTAAGTCAGGAATTTGGGTGCAGTCTAGCTGGCTGGTTCTGACTAGAGTATCCTATGAGTTACAGTCAAGATGCAGGAGGGACTGCATCTTCTGAAGCCTTGTACATCTGCTGCTGGGAAGGCTGATACACACAGCTGTAGCTGGAGATCTCACTTCTTCACTGGATGGAAATCTTTATTCCTCTCCATGTTGCTACTCTCCCAGAGCTGCTGAATGCCTTTCAGGCATGGCAGCTGACTTCCCTAGGGAGACGGTGAGAGAGTCCCAGGTGCAACCTAGAACCTAATCTAGGAAGGGACATATCATCATATCTGCTATATTCAATTAGTTACACAGATAAACTTATTACATTGTGTGTGTGTGGGGGGGAGTACTACTAAAAGGTGCAAACCTCAGAAGGAAGGATCATTGGGGATCAACTTGATGGTTAGCCACCACAGAATGATTATATAAGCAGTGGGACAAGGAGTTTACTTAGGGTGATGATGTTTGAGTACATCAAAAGTAGCATGGAGGGGTGTCTGGATGGCTCAGTGGATTAAAGCCTTTGCCTTCGGATCAGGTCATGATACCAGGGTCCTGGGATCAAGCCCCGCATCAGGCTCTCTGCTCAGCAGGGAGCCTGCTTCCCTTCCTCTCTCTCTGCCTGCCTCTCTGCCTACTTGTGATCTCTCTCTGTCAAATAAATAAATTAAATCTTTAAAAAAAAAAAAAGTAGCATGGCAAAGACTGAGGAGAATAAAATTATTTGAATGAAGAAGAGCGAACTTGGAAGTATATGTTTCTTGAAGGTAGTTCCCATGGTTACATCAAGACAAAAAACAGGCCCTATTATTTTTCACCTGTTGATACTTGCTCTGTCGTCTGCGCTGGTGCCTTTCTATGGATCATCTAATATAATCTCCAGGGTGAAAGCTTTCTCTGGCTTTTGGTCTCTGCAGAGCCCCTTTTTTTCATCTTAACTCAGCAATACATTTTAAAAGATGTTTTATACTGTTTGATTTTACCTTTTAATTGTTGCAGCTGAGAAGGTCTTTCAGGGTCTGTACTCTGCTCTACCACCAGAATAGGGAGTCTGCCTCTTCCTACCTGGTAATGTAGCATATTGAGTTAGGGTTCAGACACAAGAATTACACAGGTGGGTTTGAACTCTAGTTCATCACTTATGAGCAGTACAATTTTGAGTGAATTATTTAACTTCTCTGAATCTTTGTCTCTTTACTTTAATAATATTAGGGTAGTAACGTAAAGGTATTGTAAAGTTTAACTTGCTTGTCTATTTCAATTACTTAGAACTGTGTCTGGCTAGGACTTCTAGAAATATGTTGAACAATAGGGGTGAGAGTGGTCATCTTTGTTGTGTTCCTCTTCTTAAGGGAAAAGCTCTCAGCTTTTCCCCATTGAGAATGATATTCGCTGTGGGCTTTTCATAGATGGTTTTTATGAAGTTGAGGAGGAATGTTCCCTTTATCCCTACACTCTGAAGAGTTTTAATCAGGAAAGGATGCTGTATTTCATCAAATGTTTTTTCTGCATCAGCTGAGATCATATGGTTCTTGTCTTTACTTTTATTAATGTGTTCTATCACATTGACTGATTTGCAAATGTTGAACCACCCTTACATCCAAGGAATAAGTCCTATCTGGTCATGATGGATAATCCCTTTAATGTACTGCTGGATCCTATTGCCTAAGATCTTGTTGAGAATTTTGGCATCCATATTCATGAGTGATATTGGTCTGTAAATAGCCAAACTGTGGAAGGAGCCGAGATATCCTTCAAGAGATGAATAGATAAAGAAGATGTGGTCCATACATACAATGGAATATTACTCAGCCATCAGAAAGGATGGATACCCTCCATTTGCATCGACTTGGATGAAACAGAGGGGATTATGCCAAGTGAAATAAATCAAGCAGAGAAAGACAAGTATCACATGGTTTCACTTATATGTGAAACATAAGGAATAGTATGGAGGACATTAGGCGAAGTAAGGGGAAAATGAAGGAGGGAGAATCAGAGGGGGAGACAAACCATGGGAGACTATGGACTCTGGGAAACAAACTGAGGGTTTCAGAAGGGAGGGGCATTGGGGATAGGTTTGCCTGATGATGGGTATTAAGAGGGCACATATTGCAAAGAGCACTGGGTGTTATACACAAACAATGACTCATGGAACACTACATCAAAAATGAACAAAGTACTGTATGGTGATGAAGCTAACATAAAAAAAAAAAAGAACTGTGTCTGGCATACAGTAAACATTTAAAAAATAGCTACCATTAAGCTTTTAATAGTTGTTAAATGTTATCTTCTGTGTGAAGCCTAATAGAATTCTTTCAGGTAAAATTCTTTCCTTTTCTATACTCCTAAATCTTTTTTGTTCCAATAGCAACTGTGATATTATTGTTAAGTATAACTTACTTGTATACATGCAATTATTAACTTGATTAGCAAGTTTTACCAATCTTTGTAGGTGCTTTTTATATGTACTGCACGGGTTGCTGAATTGGTGGATGGATGGATGGATGGATGGATGGATGGTCTTTATGTTGCAGATGGAAAGAGTCCATGAAACCAGTTGGAAAGTTGAAAACTTGAAGCATACTGAAGTACTGAGGCAATAAGGAAAGATTTTAATAGCAAGGAGAAAATTGATGTGAAATTGTCCTCTCTTCGGGGAAGAGGGTCATAAACAATGTTAAAAGGCCACTAAAATCTCAGTAGTTTTTATATTTTCTTCATCTGTCTGGTTGCTGAACAAGACACTGATTTATAACCCATAATATTAACTTCTGTCAGGGCAGCAGAACTTTAATTCCTTACTCTGGTTACAGTGTCTATTTTGGAGGAAAAAATATTATTTTAAAAAGAAAAAATTTATTAGCATTCACCAAGACATCCTTCTGCAAACCAGTAATTTCCCTAAAAAGACAAATCTGATTCCATTTCTCATAGTCTATTGACTTGGCTATTTGAATTTTCTGAAAGAAAAAAAAAAAGAAAATTTCTGTAGAAAAGCCTCCTATAATCGAAATGATGATAACACACCAGAAAGATGATGATAACAGTCCTGGCTGAATGGTCTGATCCTTCATTCCTATTTATTTGCAGTGATGTTTTTATTGGAAGTTCTAGCATTTTTTAGGATGAGGTGAATTTATCCTTACAATGTAGTAAGGGGGATGCCCAGATGTGTTTGTCTTTTGCTTGTGTCCAAGACTGACCCCTGTATATTTGGGCTGTCCTGCTCTTTTCATTGTCCCACACCAGCTGACGATCTACTTGTCTATCTACTATGAACACTCTTGTGTCATACCTTTCCGATTGCTGGGAAGGATTTCCTTCTGCTGTGACCCTCTGAGTGGCCCCGAATGATTTATTTTTCACTATGAACTTCCATCTCTAACACACACCCATATATACACCTATATTGATCTCACTGGCATGACCCTTGTGAAAAGAATAGCATTGAAGACCAAGATATGGCCTTCAGTGGTTCATAAACTACCGTCAGCCTGCCTTTTAGAAAATTAAAAGTCAAACAAAAACAATTAAAAAAAAAAAAAAAAAAAACAGAAGTGAAGACACCAGGTCTTGCTATTCTGAAGATGTCTTTTTGGAAGAGTAGTTTCTGCGTAGGAAAAGCAGAAAATGGGACTAAACGGCTCCCACGTAATCCACAGGGCTAGTAACACATAGATCAGTAATTAAACCTTTCCTTGCTGGTGATCCAAAGCAGATGTACACTAAACAGCAGCCATGCTTCCACACATTCTCAGACAGCAATGAGCTGAAGGATGTCATATTCTATCGTGTGGCAGATGTGCTCCCACTCATCAGGAGCAGCATGGAACACTCTTTTTTTTTCAACTTAGCAATTTTTCTATTTACTTCAATTTAAACTTTGCAATACCTCTTGAGATTAGCCAGCTTTTTGTACAAGGAAGAAAATTAACATGCTTAGGGAGCAGGTTTTCCTAAGCTATCACAGAACAAACAGGCAGCTGCCTTCTCCTCCCACACAAAGGCAGCGGCAGAATGGGGGTGAGGGGAAAACCCCTATTTTCTGTTAGCACCTTCCTTCCCTTGCAGCACAAAAACCTTAAGCAACAGAACAGACAAACATGAAGGTGACACTTCAAGAAAACTAAAGGAGGTAAGATTTTGGACGGTTTTACTTGAATTGTCCATTTAATGAATGTTTGACCCAGACTAAAATACCAGATAATCTGGAAAACACCAGATTATCCTGACACAATTTCCCAAATCACTTGAATTTTCCTTTAAAGAAAATTTGAGAAACATGCATGCCTTTAAGTATTGCCCAAGACAAGGCAATACTTTTTTTTGTGCAATGGTCAGGAATTTAAGAAGCCCATGTAGTGTTACATGTTCAATACTTTTATTTCAACTCACTATTTCTTAATAATTGTCCAGAAAAGAAACCCTATATATTTGTAAATAAAACTACCTTTATTTTTATTATTCTTCTCAATCTTCCTCTCTTAGTTGAAAAAGTTCAAGATTCTTGTCATTTATAATGGTATTTCTGTCTAAGTTTTTTTTTTTTTAATTCTTTGTTTCCTCACAGTTTACAAAGCAAAGCACTTTGCCATTAATCTCTCTAGACAGAACATGTGAAGGTCGGGTATTACTTCTATTAATATCAGTCACTATTTGGAAAAAGGAGAGTGTGTGTGAGGATATTTGCACTGATGCATTTACTACATTAATTATCTAAGTGGTGGAAGACAACACTTCTACGTTATGGAACAGGATTAATAAGGCAAAGCACTCCAAGTATATTCAAACAAACATGAAAACTGACCAGTAGCTATGAAATCTACATTAAATCCAATTGAATCCCATATGACCTTGTGCTATACTGAAACTTCAGAAATCCTGTGAATTTCTGTGAAATTCTGTGAATATGAGCTTTCTTCATATAAGGCCTTTAAATTATTGAAGGAAATAAAATGCCCATATTGTGAGTCTCTTAATGTAGGAAAAATAAAATGAAAAATCTGAAAAATCTTTCCAAGGAAAACGACCTCTCAAGATTGTATTTTCTTTATGTATGTACTAGATTGGAAATGTCTTAGTCTGTTCATAAGCTTAACAAAGGTTATATGAATTTTCCTAATACAGATGTGCATTCCATGTAAAAGTTGTGAACTTCTTAAGAACCATTTCAATTCTTCTGTTTTGGACTATCAATGAATGTATTCTTTCTCCATAGATCAGGATATTTAAGCAAGTATTTTTCTGGAAGAAAAATCACATGAAACTTTATCATTGCCAAAATCAACTCATTACTATTTTTCTACAATTACTCTACTTTGAATTTTTTTGAATGCTTTCTTTAAAAGCCAAGAAGTTGAGGATATGCTCTGTCTTTCACACTTGGTAGGCATATTCTGAATATATCCTACATCTTAAAAACACTGATAAAACATCATTAGCATTGAAATATTGTGACTTATAAGATGCTCACATACCAGTTTTAAATCTGCCACATGAATTTGACCTGACCTAATCTTATGATACATATGTATGAAAAATTTCAAAGATAAGAGAATTAACTCTCATCTGCAATATAAAATATAACTGAATTTGGCCATTGTAAAAGATTGGCTCTAACCCTGTTAGAGTTGTCTATTGACACAAACCAACCACCTCAAACTTAATGGCTTAAAATGACTAAAACCATTTGTTTTGTTCACAAATCTGCAACTGGGGTAAAGCTTATTTCTCTATCCCATTTGTTGCCAAGTGAGTAGTTTAAAGGTTGGAAGCAGCTTCTTGCCTGGGGCAAGAGTCCTCTAAAGTACAGGCTGACAAACTATAGCCCATGAGCCAAATCTGACCTACCAGTTATTTTTTGTAAATAAAGTTTTATTGGAACACAGACCTGTTCATTTGTCTATGTATTATTCTGGCTACTTTTGCACTATAACAGGAAAGCTGAGGATCTGTGGCAGAGAATAATAATAGCCCTTTATGGCCTGCAATGGAAATATTTACTAGCTGATCCTTTGCAGAAAAGCAAATAAACAAACAAAAAACCATGTGCTGACCTCTGAGATAAAAAGCTCCCTCACTTACATATTTGGAAGTTGATTTTGGGTATTGATTAGAACCTCAGCTTGGGCAGTGGCCAAAATTTCTATACAGTCTTCACCATGTAGCACTTTGGTTTTCTTATAACATGGCCATTGGGTTACCTAAGTGAGGACCCCAAGAATTAAGAAACGGGAAAAGTTAGTCTTTTATGCCCTGATCAGTAATATAGTCCAGTTTTAAGGAAAAGAGAATTCATACTTCCATCTCTTTAAAAGAAGAGTGTCAAAGAATTTAGAAGTTATTTTAAAATCACCACAAACCCACAGCAAAATTTCAATATTTTCAACATATTTAACCTATTCAACATATTCAAACACTTAGGGCATAGAAATTAATTATATATTCTCCAAATATTTACTAAACCCATATAATATAGAATACAACTTTAACAGAACAGATACAATCCCTGCTTAAAGGACCATATACGGTTTGCATAGGTGAAAGGTGAATAATAACCATGCAAATGACAAAAAAAAAAAATGAATGTAGTAATTTTAGGGAACAATAAGTATTACAACAGAGAGTGGATGTAATGGTTAAGAGGGGGACTACTTTTGTACAGGGAGGGTCTTGACCCATTGATAACATTCTACCTGACAATAAATGGCTAATTCTAAAACAATATGATTGCCAAGGAACTAGGCAAAAAGAAAAGGCTTTTTTTTTTTTAAATTAAAGCAAGCTTAGAATATTCAAGGGACAGAAAGAAGAGTGACAAAAGCATAATTGATAAAGGACCAAACAGAGACCCAGTCAAAGAAGTAGACAGGGTCAGACCACATAGATCTTACAGGCAATGTGGAATTTTGTTCTAAGCTGAATGGGAAAGCATTAGAGTATAAAAAGAGAGTGGAGTTCTCTGCTCTCACTTTTAAAACTTATTCTGACTATTATGGGGAATGGATTATTTTGTTAGAGCAGAGGAGATAAAGAGGGCATTTAGCCAAAGAGGAGATGAAGATGATAGCCAGGTAAAAGAAAGACCAATTGTAAAATAATTGCTATAGTCAAGGTAAGAGACAATGATCTCAACTGGGGTGCCAGCAGATGAGATGAAAAGAATTTTGAAAATAAAGCTAGCAGGACTTAATGTGTGTGAGGTGGGGAGCAGTGGTACGGAGAAACAAGTTAGACTACATAGTGAATTACTTTTGAAACTCAGGTTTGCTTAGCTGTGACCTCAGCTGAGATGCAAGACTCCTCATTTAGTAGTTAGAACTCAGCTTCTCCTGGAAAGCACTTTCCTCCTCTAACAGTCTAACTCTAACAAAACTGAAGTTAATAATAGCCCTGGAGAGATCATCTCTAATAGCCCAGATACCAGCAGGACTTGCTTTATGTGTTAGTGACATACTTGTTGGCTTATATTGTATGATTTCAGAGGGACGAAAAATGACCTTTTGGGAATTATTCAAATCTCTTCTACATGTATTCTCATCACATAAATTTTTCAGAGAAGGAATAGAAACAGAATTTACAACCAAACTGAGCTTCTCATAAAACCCCTTGCTCAACTAACATCTGAACCAAGACTGGTTAGTATTTGAACTTTGACTTTTATTTCTCACAGATAGGGCTGTTCTTGTGCTTGAGTCTTCAAATGTAAAATGGAAGGACTCAGGGTCTCTTCTCCTAGACCAAGACCCCTCTGCATATACCAGTAGCATAGTTGGATTGTGTGCCTCTGTTGGATAATGAGGGAACAGGGGATTATGTTAACCTTTGCCTTTAAATGTTCCTAATGAAACATATTTATTAGGCCATATCACATGATACTAACCTCACCACAGAGAATGATGAAAACAGAGCAATCAAGGGACTCCTCCATTTTTTTTATTTGAGCCAAATTTTGCCATTTACTGAGATGGAGAAGAGAGAGAACAGCAGGTTTACGCATGTCTTTAAAAAGGGGGAAGTGAATTAAGAACTAAGAATTCCAGAGCTCCCAGGTGGCTCAGTGGGTTAAGCCTCTGCCTTTGGCCCAGGTCATGTTCCCAGGGTCCTGTGATCAAGCCCTGCATCAGGCTTTCTGCTCAGCGGGGAGTCTGCTTCTCCCTCTCTCTCTCTGCCTGCCTCTCTGTCTACTTGTGACCTCTCTCTCTCTCTGTCAAATAAATAAATAAAATCTTAAAAAAAAAGAAGAAGAATTCTATTTGATCATACCAAAGTTTGGTTAGCTATTACTTATTATAGTCAAAGTTGGCAAGTAGAGAATTATACTGAATCACAGAAACTCTGAAGAAGACTAGAAAAGAAAAAAAAGGTAAGTTTAAAACACAAATCCACCATCAGTCATCAGATATCCTCTATTGGGGGTACTAAGAATGGGAGCTCTGGAAGAGGCAGGTAGCTTATCATAGGCTTGAGAGCCCTTGATGGTCACTGGTCTCTAAGAGCTCCTGCCTGGTAGAGAGAAAGGCACTCTTTCTGCCATAGCTTTGGAAAGAGTTAGCCTTGGAAATAAAGAAAACTAAAAACAAAAGTTTTGAGATATCGGAAATAATTTTCAACTTCATTCTGCTCCAGAGTCTGGGTTTGATCAAAAACGAATATATAGAAAATGTTTGGGGCACCTGAGTGGCTCAGTCAATTAAGTGGCTGCTTTCTGCTCAGATCATGACCGCAAGGTCCTGGGATCAAGCCCTGCATTGGGCTTCCCACTTAGCAGAGAGCCTGCTTCTCCCTCTCCCTCTGCCTGTTGCTCTGCCTACTTGTGCTCTCTCTCCATCTCTCTAATAAATAAATAAAGTCTTTAAACAAAAAATTTAAAAAAAAAAAGAAAATGTTTACAAACTTCCAACCCAATTTGGTCACCAGCAGGGTAAGTATAGGACTCAATCTAAGGAAAATGCAGAAAACTCTGAAAGAGCAGAAGCTACTTCTTATCACCTCGTTGTTTTTTGTTTGTTTGTCTTTCAATCCGCGAGGAAGGCTGAGAAGGGAAGACAGAATAAGGAAAACTCCAAGAGCAGTTTTCTCCCGCAGTGAATTCAGACTCAATTAAAGGCAAGACCAACAAGAAATAGAATAATGTCTATGGTACTAAAAGGTGAGCAGGACATATAAGAGAAAAGTGCATGATAGCCCTCATTGTAGATCCTCCCTATCCATCATGGGTTAATAAGCCTTGAACAAATCCTTGGGTTTTCTGAATTTCCCCCTGTTTATTCAGGAGGAGGGTGGGAAAAGATCCTGCATGGTGGCAGCTGGAGATGGGTATGCAAGCTCATATTCCTGACCACCTCTGAAATCCCATGTTAAGAGTGTACTATCACCTTGAAGTAGGAGAACCACAGAAGTCCAAAGATAACTCCCATGGACTAAGACACACCCAACTATGAGACATAATCTTTGATTTGTCAAAGGGTTAAAACGAGTTAATTCAGATCAAGTGCTTGGAACATTTCCAGGTGCAGAGTAAATATTCAATAGCTATTCGTTAACAGTATTATTTCTATTTTAGAGTTGCTCATGTCCTTGAATTCAACTATGTTTTCTTCTAATTTTTTCTTGACAAATACATGGGCTTTTACAACATCAAGTCTGAAGTCCTAGCCTGTGAGAAGTAATACTCCACTAGCAATGATTTTAGAGCTGATAAAACAAACCCTCATGTTAAAAACAAATGTCTGAAGACAAGAATGTGTAATAGAAAAGACAGTTTACACATGTCTAAATTCATCTTCTCCTCATCTCACTAAAGTGGACACAAGTGCTGAAATAATACATTCAGATGTTTTCCCCTGAATGCACTGTAACAGCATTTCAAGCATTTTCAAAAATACTCTTTTTCTGCTTCAAGATATAGCTCCAAATTTTGATGACGAACAGAGATGCCAGTTCGCTTGCTTGGATTTTAGTCTTCACATTTGCTGAAACATAGCTAAATGAGATTTAGGAAGACACAATACAAATAGCTTTGCACAAAAGATTTCAAGTCAAATGCCTCTGGTTCTATTTCCAGCTGTCTACATGTACCTTTTCACAGTTGTCAACTTTACTATTCCTTTTAGAAAAAGGAAAAGAGTCCAGCTGCCCTGATTCATAGTTCCTCAGGCTTCACCCCAGGAATTTCTCTGCTGTGGCCAAGACTGAAAATGACTTGAGGGCCTTATACCAGTAGCCTGTTAGTGAGCATAAATGATAACCCTAGAGATATCATCTTCAATGGTCCAGGTACCAGGAGGCCTTGCTTTATGTGTAAGTGACATAGATGTTGGCCCATATTATATGATTTCAAAAGAATTAAAAATGAACCCTTGGGAATTTCCTGAATCTCTTTTGCATATTTTCTAATTACAGAAATTATTCATAAAAGAAACAGAAACCAGAGAGGATAACTAAAGAATTGGGATGGGAAACAAGCCATGTACACTTATGGTCATTGCAGACACACACATATATATATCATATAATGTTATATATATTACATACCAGACAACAGAATCTCTCCCTAATAACAAGTATTGCTCTGGGAAGCATGACAAGGTTCTACATATCTGGGCTGGAGAAAAGGTGGGGAAGATAGAAAATCCTACACTAGGGGCAAGGAAAGGAAGGGACAGAGGAGAGGAGGAAGAAAGGAAGGCACAACGAGGGGAAAGTTGGGAGGATAGAAAACAGATTGGCTTTCATGAGATAATAGGAAGGATATATTAGTCTTTGCCCCCCTGGTTCCTGGCAGAGAACTCCTGAAACCCTTGCAATTTCCTAAGTGATTCTAAGGGCCTTAGAAGAATCTTTTGTTCTAATATTTGGTCTTTGACCCCCCAATTCCTAAGAAAGAGCTCCTGAAACCCTTGTGATTTCCTGGGTGATAGGAGTGTCTTTTGTTCTAGTGAGGTAACTCTGGATGGGTTGTTGGATGGCTTCTGGATAAGGAATGGTCACTGGAAAAACCAAGCCATGATAAAAAACTTAGAATTTTCAACCTGTACCACATTCTCTTAAGAAGGGAGAAAAACTGAAAATGGAATTAATGATCACCATGCCTGTGTGATGAAGCCTTCATAAATCCCCAAAGGACAGAGTTTAGAAAGCTTTCAGTTTGACAAATGCATCCATACTGAGAAGGGGATGTACCCAACTCCATAAGGACATAAGCTCTTGCTCTCAGGACCCTCCCAGACCTCTACCTATGTATCTTTGCATCTGTCTGCTCATGTGTATCCTTTCTCACATCCTTTAATAACCTGGTAAATGTGTTTCCTTAAGTTCTGTGAGCTATTCTAGCAAATTAATCACATCACATCGTGGGAACCTTCAATTGGTAGCCAACCAGACAATAGTAATTGGCCTGAAGGCCAACTCCTTATGACTGGCATCTGAAGTGGGGAGGGAAAGTTTCATGGGACTAAGCCCTTGGATTGTGGGATCTGATGCTATCTCTGGAGAGATAGTCTCAGAAATAAGCTAAATCATAGGGTAACTATCTGGTGCTGTAGAGAATTGCTTTGTGTAGGATCACACATTTGGTGATCAGAGTATCAAAAATATTTCATGTGAGTAGTAAAGAGCAGAAGCTTGGATGGAATGGCCCTTAGCTCCAGAGTTGAGAGCTGCAATTTAGGAAGTGATTGCACTGCCACTAACAGGTCAAGCATACATGTTTTTCATGGAACAGATGCGGAAAGAAAGAGAGAACAATGGAACAGATGCTAAGTCTTATGAAAGAGTCTTTTCCTAAGATGGTCGTGAGACTCCTTCTATGAAAGTATTAGTGATAATGAACTGCCAAGTAATCAGGGCAAAGAGAGAGGGCATAATTCTTCCTTAAAAACAATAAGTAAAAACACTCTAGTGTCTAGTATCTCTGAAAACCCCACAAAAATACCGAAGAGTGAAAGAGTGTAAAACATCCACCATGGCTGAAGTAGTCAAAGAAAAATCTATGGCATTCATGTTGGAACTTTACAGTCCCTTAACTTTTCCTTCTTTCCTCCAGTTTCCTTCTTTAAAGTTTAGAAACCTAGGTTTTCAAGATGGAATTCCATTGTAGGGCAAAATGTACATCCTATTACCCACTATAAAAGTCCAGCTACTGGTCACTGTTCCAAGTTAGTGGAAAGGAGGAATTTTAACTGAAGTTCAGAATATTGATTGTACGGTACTAGGAATAATGATTATTGATCAAGGGCTAAGGGGACTTGGAGATAATAGATTATCTGAAAGTAATCACTGGGTCATTCCTAGTTGGATGCAACTAACCTACTGGTAAAGTTATTAAGTAGAAGTTATCAGAAAAGAGTAACCTTTCCCATCTCAAACTCTAATTTTTTTAAGCTAACAGCTTAAAAAATTAGTTTAAGCTAACAGCTACAACTAATTTTGTCTCAGGCTTTGATGCTGACAGTTCATTGCTACTCTTTTTCTCTGAGCAGTTTCTCTTTTTCTCTACTTATCCTTTACCACTTAAGGATAGACTAGACCTCCCTAAGAGAAAGGCAGAAAAGGGTTACATGGCTCAGTTCTCAGGGAGAAAAGAAGGCATAGGCAATACTTCTATGAATCATCTTGTTGGGATTGAGCAATATATGGAAAAGAGAAAGGCCCTCTTTAAGGTACACTAAGAGAGGCAGAAGGAGAAAGGATGGAAGGACTCATTCTAGGAGTATTATGGTTAGGGGCATTTCACATTGTGAAAGGCATTGTGGAGATGAAATGTAAATCATGCCATACTCTTTGAATTAATAGGGACATTATCATACCAGCTTTGGTTCCATACTTCATCTGTTGAAGCCAGTTACACATTTAGAAAATACAAAAGAGGGTTTAATGTCAGACAACATTTGTAAGAGACCATACTAGGATATATGCAATAAATAGGTGGTTTTACATAAAACTCAAATTCCCATGCATCCAGGACAGTGCTTTTTCATAATAGAAATAACACAATGGATGCCTTCCTCTATTCCTCAGTTTTCAAATTAAGAAGTAGTTAGGTCTGGAAAAATATTTTCTACGTGGTTCGACCTATGAGTATGAGTCCACAATGTTTGCTCCAAGCCATATAGGCTAATCTTATCATGAGGTTTCTGCTCACTTGTTTTTGTATTCACCCTGCCAGCCATGAACTGGCCAAGATTCAAATCCTATCTCTGCCCAGCTTCTTGTCAATTGTATTTCTGCCCTGGGCACCACTGCCACCCAGTCTTTCCTCTCCCATTTTTCCTGACCAACCTTCTACGTACTAATTGCAGCAGCCACTCACATGACAGCCTGAGTCTGAGAAGCTTCAGCTCTGACCACAGCTTCTGTCCTGGCCCTCTCCACCTGGAATGGAGGAACTGCATGCTTGTGGCCATGGGGTCTCTTAGATTTGTACAAGTCTACTATACAGACTGAATTGAGAAAGTTCAATCCTCTATGATTTCTAGAGGGATACGATCTAATCACATTTTTCCTGAACCAATTATCTTTTCACTAAGGCAGGAATTGGATTCATTGCCAGTGGGCTTAACATTTTCTGTCAAAAGTATTTTTTTTTTTTCTCATCCCACCTAAATCTTAAAAGCAAACCTCGATTTTTCTTTGTAGTCTCGGATTCATTGATCATGTGACATCGTCTATTACAGACAGTGTTATTATATGCAATACTGACATGGAAAGAATCACTCGATCTGATAGGTGCTGTTTGAGTGAGGTGATAAATCACCTTTGTTGGACCTCTGCATTTCCATTGCTTTAGGTGGGATATGTTTTACACTTTATCGAATCAGAAACACAGCTATAGACCAGTCTGTGGGTTTTGTTGATATTTTGAAACAGCATTGGTGCTTTTCAAGATTTATTCTGAAAACTGAAAGCTGTTCTTTTAATTGAATAGGAATTAATTTTGCCTCATTGGCACAAAAGAAAGTTGATGTATCTTTAAAATAGAAGTTGGTGATGTCCTCTCACTTCTTCTTTCTACTTGTAAATATGATTCATTCAGATTACTACCATGACAAATTTGAAGCTACACCAATCCCTTCACCTGGCAAAGCATCCTTTACCAAGAAAATTTGGCTTATATCCTTCATTTCACTGGTACACCTAGTTCTAACATATATTATTGCATATAAATAAATTCTTGTTCTCAATAATTTTTAAGGATTTTTTCTAGTTTTACTGACAAATAAATGACATATAGCACTGTGTAAGGTTAGAGCATACAGCATAATGATCAATTTATATATATTGTGAAGTGATCACTACAATAAGTATAGATAAATCCATCATGTCACATAGACACACATTAAAAAAAGAAAAAAAATGGCTTTTTCCTTCTGATGAGAATTCTTGGGATCTGCTCTCTTAAGAATTTCCAAATACACCATACAACAGTTTTAAACACAGTCTTCACTTTGTAACTAGAAGTTTGTGCTTTTTGACCACTGTTGTCCAATTCATCCGATGATTTCTTCAGGCAGTAAAAATGTCAACACACACTTTGGGTCAAATGCAGTTAGATACAAATATACCTATAGTATGCTATTTTGGTTTTATAAAAATTATTCCATCTATAAAACCTCAAGAAGCTGTGGGCAGTACATTTTATAAAGTTAAACCACAGCCAAATGTTCATTTGGATACCTTTTCTTTTCCTTATGAATCTTCATTAGAATATTTCCTAAAGGAGTGGATTCAGTACTTTTCCATTCAAAGTACGCACTACCCAATGAGTATTTCTGTGACTTACACGAAACTTAAGAGCAATCTGTGTATTGAATCATACTGATGATGGTCAAAGGCAACAAAAAACCAACATGACCAGGAAGTTTTTTCTCCACAAGTGAACAATGAGAGGGAGAGCATATGCAGCCTTAGCCACAGTCCTGCCAGTCACATTGCTAATGCCTCATCACAACAAGGGTGTGACTTGAAAACCACAAAAAGTGGCCCAGACCTAACTTGAATCTTTCACCTATCAGCCACAGTCTAACCATCCCCCTGCCCTTGGAAGTAGTTCATTTAAGTTAACATCTATGATTTTTTAATAACCCCTCTTAAAAATGCAAATTTCTCTGGCAGGGATAAAACCTCACGTCACTGACACTTCAGGAAAAATGAGTTTATGTAACAGTACTTGTCATGACAGGGGAAACATGAGGGCAGCACTAGGTCACCAGCTGTCACGGGAGCACAAGTTGATTCGACAATGAAAAGCCGTATAAAAGCTGAAGATAAACTTTGCTGGCTTCACAGTTTTTCCCAGCATGGTCCTAATCAGCTGACTATGTCTCTAAGGAAATATCACAAACTGTAACTTGTGTCAGCCTATTTTTCTTTCTTTAAACTATGTTCTATCTTGATTTCTGGGCAAGTTTATCCAAGATTCTTAAATTTTGTTTGGTTTTGAATGTACCCCCAAGCTTTGGGTCAGACCAAATGGACGGGAATATCAACTTTGTCACCGGAAGACAGTATGATTTTGAACGAAATCTTCAGCCTTCCCGAACTCCAGTTTCCTCAGGGATAATATTATCCACCTCTCTGGATTGTTGTGAAGATTAAATAAAATGATACCTATAAAGGGCTTAGTAGAGAACCGACTGGGAACGGTAGTAAACAATAGATTTATCAAGGTCACGGATGGAGTGGAGAGCAGGACAATGGAAGCGGTCAGAACAGTGACCTATGAAATCAAGAAGAGGGAGAGGTGGGGCAGAACTTCAAAGGAGGAACAAAGACGTAAATCAGACTTGCTCACGGTATTTATCTTGTCTGAAGATGCATCTCAGCACTCAAAATGCTCTGCCTGTATTCCCACCTTGAAGGGCATCCCTGAAAGTTCTAAATGACAGGCAACATTAAAGAGGCTGACCCCGACATGACATGCACGCTAATGGACCAACTGGAACATTCCACTACTGAGATATCCATATGTGGTATTTTCTTCCCCACCCTCTCCTCTCCACCATGGAGACAACTGTTTCAGAACAATCTATCCACAGATCCTGCCCCTCATCTCCTTACTACAAGTACCAAACACCACTTTTTAATGTAATTTAAGAAAAGAATGAGGACGGAAGTAATTAGAAGACATGTAAGAACATCATATCAAAATAAAGGCCCTATGCATTTTTAAAAAGGGTTTTAATGTATTTTTTTTAAGTAGGTTCCATGCCTACTGTGAGGCTTGAACTCAAGGCCATGAGATTAGGTCACATGTTCTGCTGAATGAGCCAGCCAGCTGCACCAGGGCCCCACACATTTGATTAAGAAAAAATTTATTCATCCAAACTACATGAAAATCATACTTAATTTATATTTTCATGGACTTGGAAATCGATGGACAGATTCTGATGTAAACAAATATGTAATTATTCTTATCAGATTGAAAATTTCAGTTAAGACACAGTATGATAAATTTTAATAATGTTACAATTTATATAACTCTGTGTCTTTTTCATTTGGATCCAAATGAAAAATATTAATAATTTTTACCAAGGTTTGTTTTTCAAAAGGCGGATCATTCTAAGATTCAATGTACTAAGGAAAACTTTGAGATAGAAACATAGAAGCAATAAACTATGTAGATGGCACAAAAGTGGTGGTGTCTGGTTCTGAAGATCATGATGTGAAATACCAGTCAACAGCTTGCTATCAGAGAGTGGCCAGCTGCTCAGAGACCCAGGAAGTATCTATTTCACAGGAAAATTGACATAATAATCACATATAAATTGACACTGATTGAAATAGTGATTACCTTTTCCTTTGGATTTATAGTAGCTTGTTTTCCTTCTTCCTATCTCTACCCATTTAATTCCATCTTCACATCATGACCATATTAATTCTCCAAATAATGCATCTCCAACAAATTTATTTCCTTTTCACTTTGAGTGTTCACCTATGTAGTATTGCTACCTCCTGGCTTCAAATACACAAATACACTCTGCTATCAGGAGTATTTAGGGACATCTGGGTGACTCACTCTGTTGAGCTGCTTACTCTTGGTTTTGGCTCAGGTCATGGTTTCAGGGTCATGATCTTAGCCTTGTGGGCTCCACACTCAGCGAGGAGTCTGCTTGTCTCTCTCCCTCTGCTCCTCTCCCCAATCACTCTCTCTCTCTTTCTCAAACAAATAAATAAATCCTTTTTTTAAAAGAGTGTTTAAATGATTCATTCATTTCCTTTTTCTCTCCTCCTCCCATTCTAGGATTCACTCTCCAGCTCCAACTTCCACTGAGTAAAGTTGAATAGAAAGACAGAATAGCAAAGTAATCACTAGTGTGGTTCTCCCAGTGTTAGACAGGCTTGCAATCACATAGTGGTTCTACCTGCTTATCTTTTCCTCCTGGAGACAAAATTACAAAATGACTTTAACTCTTCCTAAAAGCATAAATTTGGACAAGT
Source organism: Mustela lutreola (assembly GCF_030435805.1). Taxonomy (NCBI): domain Eukaryota; kingdom Metazoa; phylum Chordata; class Mammalia; order Carnivora; family Mustelidae; genus Mustela; species Mustela lutreola. The sequence continues at coordinate 42,856,660 of NC_081300.1, forward strand.
GGTAACCTCTGTATCTGTGCATTTTAAAGAATGACTTTGACTATTTGTAAGATTGTAGAGAAGATAAATGAGCTATTTCATGCAAAGCCGTTACTATAGTGTTCAACACATAGTAAGTTTTCTACTGATGCCAACAGTTAATAATGTTGTTATTTATTATTGTAATTATTTATTTCAAAGCTTCCCCAAATCTTCTTCACTCACCACTGTTACTCTTCCTCATCTTAAAATGATAGGTTTGCCTGCATCCCAAGAGGTAGATAAGGAAGCATGGCTGTAAGATTGAGGAGTTTAAACTTTTAATTTTTTAAGATTTAATTTATTTATTTGACAGAGAGAGATCACAATACAGGCAGAGAGAGAGGGGGAAGCAGGCTCCCTGCCGAGCAGAGAGCCCGATGCAGGGCTCGATACCAGGACCCTGAGATCATGACCTGAGCCAAAGGCAGAGGCTTAACCCACTGAGGCACCCAGGAACCCCAACTTTTAATTTTATTGTGAGTAATTGAGTTTTCTGGTAAAGGGGAGACATCAATAAATCTCTAATCTTTAAAGACAATGCTCATAGCAGTAAATACTGTGTATCTGAGGGTTTTGAAGGGGCGAGGGCTGGGAGGTTGGGGGAGCCAGGTGGTGGGTATTACGGAAGACACGTATTACATGGAGCACTAGGTGTGGTGCATAAACAATGAATTCTGTTACACTGAAAAGAAATAAATAATTAAAAAATATATATGGAATGTAAAGTGACTTATTCAACTAATAAAATATTGTTCTTGCTACCTCCTGGGGAAAAAAAAAATAAGGCGTATCAGAACAAAAAGAGATTGGATGAAGTCATACCAGTTAAAAGATCATTAGAAAATTGCAGTCAAAGGTAGTTCCTGTCTGTTTGTTGGCAGTGATAAAAGACATGGTGGAAGTAGATAAAATATAGAAGTGAGGAAGAAAAAGTGATGTAATTCTTCTGTTCCAAGCTTAAATAAAAACAAAATATTGGAGAAGGTGATGGGTATGTACTTCATTTTTCTAGACTTCAGGAACCCCCAGTCTAGCAGATATGGCTGGATATGCAGCCAGCAAAGGAAACAGGATTCTAGATACTAAGAAATCAATCAGTGCAAGAAACAAGATGTCATAGATGACCTATTGTTTGAAGCCATAGAATGGAATAAATTCATTGAGGAAACATAGTGTTCTGTTGATATAATCTAAGGCATCCTGTATATAAGGGAGAGATTGTAGAACTAAGCAGAAAAGCCAAATGGTATGGAAGGCAAGCGAAAAGAGATTTTTCAAGGCATGGCAGAAACTTGGAGCTGCATCTCTAAACCCGTGTTTCTTCTTCATGGGCCCACATTTCCTCTCCCTGCCTCGCAGTTAAATGTAACCATAAAACTGAATTCTAGATAATGGAATTTGAGCAAATTGGTATACATGACTTCCACACCTGGGTCATAAAACCTGCCACCTGTGTTTCTCTCTGTTTGCCCAAATGAACGGCAAGTCTTAGAGCAATCTAGGCAACTTGTTGAAGATGGTAAATATTGAAGACAGCAGAGCTGCTCTCTCACGGGGCTCTGGCACGAGAGTATAGAGCTGACCCCACCAATCCCAAACCCCTGCTGGGTCCCCAGGGATCCATGACGGGAGTGAGAATGAAACTTCCACAGCGCTTAACTGCCACTGTAATTGCAGGGTTGCTTGGTCACAGCAGTGAGACTTCCTTAACTAATATTGAAAGGCCATTTGCAAGTCCTGACCGAAAAAGATGAGGGCCAAGAGGCCCGGAGAGGAAAGGTCCTTCCGGGAGCAGTTTCAGGAGAGCGAAGAAAGAAAGGAAACAAAGAAACCTGTGTTTTTGCATGTGCAGGAGTGATTGGGAAATGTAGAAAGGGAAGCAAGGAATGCAATTTTTAGAATAGGGAAAGATTTCCTGCTAAATAGAAAGTAAGAGGTGGTATAATATCCTGAGCGGAACGCAGGGTGAGAAAGACTTTGACGATTTGACAGTTTCACTTTGGGAATTCCTAGTCATCCCACAAATATTTCTTGACCGTCAACCTTGTGTGCGATGTTAGGAACACAGACAGGTGGGAAAGAAATACAGCATCGAGTAAATACACAAATCACTATAGATTGTATAAACTGTAACGTAAAGAGAGACAAAGAGGGGCTGTGTGGGGAAAATGATCTCTCAGTTTACCCACCATCGAATATCAAAACTGCTTTTACTTGTAAATGGATTAGTTATGAAGAGGGGTAAGTAAAGCTGGAGTCATTTCAGTGATTCGTCCAAAGTTGTAACATTTTGGCCACGCGTCTTAATTCCTGGCATTATCATTATAGCATTGTATCATTTCAATTAGACTATGTTTGAGTCTCTAGAGTATCAGGAAATAAAAAATGCTTAAAACTTTGTTTTGCAGTGGTACCTTCCTAGGGTGTCTTGGTAATACCTTATTGAGGTTCTATTTCACTTAAACAGGTTGATAGCATTATTTTAAGAATTTTGTTTTGAGGGGCGCCTGGGTGGCTCAGTGGGTTAAAGCCTCTGCTTTCAGCTCAGGTCATGATCCCAGAGTCCTGGAATCAAGCCCCACATCGGGCTCTCTGCTCAGCAGGGAGCCTGATTTCTCCTCTCTCTGCCTGCCTCTCTGCCTACTTATGATCTCTGTCAAATAAATAAATAAAATCTTAAAAAAAAAAAAAGAATTTTGTTTTGAAAGCATGTATTAAAATTACATGCATGCACACACATATATAATGTAAATGTGAATATATATTCATATTTAATAGTGAATTTTTATAACAGCATGTAATAACATTGCTTGGACTATTTTCTGGCATCCTTTGTTTATCTTACTGAAAACTTAAAATGTCGTAACAATAACTCACATGGCTCTCAACATAGGAGTTTCTGAGAAAATTCTTTAGAAAGCCAGTTTTACAATGTATTTTCTACTTCATTTGTTGAAATTATAAGAGATAAATCACAACAAAGACAAAATAAGAAATAGATAATATTCCATGTGTGAATGATTTACTTTTTATCTCTGGAAGCACTGTGTTTCCTTTATCTGCTGTGAAGCTTTAGTCAAATGGCCAGTAATATAAAATGTTTATGGTTTTCTTGATTAGAGTTATACTTTCTTGACCTATCTGATTCAGGCTAGATCCTTGTCACAGTTTTTCATTTTAATGAATAGACAAAACTTCTGAAGAAGCTTAGGTTCTGATTTCTCTTTTACACTGAAACCTCAGAGAGTTTGAAAAAACATTCCTCTTCCAAACATAACTATGATTTTACAGATTGTATTCATTTCCATAAAAGAATGGAGCACATTTCAAAGTAGCAGTCTGCTTTTCAATGGAATAACATAATGAGTTATTTTCAGACTATCCCCAGTTTTTAATATCATAAACTTTACTTCTTTACCAAGTCTTTCAAAATAGTACATAAAGAAGTAAATATGTAAACACGTTCATCTGCTCTTTTCTTTTTTTTATAAGAATCTTCTTGCTGGTTTTGAAATACTCTATTTGAAGAAAATAAATCATGCCAGATTTATTTGCTTTTATTATATTTACTATTTTCATTGAAATATGAGTTCCTAAAGTAATGTCATTTCACTTTTCTATTTTGTTTGCTTTAATTTCAACCACCTTCAGTACTAATTGTGTATTTCACAAAATGACAGCTTTAAGAAAAAATAGACTTACATGATGATTTTTACCAACAATTAGGTCAAAAATGGGTTTAAATCTCAATATATCTTGCCTTTTCTATCCTGAAGTATTATTCTTTCAAAAATGTTCTTTAACTGGGATGACAAAAAATATTAATAATGGAATATGAAAGACATAAATTTGAATTAATTTGAATTGCATACTATGGTTTTACTAGTAATACCTTAAATTATTTTATGCCAATTCTTATTACTCAAACTGAATATATATATAACAGGTATGTATAATACATATAATACATAAAGCATATATATGATACTGATAACAGAAACATCAGCAAAACCAAGTAAGTTATGAATATAATTTGAAATCCCACAATCAGATAAAACTCCTATAAGCTTTCTCCAGGCAAAACTATGAGCCATTACACACAGAGCTCTAAAAACATGCAGAGCTATATCACTGCAACCTCTATAATCTCAGGACCAAGACAGAATTTGAAGTGGGGGGTCATCATATATGCTGAAATTTCTCTTCATCAAGTTTTCCCCATCCACTGACCTATCCTCAGAGATGTTGATAACTTGGAGTTTAAAAGTATTTCATTAATAGCTCAGTGTGTTTTATATAGATACATAGATAGATAGATTGATAGATTGTTATACACATATATGTGTATTATAATGTATATAAGTACATATTATATCTGCATTATATGTATAATGCATATTTAAAAATAACATATTGGAACCCTTTTAAATTCGTCCCTAGATCAGGTGACAACTATAGTATACTAGATCACTATTAAGAGAATACTGACTTCACCTACCCACCCTTCCTCATAGTCCTTTGCTTCTTGCCTTAAGATTGGGCTATGACAGTTGTTTCAGCCCATAAAATATTAGCAAAATTGAAATGACCTCACATGTTTGAGCCTGTATCCTTGCATTTTTGCCATCCCTGTAAAAAAAAAAAAAAGATATATATATAAAAAAAAGATATATATATATATACACATATATATATATAAAGATATATATATATATAATAAAAAGATATATATATATATATGTGTATATATATATATAATCTATTGCATAGCCAAAATGCCAAGCAGTCAAGGCCCAGCCAGATCTGCTGAATCATAGTAAACCTCCAGACTGGTGAGTGTGAAATAAATATTGTGTTCTATATACCACAGAGGATTTTACCATTGTTTATTATGCAGCAATAGCTATTTAATACAAAAACATTTGGGAAAAGGTGACTGAATCATACATTTCAAAGGAGAAGAATATAGGCAAAAATTATTACCACTGATCTTCTAGGGTCAGAAATTTTCTTTCACGTTACCCATTATGAATGCTTTTGTTTCTCAGGCGTGTCACTGCCTCTATAAAGCAGAGTAACGTCATTACATATGCTCTCTCTAATCCTCACAAAAATGTTTCACAGGAGATGGCATGACTTCCATTCTGTAGAGGCTCAGAAACGTTACAGGGATTGTCCTCGTCCATGCAGGTGGCACGACAACAGCAACCCAAGGGATTGGAACTCAGGGGAGATGTATGTCAAGTAGTTAAAAGGAGAGATCTAAGTAATTTATGACTATCAAGACAGAAGAGCACTTCCGGATAATAATTGTAAAACAGCGCAGACCAGACAAGCATTTGTAATCTGGCATTCATCGTTCAGTCTAAGATGACAAATGAGAATATTTGTTCAAACCTCTTTAGCGTTCATCACGCCATCATTGTTCATGGTATTCTCCATATGATATGTCGGTTTCGTGGAAATGAGAGTCCTGCCCTGTACAATGAGAAAAAATGAGATTATTGCAAAGATACATTAGGTGCAGAGAGCCATGAACACATAAGGCAGTTCTAGAATCCCCTATTCTCACAGTCTTGTTCTAAGTGTGCATCTGTCTTCTATCTGAAGTTTCAGTCCTTGTTCCCAAATAGGCCAATCCATCTTGAATTCTCTAGTTGGAATTATGGAAGAATGCATTCTGTTTGTTTAGTAAATTACTACAATTTTTGAGATCAGAATTACTTATTATTATTTCAGTGATCAGAACTTCTGATGGACAGAATTATTATACTAAGCTATTTTAGAGCAGGGTCCTAATGCATCATATCAGGTTAATTAATAGCGATCCTTGATCAAAGAATAACATAAGCAGTCTGTCTGAACCAGGAGCTGAGGCAAGGCAACCAAGGGAGCCTACTGGACACCACAGATACTATCATATCTAGTACAGGCAGTTACATTTTACTGATTTTACTGATGAAAAGTAACTGACATTTATTCCCTTGCTCCTAAGTGTGTTCTGTTCTAAAGAGCCTCTGGTAGATTTTGGCACATTCTGTATTTCTACATACTGAAAGTATAGATTAAATCAGAAACCCGATTTCTTACTCCAGTTAATTATAAAAAGCTCATACCATGTGTATATCTTACTCTAATTAAAATTGGAATTTCTAGGGGTGCCCGGGTGGCTCAGTCGGTTAGGCATCTACCATCCATTTGGTTCATGAACTTGGGGTCCTGGGAATGAACTCCATATAGGTTTCTCTGCTCTGAGAGGAGCCTGCTTGTCTCTCCCACTACTCTCCCCCAGCTCATGCCCTCTTTCTCTTTGTTTCCATCTCTCAAATAAAGAAATAAAATCTTTAAAAATAACAAAATAAAATAAAGTTGGAATTTCTAAACAACAACAACAAAAAATTGCTGCTCACTTCTGATTTTCAGCAGCTTCCAAAATGTGCATGTTTTTCCCAGAATCCGGATATTTTCCTACACTATACCAAACCAAACACCCTGATGGTCAGGATTAGCCATTTGAGAGGGAAGAGACTCTGCACGACAGTGGGAACAATGGTTCTACTGCCTGTTCCTTTAAGCTTTCCTCTGCTCGAAGATTAATTTGCCGTCAGAGCAACTGACAAGCATTCGTTTACCAAATAATGATTTTCTAAATTTATAATTTATCTTGTTATGTGATGTCACTAATTAGGTAAAACTATAATTTACAATGGTGGAAATTCCTTTCAGCTAATCATTACCCTTGGTTTGAGTAGTTGGAGGGGAAATGAATATTTCTATAGACAATGCATCCTAGAATTTAGAGACTGGACAAAAACAGAATCCAGGGTCACATCTGTCCTCCCCATCATCCTATAAACTGCATTATGAAGGGCTTATCTATAAATATGAGGCTGCGGGAAATACTAAGGAAAATATAAATGTGACCCTTACCGGTATTAGGAGAGACTGCATAAAACTTTGTGAAGTATGCTCTAGGAAGGGAAGATACATAAGAACAAAAATAATCAAACAAAGGATGTTGTGAAAGCCAATTCAGAAAAAGAATTAGAGTGGTATTTTATCTAAAAGAGCTTTAATATGTCCATAGCCCATGGTTCAACATATTCACGGTTCATCATATTCCTTTAAAACCAGAAGGAAAATGCAGTATTCATTTATAACCAGTGTTATAAAAGTAAATCTCAACCCAGACTCAGGGTGGCTTTTGCGTAGTCTGAAAGTTTCAAGTTTTAGAAAGTTCTTTTTGTTGTTGTTTTTGTTTTTTTTTTAATGTACTGGTTTTTAGAAAGAATAAAATCAAAAGATGCCATCCCCAAAGAATATACATTGAGCTTATCCTCCGGTCAAATAGGAGGAAATGATTATACTAGTACAGATGTTAGCTACCTTGATCAAACTGTAAAGCAATACTAAAATATGTTTGAAAGCATTTTAAAGATCACATGGAAAATCTTGATTGGATCTTTGAAAGGATCTTTCCTACTCATTTACATGTACCGGTTTCCCTTGAGGAGGGTGAAAGATGACATATTTCCCCCAAATTGCTGGAAAATTTTTTTTAAACTGCTAGGTTAAGATTTGTTTCTATGAATGTTTCCTGAATAATAAACTCCAAATTCATTACATTCAGGTCAGTATATAGGTCAAGGCAAGTGGGGATTATTTAATTCAATCAAAATATCATATTGTCAAATTAACTTTATTCTTTAGGACAAGATTCTTGATATTCTTGGTGTCATTTTTTCATAGGAATAGTTGGTGATTTTGTTAATCAGTCCTGTTTTGTGGGACCAAAAAAGATCTGAGCTTTATGCTGCTCTTTCTTACTTTTCTGCAGCCATGCCCCTTTCAGTATGTTTAATACAATTATAATATACATAGATTGAGAACTATATTATATGTCAACATATCAGACCTTCCCCAGCTTAAAATTATATGTTTATCATTTATATTACTAGCCTTCAGAAAATAGTACTTTTCCCAAATACCTGTCATTAATAAATTGTCCAAGCTGCACATATTGCTAATATTCTTTTTTTTTAAGATTTTATTTATTTATTTAACAGAGAATATCACAAGTAGGCAGAGAGGCAGGCAGAGAGAGAGAGAGAAGAGGAAGCAGGCTCCTTGCTAAGCAGAGAGCCCGATGAGGGACTCGATCCCAGGACCCTGAGATCATGACCTGAGCCAAAGACAAGAGACATAACCCACTGAGCCACCCAGTCACCCCGATTGCTAATATTCTGATATCCTCCTATTTCCTCCAAGGAGAGAGTTCAACTTTAGAAATGAAAATCACTGCTTGGAGCCACGTTTAATGTTAAAAGTTCATCTGACTGAGTAGAATTTATGCATACCACTTCTAGATTCTTAGACTACTTCTAAGTAAAATTATGTAATTTAGTGAATAAACTACACTCTGTTTCTGGGTGCACATATCGGCAAAGTTTATGAAGAAAACCAAACAATACAGGGAGAAGCAACATCCATTAAATCCAGTGAGGAAGACCAGAAGACTGGGTAAATAATTATAACACAGTAAAATGCAATTTACAGAAGATACATATAAGGTATTTTTTTAGTCTTTTCAAATTTTTTCCTTTAATATAATTTTTTTAAGTAATATGTTCAATTAGCCAGCCTGTAGTACATAATTGTAGGGTATTTTAGAACCTGAAGTTGTGTGCCCTCAACTCTGCTAAAGTAGGAAGGAGAGCTTCTTGGGGAAGCTTTACAAGAAGATGATATTTTAACTGAGATGGTTAGTTGATTAGACAGATAAGATATAGAGAAAAAGTAATTCTGAGCAAAGAGAGCAGTCCATGGAAAACACAAAGGCTGAGGGGATAAAAGTGTAAGTTCTTTTTTAAATATTTTGTTTACTTATTTGACATAGAGAGAGAGATTACAAGTAGCCAGAGAGCGAGGGGGAAGAAGGCTCCCTGCTGAGCAGAGAGCCTGATGCGGAGCTCGATCCCAGGACCCTGAGATCATGACCTGAGCTGAAGGCAGAGACTTAACCCACTGAGCCACCGAGGTGCCCCAAAGTATAAGTTTAAGAGAAAAATGATTTGACTTTCATTCCAGTCTAATCCACTTATTCTTTGTGTCACCTTGGACGGCTATGTGGTTTCTCAAAGCCTCTGTATTTTTTTTCCTTTTAAAATGGGAATAATAATTATATTTCCCTCTTAATGTTGAGCAAAGAGTAAATGAGATAAAAATGTAATATATTTTATACATCCCCTTTAATGATTCTGTCTTCCAAATACTTTTTCCATTCCACTAGGGTACTGGAGCAGGGAATCTAAGCAGAAAGCTAGAGAAGAGGCCAGTGTACATAGGTACTGTGAGCTTATTCCAAATGAGCATTGGAGTAACAGGTATTTGGATGTTTGTGGTAACAGATAGGAACATCTATGCAAGACTTCAAGTAGAGAAGGGATGTGATCAGATTTTTGTTCTAGAAATTTAACTTTTCTGGCAGCTTGCAAAGTAAACACATGAGAAAGGGGAATGAAATCAAGGACACCATGGAAATAAAGAGACACAAATGAAAGACATGCACATCAAATGGAGGTAGAATCTTCACAGGGCTTAGTGAATGATTGTCTGAGGAGAGAAAAGAGGAGGCTGAGGATGACAGGGAGCATGATGAGTCCAGAAACATTCCCAAATGTCCGGGTCTAGCTACTCAATAAAATAAGAAACAGATAATCATACAAAACTGAGTATCGTAAACTACAGACTGTTATATGGTTCTAAGTACCAAGTTATAGAATCCAGAGTTGGAAGTTGTTATTGGAACCCAAAGCAAGAAGAGGGATAGCCTCATAGAAGAAGATGATCCTGAGCTGTGTTTGATATATGGATGAGATGCATGTTGGTGATCAGTGAAGTCGTCAGATAGATTCCAGCTTAAATGTGCAAAGTGGGACTGACACAGCAGTTCAGTAGAGTGCCATCAGAGAGTCCTTTATGTTTTTATTTATTTATGTATTTACCTATGTTGTACTTGATTCCGTGGAAAACTGGAGACAGTTAGTGGCTCCCATAAATGCCAAACCAGTCTATGGCCATACCACCCTGAATGCGCCCAATCTCATCTGATCTCAGAAGCTAAGCAGGGTTGGGCCTGGTATGTACTTGGATGGAAGATATAGATACACCAAACCACAGAAAGAGTTGAGGGTAACCTAAAATACCATGAGGAAAGAATGCACTGAAACACAAGTTCATGTAATATAGCACAACAGCACAGAGTTGGTCTGTAGTGGGGAAGTAAATTACTTTGTACTGGTCATTTTGAGCAAAGATACTTGGCAAGTGGAAGGTAACCAAGCAGCTTCAAGTAGGGATCAAGTCTTAGAATAACAGGTTCACTCAGTCAATGAGTTCTATTATACTCAGATTATAATTATAGGTCTAGCCTTTGAAATAAAATTATTGACAGACACATTACTTTCCCAAGTGTTGTATTTAACATGACAGTGGACATTAAACCACTTTTTACAAAGAGTTCTATTTATTTTCTTTGCTCTTCTTTTGGGTTAAATCTAATTATATTGTCATTAATGGAGAGTTCATACATAAATATCATACTTATAAGAAGTTAAATGTTAACTAATCAAATAAACAATCTAGCTAACAACCATGAAACTAATATGTCTATATCATCAAAACTAGAAGTGTGAACAACTCAAGCCATGTGACGTGCTGGATGGTGAAACACTAAAGGTATTACACTCAAGCAGAAAAGTTTACAAGGGGACATGGTAATTGCCCTCACATATTTGAAATGATTTAGTTAGAAGCTTGGATTATGTGCTTTATATGACCCCAGAGAGTGAAATAAGTTTGTGGTTGGAAGTTATAGATTGATTTGCTATAATAAAATATATAGAAGACTTTTTTAAGAAAATGGTCTCCAGAAATGAAATGATTTGCCTCAGATATTCATGTTCACATTTCTAAAAGCTCAAGGAAAGCTGAATGACCCCTTTTCTGAGTGTTGTCGAGGAAACGCATTCCAACCTCATCCAAGAAACTCCACCGCTCACCAGTGGGAACATTTAAAATGCATTATATTCCTTTTGAGCTTCTTATTCATGGTAAAATTGTAAAAATATCACATATCCTGCAGGGTCATTGTGAGGAATATGTATGATTAAACAATCAGAATGTGCCTAATGCATAATGGGCACTTGACAAATACTAGTGGAATATTAATCTGAAAGATTCAGTTGGGTTTATTATGCCAGGCATCAGTTAGAAGATAGCTGGAGGAAGGAAGCAGTCAGGTTTAAAAATATCTATTAAAACATTTGCAGATAAAGAAGTCTGTATAGGCCTTTTTAATGTAAGCCTTTTTTATCTTTCATCAAGCTTTATAGTTTTCATATACATACATACACTAGCAGAGACTTTTTTTCCGCTAGTCTCAGTAGAAATCTAGAGCAGAAATAGTATAGTCTTAATAAGTGTTAAGTTCACCGCATGCAGAGACAACAACTAACAGTTAATAAAATAAGGTAGTTTATTTCTCTCTTAGATAAAGGAAATGCCTACGAGACAGTTCATTAGTCTTGTTCATCTGGGTCCTGAGCTCCTTCTGTTCTAAGCACCTTTAGTGTACTGTCTCATGGTTCAAGATAAGTGCTCATTTTTCAGGTATAAATGTTGTGTTTTAGTCAATAAGAAGGAAAAAGAGATCTAAGAATTAGATATTTTAGAAGTTGCACAGAATGCTTCCAATTACATCTCTGCCAAAACTTGGTCATTGGCTATATTTATCCTCAAGTGATCCTGAGAAATAAAATATTTTATCTGGTGGGCAAAATGCCCACTTAGAAATTGAGGTTCTTATTGGAATGAAGGGGGCAAAGAATACTGACATAGCACTTATGCCACAGGTGACTACACTCAAATATAGGCTTTTCTTTAGGAAGTAACTTTGGACTTGTTTCAACACCTGAATAAATACAGTCTTAAATTCCCAGCATTTTATTTCATAAAGTAATGGCCAAAATTATTTTTCCCTGAGAAGCTTTCAAACCAGGAGTGGTCAGTAATCCAAAGAGACACTCAAAAATGTCAAAAGATTCTCACTTTATCTGATGCTCAGAAATATGATTTCTACCATACCCACCAAGATGAACTAGCTTCAAATATCACACTCTCACCTTGAAAACCAAATTAATTGACTTGTCACATGAAGTGATGAGACATAAATTATTTGGGGTTTTAAAAACTATCTGTTAATGATAAGTATGTTAGTTTTAAAATAAGAAGATATTTTTCCCTAGCAATATGTAATAAATAGGATCAAATATTTATATGTAGTCCATTCTTTATTTTTTTACAAAACCATGTCATTGATTTACAGAAGACATTTCTTTTTATTTATTTGGTTGGACAATAGTTCATTTCAAAATGATTTCAATGAAAGTCATTAAACTGTAGTAGAGGAAAAATAATTTCCCTCTACCCCTTTAATTTCTAAACTGGGAATCTTGTAACATAAGACAGATTGACAAGAGAAAAACAAACAGAATTTTATTAATATGTGTATTTCATGTATTCATGGGAAATACTCAAGAGAAAATGAAAATGGTCAGAGGTACCGTAGAATTCAGCCTTAAATACTGTCTTCAACAAAAGAAAGAAGAGTGTGGGGGAGACCGGTTGTGGGGGGTAACCCGGAAAGGCATGGTAAACAAGAGTAAGGTTCATTATGCAAATTTCAAGTTGGTGTCTTCTCCATGAATAAGAATTTCTTGTGATTTAGTCATTCTTTTCTGCCTGATACAGAGAGGGAGACATCCTTACTAATGGAGATTTCCTTTATAAATGGAAATTTCCCTTACGAAAAATTTCTACTCTATTCTCAGAGATTCTTTTGTGAATTCTTTCTCAAAATAATCAACTCAAAATAATCCTCATGCCAAAGAGACATATTTTGAGAATGGTGTGTTCTGCCACCGTTCAGTCACATGAACAATGATCTGAAATATAGGATTGTTTTAAAAGGCTCAAGATAGCCATTTTGTCTATTTGGTTGATACTTCTTCTTCCCTAGGATGACTCTTCTGCTAGTATTTAAGTCGCAATTTACTTATACCCATGATTATCAAGAAAAAAGAAAAAATAAATGTTAGTTTCTCTCTTCCAAAAGTAATGATTACGTGGCAAAAGAAAACATTTTAGTGTAACTGTTTTTTAAAAATTAACATTTTCAAGGACACCTGGATGGCTCAGTTCGTTAGGTGTCTGACTCTAGATTTTGGCTGGGGTCATCGTCTCAAGGTGGTGAGATCAAGCCTGGTGTTGGACTATGCATCCAGGGCAAAGAGTCTGCTTCTCCCTCTCCCTCTGCTCCTACCCTTGATCACATTCTCTGTCTCTCTCTCTATCAAATATATAGATATATATACATATATATAAATATATATTAATTTTAAAGATTATATATACACACAAATATAAGCTTTAAAATTAACATTTTCAGTTAAGGGATTTTAAAATAATTTACTATAATTTAGAAGACACCAGTCATCTAAAAGCTTATTAATAGATGGAATTGGGAGGGAGACAAACCATAAGTGACTCTTAATCTCACAAAACAAACTGAGGGTTGCTGGAAGGAGGGGGGTTGGGAGAAAGGACATTGGGGAGGGTATGTGCTTTGGTGAGTGCTGTGAAATGTGTAAACCAGATGATTCACATACCTGTACCCTGGGGCTTAAAAATATATGTTTATAAAAAAGAAAAAAATTTTTTAAAAATAAAAAAATAAAAGTTTATTAATGAAGAAGCCAGCAAGTCTTGATTTTTTTCTTTATATTTTATTCAGTTCATGAATTATTTTTCAAAATAAATGTATGCTATAGTTTAAATTCTCCTGTCCAGTACATTTTAAGAAATATTTATAAAATATTAAAATATCTTATTTAAAATTAAAAAAACATTTAACATCATTCAAACTAACAAGGTAAATCTGACTTTGAAAACCAACCTTCCCATACAGTGCTAAAAAGAAATGAGCTATCAGACCATGAAAAGACTTGGAGGAGTCTTAAATGCATGTTACTCAGTGAAAGAAGACAATCTGAAAAGGCTATATATGATATAAGCACAACACAGGACATTCTGGAAAAGGCAAAATTATAGAAACAGTAAAAGATCAGTGATTGCCAGGGGTTGAGGGCCAGGGGAGAGGAGTAGAGAAAGCAGATAGTATTTTTAGGGCATAAAAAAGACTATAAAAATGGATGCATGTTGTTATCCATTTGTCTAACTCCACAGAATATACAACAGCAAGCGTGAACTATAATGTAAACTCTAGACTTTGGGTGATAATGATGTGTCAGTGAAGGTTCAGCGGCGGTGACATATGTACCACTCTGGTACCAGACGTTGCTAATGAGACAGGCTATGCATGTGTGAGGGTGGGGTGTACATGGAAAATCTCTGCATCTTCTCTGCAATTTTGGTAGAAAAAGTAAAAAAATAAAATCTTAATTTTAAAAAAGTCCACATTGATGCCCAGTAATTTAGTGCTTTCTCCTTTATTTCATATCTATTTCAATTTATTTGGAATAGAAATTTTCATAGTGTAGCAAGATAACTTCAGAGAAGCTAGAAACATTCATTATCTGAGATATGAAAATGTCTGAGGACGAAAATATATTTTAATGCTTTAGAAACATGCTTAACATAAACGGATGTTAAATCCGCATTGAACTTAGTGGTATTAGCAAATGATAAACCTCTAAAATTAACTATATTGTCATCTGCTTAAAATGTGGAACTTCTAAGCTCTCAAAGTTTTCATTCTTTGACTTTAATGTAATACAGTGAGAACTTCATTATAATGTAATGTTCAAAACATTACTGAGATACAAAAATTATCCCCAAGTTAAAAAAATGCAGTTTGCTGTTAAGCTGACATTACAGTTTATAAACAATTTCAGATGGGAGTTCTTGAAGTTTTTAATGGTATCCATCTTCAACACAGCTCCTGTTTATCTCACTGAAACTGTATTATGTTTCAAAATCTAAAATTAACCAATTAAAAACATTTACAATTAACAACATAAATACTTTTCCTTAAACAGAATCTCATTATCTCTCAGGAAGACTTCAATAATAGCTCCTAATGGATTTCCTAACTCCCTGCAACTCACAACAAAAAGTACACTAATAGGACAAAATTTTGCAACATTTTAAGGTAATTTTTATCTGAATATGCCAAATTCGTCAAGACAATTTTATTTGTGTGTCTACTGTTGAAAAAGTTGTTCTTTTTTTTTTTCCTATATACATCTACCACAATGAAATTATAAGCAGGGAAAATAACAATCACCATTATTTATTGAGCACCTACTGAATTCTGCTTTCAGTTTTAATCACTTTGCTACATTATCTCACCTTATCCTTACATTACTATAAGAAAGCCATTGCTCTTTTGAAACAGAATTCTACAGAAGCTCTTAAACTGGACTGAACTTTCTTTGCTAATAATTAATGGCCAACCATCGTGATTGGAAGCCAAATATATGATTCCAAATGTTTATTTTTTAAAGATTTTATTTATTTATTTGAAAAACAGAAGTCACAAGTAGACAGAGAAGCAGGCAGAGAGAGAAGAGAAAGCAGGCTCCCTGCTGAGCAGAGAGCCTGATGCAGGATTCAATCCCAGGACCCTGAGATCATGACCTGAGCCAAAGACAAAGGTTTAACCCACTGAGCCACCCAGGCACCACACCAAATGGTCTTTTTTTTAAACCATTATACTCTACTGCTTTACAGCTATTCTTGAAAAATATAAATATGAAAAACTAATCATTTAAAATCATTGAAATATATTTGCATATTTTGTTTTGTTAAAAAGATCCTTTTGTCTTTAGTTATATATTTAATATTTCTAACCATCAGGGACTTATAAGGTATAGGTGAAATGGAAATAAATTCAAACTTGTTTCCCTTGACGTGACTAAGCTTCACATGCATAAGAGAGGATGGAAGAAAAAGAAGAAGCTCTTGAAAATATATGAAAAAATATATGAAACAAAATTGAGATGATATAAATCTTGTGTGAATTATCAGAATTGTTCTTTTTTTTTTTTTTAAAGATTTTATTTATTTATTTGACAGAGAGAAATTACAAGTAAGCAGAGAGGCAGGCAGAGAGAGGAGGAAGCAGGCTCCCTGCTGAGCAGAGAGCCCGATGCGGGACTCGATCCCAGGACCCTGAGATCATGACCTGAGCCGAAGGCAGCGGCTTAACCCACTGAGCCACCCAGGCGCCCTATCAGAATTGTTCTCACTGCAACATAGCTTCCTCTGACAGATACATCGTGCACCAATCCTACACCAGAGAATATCATACCATATGTTGTTCTTCAAATATTGGAATATTGTAAAAACTGCTCAGATTTTACAGATTTGCCACTTCTAATGGAGATTGGAGTGGATTTACGATCCCCTGGGGTTTCACCAAACATTTTTGTTAATTGTGGCCCTCACCTTTTTAAGCTTATGACAAGAGGTTGTACTTCTTCCTTTTGATTAAGTTTGAGATGACTTTCCCATCTATTTTTACTAATTTGGAAGGAAATCAGGTAAAAATGATCCTGTGCTTTGCTTTTATTTTACCACCCTTTAATAAGTAGTGTGCTGATAGCATTTTAAACATGATTTACTGAGAAGGATTTGTGTCATATGTGACTACCAAAAGTGGGGAACGAAAGCCGTAGCCCAGCTAAGATCCCATTTCTGCATTTTCAGCTGTATCAAAGCAGTTTTATTTACCCGATTGAACATTATCCTGGGAGAAAGAAGGTTTGGGTTCCTGTTAGTCTGCTGTTAGTTGGTATGCATCCTATAATTAGAGGGTCAATTTTTTGGATAATAAATTTCTCATAATTTTATAACTTTTATAATTCTAATTATATTCTAATAATTTTATTATTTTATAATTCTAAATAAATAAATTGAACATTTAATTATTTTCATAATTTTATAATGATATCATAGTTTTATAATTATATATAATAGAGTTTCATAGTTGATCTATAAGATATCCTGATTTGGAAGTCATATTAATTTATTTTTTCTCATATTTCAGAACAAAATAGATATTTAGTGTACTATCCTTTATAGTTTGAGCTTCATTTCTATTCAATAAATACATATAGGTTGATCACTGATCTCTTTACTAGGCATTATGCAGAAAACAAAGACAAGGAATTAGAGTTACTGAGGAAAGCAAATAGAAGAATAAGACAAGTGTTTTAATAAATAAGTTGCAG
This sequence comes from Mustela lutreola, assembly GCF_030435805.1. Lineage (NCBI taxonomy): Eukaryota > Metazoa > Chordata > Mammalia > Carnivora > Mustelidae > Mustela > Mustela lutreola. The sequence goes on from NC_081300.1 coordinate 42,873,993, forward strand.
GATAGAATATGGTAAGTATCATAAAGTACGTATTTACGAAATGCATATGGAGGTTCAGATGACCTAAAGATCATTATTCCATTTTTTTCTCACAGAAATGATATTTGAGGTAAGTCTTAAAGGAAGAGATCAAGATTTAAGGTAGAAGAGAAGCAGATAAACAGAAAAAGTAGAACTTGGTTTATGGATGTTTGGAAAATATTAATTAGTCCTCTGTTCTACACTCAAGGAATACTCTGAAAGCTTATATGAGATAAAGCCAGAAGCCTTCACAATTTTTTGAATGATATAGTTTAACTTAAATTTTAGAAAGATCAATGTGACACCACAATGGACACTGAATTGAGAAAGGGAGGGGTGGGAAGGTGGAATGTCAGCCAAGAGGAATGATCTGAGTAAGGAAAGAAATAAGGAAAATATGAATTAGGATTGGTTTGGTGCAACTCCAAGGAGCAGAGGACAAAATTGAAGAAATCTGCCGAAAAGTGCAAAAACACAAAAGATGAAGAAAATTGGAAGTAAAATAAATAATAAACAAATAGAGGGGGCGCCTGGGTGGCTCAGTGGGTTAAGCCGCTGCCTTCGGCTCAGGTCATGATCTCGGGGTCCTGGGATCGAGTCCCGCATCGGGCTCTCTGCTTAGCGGGGAGCCTGCTTCCCTCTCTCTCTCTGCCTGCCTCTCCATCTACTTGTGATTTCTCTCTGTCAAATAAATAAATAAAATCTTAAAAAAAAAAAACAAAAAACAAATAGAGGATCAGCCTGGGGTTCAAAAGTTTCAAAACATGAGTTACAGAAAGAGAAAATGGAAGGGAGAAATTTGACATAGAACTACTTCATGAAATCTCATCAAGCTTAAGAATGTGGAATCTCAGAATGAAAAGTGTCCACTAAGAAGGCTACAAAATGAATGAAAAGAGAATCACAATTAGGTAACAGTATAACTTGATTTTAGAATCTCTGGAATAAAATAAAGATTTTAATGGCCTTAAGAAGGTGAAGAGGGGATTTCGGTGTTTACAGGACCAGCATGGGCCTCAGGCTATTGGAACATTGTAACCCAAAACATGGATATCAGACCAAATCCTACAATTGATATCAACAATATGAGTGACAAAATTTAAAAAGAAGAATTAAAAAGCTCCATATATTCCCTGTTTTCTCAATGTGATCACATGGTAGATATTGTAGCTTTAAAGACAGTGAAGATGAGGGGACAAGCCTTTGTTATTTTTAAGGAACTGGGCTCACCCACTCACCTTCAAACAGTTACAAGGATTTCCATTTTATGGTAAACAAATGCAAATCCAGGATGCAAAAAGAGATTCTGTTATAATATCTAAAATCTGTATTACTTTTGCTGACAAAGTGGAAGGAAAAGAAGAAGCACAAACTTTGAAGAACTCTTTACAACAACTTCACACAAAAAGCCTGGTCTGTGAATACCACATGCAGCAAATACCCAAGGAGATTCAACATCAAATCCTCAGATCCCTGATTACCCTCCACACTGCACTTTATTCCTTTATTGTTTCTCAGAAGAGACTAATGGGATGATGTGATCCATGCTGTTTAATCAGTTTCCTGGTTTCAAGGAAGGATGTTTGGTACCTAGAGGCATGGCATTGCTTTCATGGAATTTGCAAATGACGGACAGACTGGAGTTGCTGGGATGCTTTACAAGGATTTGAAAATCACACCATCCCATGCCATGAAGCTCACCTATGCCAAGAAATTACATACGAGATAGGGGTCTTTATGGGACTTGGTGTTTTTTATAGTGTTTTGTTTTGGTAACATTTGGTCGGGTCATTTTACTAGTGGGTGTGAGGGGGAGTGAAGGTTAAATGTTTGTGAATGATTTTAAAACGATACCTAGCCTTTGTTTTGCAGTAGTGAACTATGAGATATAAAGACCTTAATTTTGTTCAATAAACTTTGATTTGTATTCTTAAAAAAAAAAAAAGGAAGAAAGAAAAAGAAAAGAAAGAAAGAAAGTGAAGAGGGGAAATGGGTAACCAATAAAGTATCAGAATACAAAATTCACATGGGTGTTATGTCCAAATCACTGTTACTTATAGCAATGACATAATGCCTTTAAGATTGTAAGGGAAAATAATCTCAAATTAGAATTTCCCATTCAGACTACTAGTCAATTGTGAAGGATGAATAATGATGTTTTCTCATATGTAAGTCCTCAAAAAGTCTCTCTTGGATCCATTACCAGTAAAAAGTAACTGGAAGATTTACTACAGTCAAAATAATTAATTCACTACACTTAAAGTAACTCACTGACAACAGTTAAAATAATTAACCTAAGGAAGACATAGCACAAAAAGCACAGAATCCAATACAAAAGAAACACAAAGGAAACGAACAGAAACATGGCGAAGGCAAAAACCTAAGACAACCATTGCTAAACCGTTGTCCTAGAAGATAAACTGCAGACAGGAGTTGGAGGGTGGTGACTTCCAGGAAGGATACTGCCAAGAAGTTAACGTTCATGATAGCAACTGAGGTATTTCAGTGTATTTTCTAGGTCATCAGTAAGGTCAAAGAGTTTGGTGATTCATAAATTATACAGGAAACAGAGAAAAAAAATCAAAGTAGTCATTAATTCCAGGACAAATAAAACATTGCCTAAGAAAAGTCATTGTAATCACAGTACAATACTTCTTTTAGCTGTGAATAATATTTGCATTGTCATAAATTCATGAACATTAAAAATTAATTCAAAAAAGAGTGATAGATAAACTACATTAGGAACATCAAAGGAGAGAAAGTATTTACCTCAAAGAGAAACAAATATAGATCTTTCATAATAGAAAGTTATTAAATAAAATCTAAAACAGAAAGGCCAAGGAATGATAATATAAAAATGTGGCTTATAAAGGCACAGCATAGGGAATATTGTCAGTGATATGGTAATAGTGTCATATGGTGACAGATGGGAGCTACCCTTTTGCTGAGCACAGCATAATGTATAGAGACATTGGATCACTGTGTTGTACACCTGAAACTAATGTTAACACTGTGTGTCAACTATACTCAAATCAAAAATTTTTTAAATGTGATTTATAGTACGGAGGCAACTGGCAGAAAAAAGAGCTCTCAGGTTAAATGTATAACCTCAATGATTAAAAGAGGGCAATAGAAAGTCTTAAGCTTTCATCGTAAGCATAGTAAAGCTATTTGACTTTTAAAATTATTTACATAGTTGAAAGAAATAATTAAATAAAGAAAAGATTCTTCACATTTCCAGAAAGGACTGGTAGAAGAAAGGCTCAACTCTGCAACAGATTAAGAAAAGAAATGGTGAACTCCCATTTGCTTATGACCGAGTCAGGTATCTATTTAAGTAAACGTCAGACATTCTCAAACTCTCTCACCTTCAGGGAATTCACCACATATAAGGTCATCTTTTAAAAATATTAATTACATATTAGTTCATTAATTAAACAACTCTAACACAAAATGGAGCCCATCAAAAGCTCAATGTAATAAGAAAAAATACAGAATTATTTTTATAGAACAGAATACAAATGTTATAAAATTGGACAATTAACATATATAACAATTTTTAAAAATTGAGTTTTAAAAGGGAAGGTGGAGAATGTGTGTGTAAGTAGCAAATGTCTTTCAGCGCCTGCCTAAAACAGAAAAATGTGTTTCAGGAAATAAAACACAATGATCTCAACCTTTTAGCCTTTCTCCTGTTTTTTTCTCTTAATGTATAGGTATCCATAGAAAATATTTATCAAAATGTTTGCAATTTCTCTAATTTCTTCATTTTTAGTAACCAAGTCAAAATAAGTAGACTAATCTTTTTGAATGAGGCTTCATAGTGCAATCCTGTTTAGGAACATTTTGTCTTTTTATGTGTCTACTCTTAACTGTACATATAAAGAGACCAAGGTCTGAACATTATTAACTTAATAATAACCAAGGTTATTTTGAGGATTGTTTTTCTTTGTGTTCTAATTTGAGTTCTTTATAATGAGGCTGAATTATATAAGTCTAAACAAACAAACAAAAAAAAAAGTAAAAGAAAAAGAAAACTAATATATTTTTTTGTCAAAGGAAAAGAAGAGAAGAAATATTAATGAAGAGAGCCCAGTCCAAGTTTCCTGTTTCACAGGTTGGCAGTTTCTCTAGTATCTGAAATCCATGACTATATTCCGTGATGACTGTGAGCAAGAACCTCTCAGGTGTTTATCTTAAACTTTATTCCCCTGTCCTCCCTCTGCTTACTCTATACAAGAGGGGGCTCTGCTTTAGTCCAAGAGAACATCATGTCTCTCTCTGTTCCCTTGAACTCCCAACTTCTCAAGATGTGTTCAATTCTTTTTCCCTTTCCTTGCTACATGGTTAATTCTATATGGCTTACTCTGACTGGGTATCCAGAACGTTCAGGAGCTTTCACTTTATGCACTTCTGCTATGGTCTCCAATGTTTATCTGGACTAGCTCAGCATGCCCCTTCCATTCCACTGTCTTTGCTGTTGTCTTTTGAGCTTTGCTAGCAGTCTTCCACCCTGCATCTCACTCTTGTCATATTGACATCCAGATCACCTTCTGATAGTGTCCTAAGGGGCCTTCTGCTTTGATAAAAGGGTTGATCTAATCCCTAACATACACCATAGATTAGATTCTGGTGTTCATCCTGTTTCTTTGTCCTGAAGAACCTGGATGGCTCCACCACCCTTCCTCGCTGCTGCCCTTTGGTACAGGGCACCAAGAGCAATTCCTAGCAATTTTACATGCCAAATAAAGATTTTTTAAAAATATTTTATTTATTTATATGAGAGAAAGTATATGAGAGACAGACAGTGTGAGAGACAGAGCACATGAGGAGAGGTTGGGTGGGGGGAGTACAGCAGGCAGAAGAAGAGGGAGAAACAGGCTCCCTACTGAGCAGGGAGCCTGATGCAGGACTCCATCCCAGCACCCTGGGATCATGACCTGAGTTGAAGGCAGATACTTAACCAACTGAGACATCCAGGAGCCCCCCAAATAAAGATTTTTAAAAATGTTATTCAAATGGGTAATATTAGAGTTAATAACCAAAGGCAAAAGCAGTAGGCAAGTAAAGAAACTAAAGTAGGGGACCAGATGTAAAGACATTAAACTATCAGAGTGAAAAGGCTTAAGTAGAAATTAGGAAAAGAGATCACTAACAAGGGAAATGGTCTTAGAAAGAAAAATTATTTCTACAGAGCCTAGTAACCCAGGTGGTTAAGAATCTAAATAGAAGGATTGTTTCAAATCTTCAAGGGGTTAAATCCTGTACTTGTAGTAATGTAGAAGATTTCACACGTTTAGGACTCACTGTGTGAACCAGCTAAATTATGTCTTCTTCAGCTCTGGGCCTTGCTTGAGGTGCTGGAATCTTTATATATGACCAAGTCTGATATCTGATATAACATCTACTATGTATATGGAAAGTATATTGGATTAAGCATGGTGTTTAGCCTTTGGTCTTTGTTGCACTGGATGAGATCTCAGAGTCTTTGTGTCATCCAAGATGGGTCAGTGGAGGATCTAATTCCAGCTTCTGTACTTTGTTCTTTTATGATGCACCAAGTACCGACAAGAGCACAAGGGGAAGAGAGAGGCCCCTCAGCTAGTGGGAAGTCCTTGCACCAATTCATCCACTAACACACTGAGAATCACCTGACCTCTACACAGTTTCCATCCCAGACCTCCTGATGAAGGGGAAGGGCTTAAGGATCCCTACCTTGTCATGTATCATTGATGAAGTATACTGTACCCAGTCAAAAAAAAAAGGAAAAATAGAAAAAAAAAAAGATACACCATGTACTCATTTATGGAATTAAATTCTCCTATCTGGAGAAACACAGTATTCTTCTCTACATTGTTCTTTAGATAGATCCATGTAAGTGGGGCTCTTCTAAAGATTAGCATATGTACCTCTAGTGTACCTCTAGTAGACTCTTTGGTTTGCCCACAGTTGGAACCCAACACTGAAAGCAACACAAGCTTTTCTCTAATAGAAGAGTTTTTCAAAATCTACTACATGGTAAAGCTATAGTCAAGAAAGTAAGTGGGACTTCCCTCCACAGGATGATAAATTTTTTGTCTTCCCTTGTCAGTTCTCCCAACTATCTCATAGATGCCACAAATAACAATACACTGGCATCTGGTTCTGAAATATATCTGTATTCTTCCACAGCACATCCCTCACAAGCATTGTTTGCATAAACAGTCTGCACCCTCTCATCTCCCGTTCCTTCCTGAGTCTCATCTAATCAGGCTTTGTCTCTGGAATTCCACAGATCACTTTCACTGAGGTTACCAACACCTGCATATTGGCAAATACAGAAATTGATGGATTCAACCATATTTACGAAACATTCAGAGGATTATTTTTTATATGAAATTTAATGTGAATAGTGTCCTCAGAATGCTTCCAACACAATGGCTCTGGTATAATCTTCTAGGACTTAATTTTTAAATAAATAGTAATCTGTTAAGTTTCATTGATATTTTTGCACATAGCTAGGCATATTTATTTTGCTGTTGAATAATATTTAGTTGTCTGAATAGATTTGGTTATTTATTCTTTTGTTGACTATATTTTTTTCTTGTTTTGTAGTAAAGATATCTCTGATAAAATATTCTTATACATGACTTCTGGTATATATGTGCAATATTTTGAGTCATTTGGCAAGCAGATGTTCACCTCTGTAAGATAATGGCAAAATATTTTCCAAAGTGATTAATTATCGCAATTTACAAGAAGTGTTTTTAAATCCATGTCCTCTTCCAGCATGTTGTAGCATCAGCCTACTAATTTTTTGTGACTCAAATGGGTATAAAATAGGATTTATTTATAGTCTTGATTTTCCTTTCTCTGATCACAAATGTGGTAGAACATCTCTCCACATGTTTATTGGCCAAATGTAATTTACCTTCTGTGAAATGCACGTTCACATCTTTTGTCCATTTTCCTAGTGAGCTTGATATTTCCATTAACTTGAAGATTTTACTGGGGCGCTTGGGTGCCTCAGTGGGTGAAGCCGCTGCCTTCGGTTGAGGTCATGATTTCAGTGTCCTTGGATCTAGCCTCGCATCAGGCTCTCTGCTCAGCAGGGAGCCTGCTTACCTCTCACTCTCTCTGCCTGCCTCTCTGCCTACTTGTGATCTCTCTCTGTCAAATAAATAAATAAAATCTTAAAAAAAAAAAAGATTTTACTTAAATATTTCTGACATAAGGTTTAGTCAATCATGTAAGTCATAAATAATCTCAGCTTGTAAATTACATTATTAATTTCTTTAAGGAGTTATAATAAATTATCCAAAATTTAGAAATAAGGCAAAAATATGGGCAGCATAACCTTCCAAGATCAATAGGGGCAAAGACCACTCAAACTATTGAGTGGTCTTTGCCCCTATTGATCTTGGAAGGTTATGTATATATATATAAAACTATATATATAGAATTTTATATATATTCTATATATATATAGAATATATGAATGAGAATATATAGTATCTAGATAAACCTACTATTTACCATTATAAGGTTATGTATATATGTAAAATTATATATATTATATATATTATGAATATATTCATATATATTATATAATATATTATATACATATATATGAATGAGAATATATAGTATCTAGCTAAACCTACTATTTACCATTATTTGAAGGTCTGAGATTTTGAGGAGTTTCATGTTAAAACTGTAGACATTGGTCTGGGGAGATGAAAATAATTATCAGTGAAACTGATAGCCACCCAAACTATAGTTTATTGTCCTATTAATGTTAGTCATTAACCAGTTTTATACCCAATTCTGCAATCTTATCCTAACATTTCTTTATTAAATTGCATCTTGGATTAGTAAGATTTAACCATAGAAACAGAAACCAATAGAAACAGAACCAATCAGATAGATAGATAGATAGATAGATAGACAGACAGACAGAAATATTTTTTATAGAATTCACCAGTAATGGCATCTGGACCTGGAGTTTACTTTTTAGGAAAGTTTCGATCATAAATTCAATTTCTTTAATAGGTATATGTTTTCTCATGTTATCTATTTCTTCTAGAGAGAGATAGTTTAGCTGTGTATGTCATGAGATTTGTTCATTTTATGTTCATTTTATGTAAGTTTTCAAGTTTACCGGTATAAGGTTAATATGTCCTTTATTATCTTTTAATTTTTTTAAGAAATTCACCAATTCTTTTATTTACAAAAGCCAAAGCATATTTTACTCAGTACTCCCTAGAAAGCTAAAATAAAAACTTTTGCTACTATTTATGCATTGAAATGACTACTAAGCATACTTAGGAGAAAAGACATCCTTAAAAATTCAATAAAAAAAGATTTTCTTCTTTGAGAGCAATATTATTTTTTAATATCAGTTACGTAAGCTTGAGATGCAATGTGTAATTCTTCACATATAGTCAATATTTTTTTTAAATTTTATTTATTTATTTGACAGAGAGAGATCACAAGCAGGCAGAGAGGCAGGCAGAGAGAGAGAAGGAAGCAGGCTCCCCGCTGAGCAGAGAGCCCGATGTGGGGCTCGATCCCAGGACCCTGAGATCATGACCGGAGCCGAAGGCAGAGGCTTTAACCCACTGAGCCACCCAGGCGCCCCTATAGTCAATATTTTTAAATTTATATGAGAAGTTAAATGCTAAGCCTCTTGCCACATCCATCTCCATTCCTTCACTAGCATCTGTCTCAAAATCAGTGAAAAAAGCTTGCCACCCTGAAAATGAAGCTAATGTTTAAAAATAACCATGTTTCATACAGCATAGCCCCTACTCACCACCCAACATTTCTTTTGGTGCCCAGCTAATTAATTGGTGAGTGACTCTCCAGCAGGACTTTCAAGGGAATTGTCAAGAGGGTAAGGTAACTCTTAGTATTGCCATACTGGTCACCCTGATTTCTCTGAGATCCTATGGACACAGCTAAACAGCTATTTCAGGCACAGAAATAGGAAACTAAAAAATCAGAATATGCTGGTAGGGGAGAATAAAAGCAAACAAATTCTTATTCAAAACTCTATTTATTTATATTTATCATTGTAACTGTGTTAGATGAGCAGCAGAAGAAGAAGTAATATGATAGGGAGCATAGAACATTTTGGAAAACAGGGAATTATAAAACAGGCCAACATTAACTAATTAGAACTGAAAACATCTATCTAATTCTGATAGACTGTGCATGACCCTATAAAATAAAATGACTTTGAAAAATTGATTTTTGAAGGGAAAAAAAGAAAAATTGATTTTTGAGAGAGTCGGTATTAAATTGAGAAGTCCATAAAAAGGAAACTGTGTCAAATATGCCATAGCACCATTTTCTTTAGACTTTATGTAGACATTGCATTGACTTATTTGAACAATTCTGTCAATCTCATATGTAAGTCATTTCCAACATTGACTAACAGCACATGGACATGAAACATCCCAGTCTAAAATCTTTTGGCTCATAGTTCTGATGGAGAGGTAAGTGAAGGTTACCAAAGCAGTAAATTATCATTGAGCTAGAGGGGATAGGATTCTAAACAAGAAAACATATTCATAGTGAGCATAGTGAAGTTTTATGGTGTAGATGAGATAGGTTGGAAAAAACAAACAATATGCCCATCCATTTGGACAGTATTACATTTAGAGAAAATTTTCAAAGAGCTTGTGAGAAACATTGGCAGGGTTGTACAAAGTGCCTTCAAACCACTATTCAGCCTTTGTTTAGTTCTATTAGTCAAAAATGTTTGAATGCACACACTCTTTGACCTATATATTGGATTTCAAGGAGTTTATCCTAAGAATATGCAGACAAAACCTTTTCAGGATGTCTGTATAAATATGTATAGTGCAAAACTTTTTGTAATAGCATTAAAAATGAAAAAACAAAACATTCATCAATAAGGGGCTTTAAAAATAAATGGTGATATAGAATACAATGGAATCATGTGGCATAGTAAAAAAAGGTGAAGAGCAATACAGATACAGAATGTTAACTAAGATTAATTCTAAGGGAAAAGCAAAACGTAGGAATACAGATACATCCTTTTGTGGGGGACATATACAAATTTATTAATAGATATATACACGTGGGCATATGCATTTATTTTATAATGAAAAATGACAAAGAGATTCCTAATGGCAGTTGCCATTGGGGAGGAGGAGTAGTGAGTAGAATAGAAAAGAGAGATGGATTAAGGAATGTATCATTTTTCATTTTGCTTTTGTATATTGGTTTAACATTTTGAATTATTGGTTATATTAATTTTTTAATCAATAAAATTATCTGGTGGGGAAACAGGGGATTACATTTCTCCTTTGAAATACCTATGTTAAAAATAATTTGTTAAATTAAATAGACAAATTACAATTATGTAAGTTCAAACACAGGCAAAATCAGCATGAAGTAACCGGACAAAGAGAACGGGGGGTATAGTTCAGTGGTAGAGCATTTGACTGAAGACAAAGAAAACAAAGCAGATCAAAACCAGAAAAACTGACACTTTTATTTTAAGGCAGGAATACATAGGTAGTAATACTATCAGAAAAACGGAAGGGATGAATAGCACAACATCCCCCGGTGTTGCAGGAGTGCGGTTGCAGGGAATTCTTGAGAAGGAAGTTAAAGTATTCAGGGGGGTAAGTCCATTCAAGAGGCTTCTCTCACACTGACAATGGCATATTTCTTAACATGGTTTATGGGTGTACAGCTGTTCATTTTATTATTCTTGTTTAAATACTGTCTTTCAGATGCTCATATTCTCTTATATACATTACATGTATAATATGTTATATGCATGCTATATATGTTATATATGTATATATGTGTGTATGTGTGTATACATGTATACATATAAAATTATAAGATATACATATAGGTACATATTTGTTTTGCTATAGTTCTCTTCAAAAACTGATAATTCATTTTCATGACTAAAGCCACATTGAGTACACATTGTTTCTTGGCATCACCTAAATTATCTCACTTCTAACCCATGTCACCGTGCGAGGTAGATACTATTAAAATCCTGTCATACAACAATGGTTAAATATGTTCTCTGCTATCTGGACTCTGACAAACTGTGGGGATCACCAATATATAAGTGGAAAATATAGTTTGTAATAAGTACGGATAGTAAGAATAAACAAGTATCAGTACTGATTTTAAAAAAAAAAATCCTGCCATATAAATAAAGAAAGTGAGACTAAAGAGTAGAAGCAACTTGCTCAAAGTCACTCAGTAAGTTGTTTGTATTTAAGTAAAAGTTGTTCTGACTTCAGTGTCCAATGCTTTAAACATAGGAGGGACTTCCCCTTAAAAAAACAAATGCACAAAATGATTCCAATTTGCTATTCTTAACTTATTGTTTGATGCCCTATGGATCCCACATCTGGATAATGCTATCATCTGTCATGAAAAATTACATGTAATTTTATCAAACACAAGTTGGCAGTTAACCATGATAACATTATGTAAATAGCAAACATTTAGCAATCAAAGTACTAAATAAAAAGAAAGAACCTAAAATAGAATTAAGAAAGCACATTTTAACTTATAAGGTAATGTTCTGGATCACAGAAATCTCAGATTACACTTAGATCTTTCAGTGAAGCAATTAAAAGAATATATCAAGGGATATTATTGGGACATATGCATAAAGTTATTTACCTCACTATTTGTAGGATTTCATAAAGCAGAATTTATTTTCCTTCAGACTGTGTATCATCTTTTTTTTTTCCACCTTCTGAATGGGCCTTTATTCCACATTCTTTTGAAGAAAATTCCCATTCTTTTAGTCATACCGTGAGTTTCCTCACTGCCAGAAATATCTTACGCATCAGAGTGGAAGTCAGATTTAGTCATTTGCACAATATTGTGCAGCACAGTTTTGCATGGAGGAAGCTACTCAACCAGCTGAATGACTTCAGGTGTTCGCCTCGTAGTACCACTTGTGTTTATTTGGGTTCTCTCCAAATCCTGCTGTCCACCTGGTTTTCTGCACCATCCAGGGTCCAGCCACAGGGCTGGACTTTGTATCCTCAAGCCTAGGATTGCTTGTATCCTCAAGCCTAGGATTAGGGCATTCTATGCAAAAGACTAATTCACCTTCTAGGAAATTCACTTCTACATGTGAGTCCTGAGAACATTTATGGGATGCAAATATTTTAAAGGTGTCTATGTTTGTTTTCTCTTCCCATGTTAAAGCAAGTTACATGTTTGCTTTATAAAATTCTAAGTAAATTGTGAAATACTTCTACATTAACCAGTTAAGGGAAGAGCCAGACCAGAACTATGACCAAGAGATCTTCCTTGTATGCACAGTGTTGGAGGCCACTGCACGGTTGGAGTTGAGGACCAAACCAGGCCCTGACTTGTGTCTCCTTCAAAGTCGGGACACCTTGACAAGGTTAAGGACGGGAAAGTTGAGTGCACTGAGAAAGGGTCTGTGCTATGTGTCGTGCACTCACCTACGTGACTTCCCACACACTCTCCCTGCAGTAGGGAACAATGTGGCCAGAGTCCTGAGTTCTTAGTTAGTCCTTGTTGTTCTGTACCTCCCTGGTTGATTGTCTTGCTAATGGCTTTAGCAGAAACTACCTGGCGTCATGGGGTTTGCTTGTAGTTAATGTAAACTTGTTATAGAAGCTTGTGGTCATCTGACTATGTACTGATGTATTACTCCTCCTATTCTGGTCTGCCTTATAAATGCTTGTAAGATGTGGAATAAAATTGGCACTGTTGGACATCATCTTCAGTGTCCCTCCTGCCCCCATCTCTTTGTCTCTTAATTTTTTTCCTCATCCTCTTAGCCCTCACGGTTACCCTGGTCGATTCGTTGCACTGGCCGCGACAGCACAGATTTCTGTGTGGCCAAAATAGTTATTTTATCTACCTTAGCAAGTAGTCCAAATATCGCTCATGATTGCTCCAGCCTTAGTGATTGTAATTGATTGAGAGTGCAGCTGACGTTTTTTTAGTCATTCTGCCTCCAACTTGGCTGATGACTTATTACTGCAGGCATCAATGCCCTAGGTCCAGAAAGTTCACAAATAACCAACTCTTTCTCCAGTAGCAACTACTTATGGTGGTCAGAGAATGAGAACATCGAACGTCTCAGCACCCATGTTGTACAGAACACCAGCAGAGACAGTACTATGCAAACAAGAGAGAGAGATGGGAAGAAAAATCCAGGAAAGGCTCAGCCCCTATGCTTCAGACTCACACAGTGTCATCCCATTGACAATTGGCTGTATCGGGGTATTTTGTCAAATGGCTTAGAAACTCTCTTTCTTTTTCATATTATACCCCATGATTCAACATGTTTCATCCATTACATGTATCTAGACAAACAAAAAATCGTGTCAATGACTGGAGTCTTTATACATATGTGTATTATGTATGTGTATATGTATGGTGTGTGTGTGTGTGTGTGTGTATTTCCACAGTGGCTCACATGATCATTAATAACGGGTGGTTTTGCCATATTCATTTTCTCTAGTGTTTGAAAATTTCAGTTGATGAAAATTTCAGTTCATAACACATGATTGAGAAGTAGATTGACTCAAATGTGAATAATGACTACCTACTTAATGTTTTTATGTACTTATGTAGTCAACTTTTAAAAGGTCTGCTTTCACAAACTTTAGGGAGTCAAATTTAAATACCTAAATAAAATAATAGAACTTAATTCACCTTCAATTAAAATTACTGATTAAGGGGCACATGGGTGGCTCAGTCAGTTAAGCATGTGCCTTTGGCTCAGGTCATGATCCTGGGGTCTTGGGATCGAGCCCCACATCAGGCTCCTGGCTCAGCGGGGAGCCTGTTTCTCCCTCTTACCCATGCTTGTGCTTTTTCTCTCTCTGCTTTTTTCTCTTCCTCTCTCAAATGAATAAAATCTTTCCAAAAAATTACTGATAAATTCTCTGAGAAAACAGATTAATAATAGCTATATAGCAAAGATCAGGTGAGAATGTTAGGTCTTACTAGTTTATTGACTCTTCGGTTTTGGCCACTAGGAGCTAAGAAAGTATAAAATAATAATTCATACATGGACAGAAACACCAGGTCCAGCAGATTGCATTTGGCTAAGTCTCACCTACTAAAAGCAAGTGGAGGCTTTACATACATTACTCAGGTTTGAGATATATTTCTCCTATTTTAGTTTCAATAACAACTTTGTTAAAAAAAAAAGGCGGGGGGAAGGTAAAGAAAAGAAAGGGGAGGCAAAAAGGAGGGTATTCAAATTTAGCTTCTTCCATTGAGTCTACAGGAGAAGGGTGAGATAAATTAAAAGAATGTCACTTGCAATAATCTGTTTATTTACATTATCCATCCCATTATGCCAATTCTCCAACACTAGAGATAATAAGATATAAGTGTTATGCATCTCACTTCCATAGCTAGTACCTCATACCTCCCCCGCCTTCTCACTGAGACAGTGGATTGATTCTGTTAAGATGAGGGGACACTACTGCCCAGGGTCTGCCTTTTCAGTTCCCTTTAGCTAATTCTGTTTCTGAGATCTTAGGGCCCAAAAGATACTAAGGATGCTACATAGTCTTACGATGTCTTATTGATTTTCTGCTTGCAAGGTCTGTCAATTACTGAGGGAAGGATGTTGAAGCCTCCAACTCTACCAGTGGATTCATCTATTTCTCCTCATATTTCTGATTCATATTCTTATTTCTAATCAATTTTTGCTTCATGTTTTTTGACATTCTGTTATTAGGGGTATACATGTTAAGGATTGTTATAACTCCTTGGAAAATTAGGCCCTTAATTTTTATGTAATTTCCTCTTTATCCCTGATAATTTCCCTTAATCTGATATCTGCTGAAATAAATGAAGTTACTCCAGCTTTTATTTTTATTACAGCTAGCATGGCATGGCTTTTTTCATTAAAAGTGAGTTTCCTGTAAAAAACAAAAACAAACAAACAGAAAAACTTGGATCTTGTTTTTTGGTTTTTGGTTTTTAACCACTTTTTATTGGTAGATTTAGATCCTTAACATTTAAAGTGATTATTTATATAATTGGATTAATATCTAACATGATTGCAATTGCTTTGCATTTATTGCACTTGTTCTTTTTTTTTTTTAAGTTTACCCTTTTTTGCTTTCTTCTCTGATTTTAATTGAGCATTTTGTATGATTCCATTTTTTCTCCACTCTTAGCATATCAATCATACTTTTTGTTTTTGTTTACTGATTGCTTTGGAGTTTACAGTATGTATTTACAGCGAATGTAAGTGCTTTCAAATACCACTTCATGAGTAGTGGATGTACCTTATAAGAGTATTCCTAATTTCTCCCTCCCATCCCTTGGGACAGTACTGTCATTCATTTCACTTATCCATATGATATAATCACCCAATATAGGTTGCTGTTAGTGTTTTGAACAGTTATCCACTAGATTAGATAAAAATAAGAAAAATAAAATAAAGATCTTATTTTACCTTCATTTATTTCTTCCGTGATTCTTTTTCTTTCTCTACGTGGATCTTAGTCTCTGACCTATAGCATTTTATTTCTCTCAGAGGAAGTTATTTTAATATTTCTTGCAAGACAGTAAGTAGAGAAAGAGTGCAGGTATAGGCAGAGAGAGACAGGATGTCCCTGATGAGGTTCTGGGGATATTTTAGGTATGCAGACACTGAGACAAAATAAAGACAGAGATCAGGAAAATTTAGACCAACATATCCCATTTACTAGGGTTAAAATGTTTTTCTAATAATTACATTTTGAGCACAGAAACTAAAAATAGCCACAAAAACTGATCAGGCTCAGTTCACTATAAAGTTATAAAAAGTTCACTATAAAGATTAACCAGACCTAGTAATGCATATCTATAGATCACAGATGTCCTAGCTATAGATCATGGATCTCATAGAAACTTTCACAAGCTTCATGTCTAGTACAGCCACTGACCTAACAAATGGCAAGTTTCCTGGTAAAATCCCAATAAAAGGTCAGAGTTGAAAAGCCCTCATTGGCAACCCAGGTGGGACCCCTCTCACTCCTGAAAGCTTTTCCTATATCTTTGCTTAATAAAACATTGTCGCTTTGCTCACCATCCTTTGTCTTCATTCTTCAACTCCATGAGACAAGAATCTCGGTCTCCTGCTACAGCAGGCCCATTGACAACAAATTCCCTTAGTTTTTGTTGCCCAATAAAATCTTTATTTCTTCTTTGCTTTGAAGGAAAATTTTTATTAAATATAAAATTCTGGATTGGTGTGTTTCTTCTGTCAGCACTTTAAACGTTTTACTCCAGTATCTTCCGTTTTCTTGGTTTCATGTAATTCTTATTTGTGTTCCTCTTTAGGTAAGGTGTTTTATCCTCTGGTTTCTTTGAAGAATTTCTCTTTGTTTAAATATGGTATGCCAAAATTCAGATTTTTGTTATTTATCCTGGCTGGTATCCTATGAGCTTCCTGGATTTGTGGTTTGGTTTCTATCATTAATCTTAGAAAACTCACAGCCATTATTAGTTTAAATATCTCTTCTGATCCTTTCTTTCTTCTATCTTCTTTTGATATTCCCATTATATGCATATTGTACCTTTTGTAATCATGCCACATTTCTTGGATGTATCGTTATCCTTATTTATTTATTTTTTGTCATTTGTATTTCTCTTTGCATTTCGGTGTTGGGACTTTCTATTAATATATTTTGAGCTTATTGATTCTTTCCTTGGCTATGTCCAGTATACTGATGAGTCCATCAAAGGTATGCTTCATGTTTGTTGTAATATTTTTTATTTCTAGATTTTCCTTTTAATTCTTTATATTTTACTTATTTATTTGAGAAGGAGTGAGCAAGGGAGAGAGCACAAGCTGGGTGGAGGGACAGGGAGAGAAAGAGAAGCAGACTCCCTGCTGAGCAAGAAAGTTGATGTGGGGTTCGATCAATCCCAGCACCTTGGTATCATACCTGAGCCAAAGGCAGATGCTTAACCAACTCAGCCACCAAGGTGCCCCCTTTTGATTCTTTATTAGAGTTTCCATCTCTCTGCTTAAATTGCCCATCTACTCCTGCACAATGTCTACTTTTTCCACTACCACTTTTAGCATATTAATTATATTTGTTTTAAATGCTTTTTCTCTTCCATTTTTTTTTTTTACCTTTTATATGCCTTGTAATTTTTTGTTGGAAATTGGACATGTTGTATTGAGTAATAAGAATAAAGTAGCCAGGTTGTTAGTATGGATTTTGTGTTTATCTGTCTAGGAAGCAGGCGTGCTTCATGTTTACTGTAGCTGTGTCAGAAGCTTCAGTTTTTCTAGCATCCCTGTTTTTGTCTCCCTTGTTGGCTTTGGGTTTTTGTTTGAATTTCTCATTTTTAAATAGAATTTAACTCTTTCAGTTCATTGTTGCAACTCATTGTTATTCTATGGGAGTCCTGTTGCTGTGTTAGGTTTTAGGGAAAGATTAAATCTCAGTATTTTAGTGGATGTGTGCTCCTGAACTATGACTTTCACAAGTGTTTCTCAGCTTTGCACTCTCCTTCCCTTGGGTGATCCAGAAAGGCTTACAAGGGTTGAGGTTGAGTCATTTGCTTTCCTGCATGTCAGAGTTGGCTTTGGTGACATTTTTTTGCTTTGTTGATTAGGTCTTTGTGGTGGAGAATGCTCTGAGCTTATTTCAAAATTGTTACTTTTCCCTCCTTCTGGCCTAGCATGAGGAGATTTTTCTCTAATATTACCTGAGAATCTATTGGAATTCCTGTAAGTAAAACCAGAAGTACAGTTGTCCCCTTGGCCTAGGCATCTGGGTGATTATAACTCTCAAGTTACTATACTCAGCCTCCAGCAATTCTTTGAAGTTACTGTTTGAGTAACTTTCCATTACTGGCTCCATCAACTTCTGCTTCTGTTAATCTTGTTTGTACCCCCTGCATCTACTTATTTCTCCAGTTTTTGAGAAGGTTATTTGTTCCATGACCTCAATTCTATTAAGAATATAAGAATAGTCATTGATTCTCAGTTTGTTCAGCTTTGTTCTTGTTTTGAGGATGATAGTGATGGTTTCCCAGCTCTTCACATGTTTGAGTGGAAACTGGAAGTCATCTTATTGTGTCCTAAAATATCTTCACCCTGGAGGCCATGTACTTTAGTTTTACTCCAATGATTTACTATAGGTTGAAAACATGAAATCAATTTCATAAATGGAGAATAATTTTTGCCTATTCCATCCATCATATTAACTCAAAATTGAATGACTGGGTTCTCACATGACATAAAGATCTAATTATATGTACATATATGTACATATATGTACACAGAATCATACACACAGCTTTAGACCCCTTTTCTTTCCAGAAAACAAGCAGGATACTGAAGACTACTGGGGTCAGTTAAAAAGTACTAGAGCCAACAGAAAGAGCTTACACTGGCCTAAATCAAGAGACTTGGAACTCAGAAGAAAATTATTGAAGTTGATTAAAACACATCAAACATATTTTCAAAGCTCTGACTTCATCAATAAAAGAAGAAAGTGGGATGAAAGACTTTGAGAAAGACAAAAGATAGAATGTAGATAAAAGAAATAAAGGAGAGGAAAGAGACAAGATGAGAACAGTTGAAGAGGAAAAGGTTGGGAACAGCTCTATTGGAGATTGCTAAAAGGCATTAACCCATTACCCTGAACACTTATAACAAAATGTTTAGATATAAGCATCAATTTTGCCTTTCCAGGATTAACAAT
Organism: Mustela lutreola; assembly: GCF_030435805.1. NCBI lineage: Eukaryota > Metazoa > Chordata > Mammalia > Carnivora > Mustelidae > Mustela > Mustela lutreola. Next base: position 42,892,721 of record NC_081300.1, read on the forward strand.
ATTTCAGGATAACAAATTAGCTTTAATACATAAAGAAAATTTCTTCTATGTAGAATATTTCAAGATGATAAATGAAGCAGGCATAATGGATTAGAAAGGCATCATTTTGCAACTTCTAATGAAATAGTTGCTTGAAGGATTCAAGCAATGGTCATCGGTGGATGGTAAACCACTGAAGAAAAAGTGATGCAAAACAAGAATATAAGCTACCACAAGCACAAAACCACATGAAACAATAATTTTGATGATTTTAAGTATAAAGATAAGATTGCTTCTACCTTGAGTATAAATTCTAGGGCACTAGGTTCTGATACTTCTGACCTAATTAAATTGTGCTGCTCTTATACAGCAAAGGTTTTTTGTCACCTCACTATTCAGGAGCCATGTAGCTCTTGAAGAATGACTGTATCGTAATCCACATGCATTCACTTAATCTCCACCATCTATGAATTTTTAAAAACCTATTTCAGTCGATGTTCTTAGTCTACAGTATGTTTAGATATGAATCGAGTTGGTAGAATTTGTGGTTGATGAATACAACCACTGTACCTACAAATTTTTGAGATACTTTCAACATAGTCTATGATCATGTTTAATAATACAGTTCTTGGTAAAAATAAAGTTAAGTGAGCAGATTTTTCATTGGTTTGCCAAGTTACCACTACTGTTCTGCTACTATAATGGTCCTTTTTCCAATCAGAAGCCCAATATTAGTTGGAGCATGTTAACAGAGATATTCCAAACTTTGCAGAGAGGAAATTTCTTTACCTAAAATTTTATAATTTAGTTTGCTGACAAGGGCTCATTGAGATTTGGGAGGAAAAAAAAGTAATGTTGTTTATCCTCCTATGAATAAAACCTGTTCTTAAAATATTAATTTACCAAATATTTACTGAGCACTCAGTAACCTTTTTTGTTGATGGTTATGATGAATAAAATATACATGTAAATGACACACCAACCATTGACATATACCTGCTTCAGAAAAATATTGCTACGTTGCTCAAATAAATGATTAGTCCCATCTCAATAAAAGTGTGTCAGATTTTTCATAACATAGTTTTAGTTTGTAATTTAAAATGGCTAGGTTATCCTTAATTATAAATTCTATTTCTATTCCATTTCTATTCCAGGCCTCTACTACCTACACAAGCAAGCTTTCTTAGGAGCACATCAAAACCTATTAATCCCGATTTTCTTACACTAGGATTTGAGAACTCAGATAAGGGAGACAATGGTGTGGTAACAGGTAATCTTGCAGGTACAATTCCATTATTGGTTCTCCTTAATTTTGTTACCATTGCTGCCCATGAGAAATAATTCTAGATATAAGTGCCATTCAAATTTAGGCATTAGTATTAGCAATTGATAAAGATAATATAGAAGGAAAGAAAGAAAAAGAAAGAAAGAAAGAAAGAAAGAAAGAAAGAAAGAAAGAAAGAAAGAAAGAAAGAAATGGAGAGGAGAGGAGAGAAGGAAAGAAAGAAAGAAGAAACATCCTTTGGGACCCGCTTTGCAAACTTCACAAATATTTTTTTAAAGATAGAGTAGTGGGCACCTGGGTGGCTCAGTGGGTTAAGCCGCTGCCTTCGGCTCAGGTCATGATCTCAGGGTCCTGGGATCGAGTCCCATATCGGGCTCTCTGCTCCGCAGGGGGCCTGCTTCCCTTCCTCTCTCTCTGCCTGCTTCTCTGCCTACTTGTGATCTCTGTCTGTCAAATAAATAAATAAAATCTTTAAAAAAAAAAAAATTAAAAAAAAATAAAGATAGAGTAGTTTGTTTTATAGTATTCTAATTATTTTCAGTCTGTATTATAGACAAATTATGTTTCTGGTGAATTCCAGAGAGGCATATTCACAACTGAGAACAAGCTACTCTGTGTCATTCTGGTAGATCTTATTGTTAAAATTGTTGTCATTTTAGTCACTCTAAGGAAGAATGAATCTCCTTTTAATATATAGTAAAATTTTTGAAAATTTTGTTATTTATGTGGATAGCACAATTCATCAGAACTAGTTAAATGTAAATAGCTTAACTAGTTACTATAAAAAATATAAACTAATGAGGAAGAACAGAATATCCCCCAAAGAATGCCACAATATTTCCCTTTTCAACTTACAATGTGTACATCTAATTGATTAAGTGGCTAATAAGAACTGTTAATAAACAGTAAAATAATTAGTGGAAGCTGCAGAAATTTCGCAGTCGCATATTTATACAATATTAGCATATAATGACTTAATGGTGCTCTATGAGCTGAGTATCAGACACCTATTTTTAAATGGTGTAATCACAGTTTTATATAATAGATTCTAATGATACTAATCAATTGTGTGCATGCTGTTTGGAACTATTTTAGGGATCTATTAAAATACGCATATACTGGCAACTCACTGAAAGGAAGTGTGGTAACATGAGGGACCTAGAAAATCTCAAGCTATTATGAGGTAAGCTAAAAAAAAAAAAAACAAGCTTTTATGAGATAAGGCTAAAATTCTGGGTATTACTCCATTTTGCAACTCCTGTAGTATATAATTTTGAGTTGGTTTTATAGTGTCCTGAAGTAGTAAATATTTTTGTCCAATTACTTCTTTTCTGAAATATTTGCCATATCACTTACAACTTACATAGCTTCATATAAATATATATAATATGTATTTATATTTATGTATTATATATATCTCTATAGAAGCCATAGAGTAATATGTATGATAAATGCTTATCCAGATATATTTAAGATACCTATTAATATGTTAATATCTATATTTATCCTAAATTGTCACAACTAAGTTTTTTTTTAACTGAGATATAATTGGCATATAATATTATGCCATATATGCTGTATGATATACAGCATAATGATTCTATATATGTACATATTGCAAAATGATCACCACAATAAGCCTACTTAACATCCATTACCCTACATAGTAACAATATTTTCCTTGTGATGAAAACATTTAATATCTATTCTCTTAGCAACTTTCAAATACACAATACAGTATTATTAACTACAGTCACCATGCTGTGTGACTGTATATTTAAAACCATATGCTTTCAATCAGACAGTTTACCAAATGTACTTGAGGCACAAATGGAAGTGTCTTACTGGCTAACAAATAATGGATTTATCAAATCTTCTTGCTTCCATTTATGGGGGAAATCCAAGAAATAAAAATTTGAGTTTAACCAATTTTTATACAATTTAGACAAAAAATTGAGCCCTTCTATTTGACTTTGGACATAATTCAAGTATAGTCTAAGGAATTTTAACCACGAAAATGGAGTAGGGAACCCATGCAATTCAATGAACTTAACCATTAATCAAGCACTTTTACTGGAAAATACCCCTGATAAGATAGTATAATAAATTTTCTCTTAATTTTGTTTTTATAACCTTAAAATAATTCAACTCTGGTCTATAAAATAGTATAGAAAATCACCTGGTGGATAATACTCGGGTTTTAGAATAAGCAAATACAGTTTCTGATAATTTTTAGATGATCACATTGAGCAATAACAAATCTCTTTGTTTACCAGGCAACTGGAGTAAATAATATAATCTAGTTTATGTGGTTATCGTGAGGATTATTTATATATTTACAGTGCATATGAAGTGCCTAAGCACCATGACTAGCACTTAGTAAGTCTTCAGTTATCATTACTTACTAAATTATTTTGATGCAGGCAGGTTTAAATGCTCACTAAAGAGGCAGTTAAATAAAGTAGAAGTAATGTTGAGGCAAAATTCATAATGGAGTCTCTTTTAACAAGCATTATCCAGCTTATATAAGGATGGTTCAAGTGAGGAACTTCACAATTGAATCTTCACCTACTTAATTTCTAACGCCCACATGTAGGCTCTTTACTTCATCCTGTGGTGGTACCAGGCTGACAGAGGTCATGTCCAGGTTCCAAGAGGAGAAGAATGCATTGTAACCGTGAACTCTGACACACAACCCCTTGTGTACACAGACAGTACCTTTTATCTTTCCTCACAGTAAAAGTGCAGGTCACTTCTCAGTGCCAGTAGCATCTTCTCCTGAGGATCCTACTCATCATTCCGGGCCAAAATCTCGTCAGACTAGCCATGCCGTGGGAGAACGCTTAGAGGAAAGGAATTAATCCTACTCTCTTAGAGATTAATTAAAGTCTCTGCTGACTTTCAGAGAAGTGGGCGTATGGCATACTTTCAATAAGGATAGAAAGTCAAACAAAGATAATAGGTGGGGGAGAAAAACTCATGGAGGCCGATAATTTTGAGTAAAAGAAAGAGGTCAGTAATGTGTGTAGAAGGTGGAAAACTTCAGTGTAGCTGACGATTGGAAGTGATCGCAGAGTAGAGCACTGAAGTCCAGCAAAGCAAGTTTGAGGAAGGTTGAACCATACAGCAAGAAGAGCAACTGTATTTGATTGAAGATGAGCTACACTGTATCAACATATTACTTCTCAAATTGGGGGATGAAGTCTCCGTTTGCCTATTAAAGTTAAACAGACAATTCTGTTTAATCAAAAACCTTTAATGAACTAATAGCCAGTATTTGTGAGATTTGAACACGATTTGTGAATTGCCTCTGCTAAAAAATCTTACACATATTAGTTTACTTAGTCCTCACACTAATCCCATAAAGTAGATAATAATTTTATTCTATCTACAGCCAAATACTAAGGTTTAGGGAGGTAATGTGACTTTTCCCAAATCATCAGCTAATTGTGGCAAAATCATAACTAAAACACCAGCTTATCCAAGGCCAGAGACCATTAACACATTACTATCTACAATATGGTAGATATTTTGTGTTTATGATTTGTTTATAAGTAAATCAAATAGTTTGATTTTAGAATTAATATCACTAAACACTTATAAGAGCCATGAGTCTGATCAATTTTATCAATTGGCATTTGGTACCTAAGAATTGATTTATTATTCTTTATTTTTTTATTATTAATTTTTTATTTTTTATAAACATATATTTTTATCCCCAGGGGTACAGGTCTGTGAATCACCAGGTTTACACACTTCACAGCACTCACCAAAGCACATACCCTCCCCAATGTCCATAATCCCACCCCCTTCTCCCAAACCCCCTCGCCCCAGCAACCCTCAGTTTGTTTTGTGAGATTAAGAGTCACTTATGGTTTGTCTCCCTCCCAATCCCATCTTGTTTCATTTATTCTTCTCCTACCCACTTAAGCCTCCACATGGAACATTCTCCAGAATAGATCACATCCTCGGTCCTAAATCAGGACTCAACCAGTATCAAAAGATTGGGATCATTCCCTGCATATTTTCAGACCACAATGCTCTAAATCTAGAACTCAACCACAAAAGGAAGTTTGGAAAGAACCCAAATACATGGAGACTAAACAGCATCCTTCTAAAGAATGAATGGGTCAACCGGGAAATTAAAAAGAATTGAAAAAAAATCATGGAAACAAATGATAATGAAAATACAACGGTTCAAAATCTGTGGGACACAACAAAGACAGTCCTGAGAGGAAAATATATAGCAGTACACGCCTTTCTCAAGAAACAAGAAAGGTCTCAGGTACACAACCTAACCCTACACCTAAAGGAGCTGGAGAAAGAACAAGAAAGAAACCCTAAGCCCAGCAGGAGAAGAGAAATCATAAAGATCAGAGCAGAAATCAATGAAATAAAAACCAAAAAAACAATAGAACAAATCAACGAAACTAGGAGCTGGTTCTTTGAAAGAATTAATAAAATTGATAAACCCCTGGCCCGACTTATCAAAAAGAAAAGAGAAAGGACCCAAATAAAAAAACTCATGAATGAAAGAGGAGAGATCACAACTAACACCAAAGAAATACAAACTATTATAAGAACATACTATGAGCAACTCTACGCCAATAAATTTAACAATCTGGAAGAAATGGATGCATTCCTAGAAACATATAAACTACCACAACTGAACCAGGAAGAAATAGAAAGCCTGAACAGACCCATAACCAGTAAGGAGATTGAAACAGTCATTAAAAATCTCCAAACAAACAAAAGCCCAGAGCCAGACAGCTTCCCGGGGGAATTCTACCAAACATTTAAAGAAGAACTAATTCCTATTCTCGTGAATTGATTTATTATTATCCTGGTTCTTCTCTCTGTAGAGATACCATACAAGTCTAAGGCACATTGTTATAACTTTGACTTATGAGTATGTTTTTAAAAACTGCCTCCAAAAGGAATGACTAAGACAGATATATTATTTTATGATAAAAATGCATATTTCCCATTTAGAGAAAATAATTTTAGAAGCACAAAAAAATGACTGTCTTGAAAATGTAATCTCAGTTGGTTAAATTTAGGAAACCATGAGAAGGACGACCCTTCACTGCAAGCACATCTCCTAGGCCTGTAACTGTTTCACATGATTATGAATTAAATTAATTTCCATTCACTTTCTGTCGTTTTTTGTCTCATATTCAAGTATTAATTAGTCATGTTAAGGTATGTGCCTCTTTGAAATAGTTCATTTCATTTGTTCTGCCACTTAAAATGCCTCATGTGCTGGAACATATTCTCAGTGATTTTTGGAAGGGACCTATTTATTTTCCTTTATGCCTTTGTTCCTTCAAATATTCATCTGGCTGTCTTCTCTGAATCTATCACATCACATCCCTTTCTCATCTGTACAGGCTCTTTCTTCTTGCCGTGAATAGTACTTTAGAAGTCTTAGGGGTAGCTAATCATATCATAAATGCACAAAGATTGAATATCACATCTAAAATAATTAATTATATAAACATTTAAAAATGCCAATGCCCTTTCAGAACTTCAATTAAAAATAACAAAATTATTTTTTCTAAAATGTATTTACTGCTAGTATAATTTTTCATATGCCTCCAACACTTTCTTTCTTGACCCTCAATAAATGTTCCTAAGCCCTACTATCCTCCTTGAGTTCAATGTGATGTAAGCAATATATCTTCTTTTTTTAATAAATTAAATTTAGGAAATAATTTAAAACAACAGAAAAGTTGAAAAGCACTACAAAGTGCTTAAATTTATCTGGATTTCCTTGCCTTAAACATTTCATTTCAGTTTTTCTCTCTGTCTGTCTCTCCCTCACTCCCTTGCTGTTATTACTATTAGTGGAAATAATAGCAGCCTTTTTTTTAATCAAATGAGAGCAAGTCCTAGACAAGATACATTATCACTTCACCTAGGTATACTTCCATAACATAAAAATACCCTTTTTAATCCTCATACAACTCTTCAAGTCAGAAAAACAATGCTTATTTCATCCAATCTCCATTCAAAGTTCAATAACTTTCAAGAAAATGTCTTTATTTCCTTTCTGTTCTGGGATCTCATCCAATAAAATGCATATCATGTTGATTTTTTTTCCTCCTACTTGACAGATTTACAGTTTCCCCCCATCTTTCTTGTCCTTGATCGTTTTAAAAGACAGAGGCAACACATTTTGTAGGATGACCTTACTCTTCCTGATCATCCTGATAGCTCAGTGGTTCTCACTTGGGAGAAATTTTCTTCCCAGGGGTTCTTAGACTTGTCTGGAGATATTTCTGGAATATCAGAACTAGAGGATGGGGGACAGTGCTGCTGACATTTAGTGGGTAGAGGTGAAGGATGCTGCTAGGTATCTACAATGTTCAAAAGAGCCCCTTAACAACAGAGAATTGTCTGGTCCAAGTTGTCAGTAGTCCTAAGGTTGAGAAACTATGTTTAGCATACTTTCATTGATAACCCTTCAAGGACAGTAAGAGAAAGAATAATCACAATAAATTTCACGATGAACATAGTATGTAAAATTTGAAATAAAACATTAGTAAAATAAATCCAAGAATAAATACAATTGTTAAGGCTTCATGACCAGATTGGGTTTCTCCCAAGACAGCAAAGTTGATTTAACTTTAGGAAATTCACAATTTCAAAATTTATAAAGTATACAAACTTTGGACAAGATGAAAAACCGATTAGACCTACCTAAGGAATATAGTAAAAAACTCTGAATAGAATTCAGTAGAAATTATCCAGAATTCAGCACATATAAAAAGAAAAGAAGAACTGGAAAATACTGAGATGTTAAGAGATATAGAGTAAAATATGGAATGATAGGGTCTAACATATCAAATCCAAGTTTTAAAAGTAGGGGAAAATTCATATTTGAAAATGCAGTGGCTGAAAATATTCCAGAAATGATGAAAGACCCTCAGATTCAAGAAACCAAACAAATCCAAAAAGGTTAAGTGAAAAGAAATTCACCACTGAATACTGCAGAATGCCAAAAAAAGTTCTGCAATAGCATGCTGAGAGGAAAAAGAAATATCTTTCAAGGAGCAACAATTAGATTGATTGCTAACTTCTCAGCAACAACAATGGGAGACAGATACTAAGAGAAAATTATTGTCAACCAAGCACTCAATAGCCGGGGAAAAAAATCTTTTACATACAAGGGCAAAAGGGGGAAAGTTTCAATCAAACAAAAGAACTCAGAAGTATGTCATTTCACTGAAGAAGAAACTTAAATGGCAAATTAATTAATTAATTAATATAAAAACATATTCAGACTTGTTAGTATTAAGGAAAATATAAGCTAAGAACAAAATGAAAAACCATTGCCTATCTACCTGAGTGGAGTAAGTTTTTAAACATTGATGTAATAACAAAGGTTTAAAAAATTAACAAAACATTTATGCACATCTGGTTTAGGATTAAATGTATGCAAATATTTTGGAAAATACATCAGCATCGTTTTGTATATGTGAAGATGCACGTACCATATCTTCCCACAATTCAACTCCCATGTTGGTAAAATAGAGAAAAGTTTTCAATTCGGCACAAGTGGGTATGTATAAATGTTCTTACAAAGGCTACTGGTAAGAACAAAAAGCTAGAACTATTCATATTGAACAAGAATAATGGAATGAATACGTAAACTCTGGGATATTCCTAATGAAATAAGCAACAATGGTGAAAAGGAAGGAACTATAGCTACACACACAGCTGAATCTTAAAAAAATCTTATACAGGAAAGAAAACCATGTTGCAGAAAAATACGTTAAGTATGAATATATTTAAATAAAGTTCAAAATTGGGGTGCCTGGGTGGTTCAGTGGGTTAAAGCCTTATCCTTTGGCTCAGATCATGATCTCAGGGTCCGGGGATCGAGCCCCGCATCCGGCTCTCTGCTCACTAGGGAGCCTGCTTCCCCCCCGACCCTTACCTGCCTCTACCTACTTGTGACGTCTCTCTCTGTGTCAAATAAATAAATAAAATCTTTTAAAAAAATAAAAATAATAAAGTTCCTAATTATCTGAAACTACCCAACATATGACTAGGAATAGAAATACATGTGGGAGAAAGAAAAAACTACATTTTTTTAAAGCAAAGCGATAGCCAAGACAAAAATCAGGATAGTGTTTACTCTGAGCAGAATGGAGTAAGAAATGGGATCAGGAAAAGCCCAACCGGCTACTTCAAAAAGACAGTCCTGTTCATTTCTCTTAGAGTTGCTATGAGTATATGGGTATTCACAGGACTGACACTTTCTGCCAAGCAGATATATGGGAGCTCCAGACAAGGCATTACATATGCAGCATTCCACTTGATTTTCACAACTATCATTTTTCTCCCTTTTTAAAAAATTTTCTAGGCTGAAAGTTCTTTTATTTTGTTTTTTCTAATCTAGATAAATAAGAGAACTATCTTCTCAAATTTTACAAAAATTTTTTGGTTCACATTACAAATTGGATTTCATTGAGTAGACTGACTTGGCAAAATTTGTCATTCCAACAATGTTACGTTCTTATCTTTCTATTAGAAAAAGCCTGATTTCATTTTTCAATTCAAATACATATATTGATTTGAGTCTCTTTGACAAGCTTTTCACTTCTGGGCTCTATTTCTAAAACAGATGGATAGAAAAGACATGGCACCCAGCCATGGTCATGTTGTTTGCACAAAAAAGGTGCTGCAAACTTAGTATTTCTAACTGAAATTCTCCTCTTTGCTCTCATTGAATGCTCACTTATGAGAGATAAGTTCTTTGATTCTGTTGGAGAATAAAAAAAAAAAAATAGTTTGAATTGCCACTTTACTCGTGGCCCCAAAGATTTTTCACCCTGGAGACAATCTCCAAGAGTAGGATTCAAGGTGAGAGAGCCCTGATTTCTAGACTCAACACAGTCTACTTGTCAGGGATTTTGCAAGCCAACTATTTAGTCCAGTTATATAAAAAATTAAATTAGATTAAGTTGAAGTTCAAAAAGCTATGCCTCAAGGAAAGGTAGTAATTATGTAAAAGTATCATTTTAAGTTGTTTCATTGCATTTCTCTGTTTTCTATGCCTTTGAGATTATTTCTGCATGTTGTATCTATATAGTGGAAATGCTATATAAAGGCATGATACTGTGCATCTCTTTCCAACTCAGAATTCAGTGATTTCACTCCCCTATCATTAATCATTTTTCAGTCCATTGGATCTATCAGAATTTGAGAGATGTGTCTTGAATTTCCCCAATACGACAATTATCACGTTTCCTCACATTATTCTCAGTCTTCATTTCATATATTTTGATGTTGTGTTGTTTTGTAGGGAGTGATTAATGATGGTTTAATCTTTTTGGTGAGTTGCAATTACTAGTGTGAAATATAACTCTGTTCCTTATTTAATATTTTGTCTTACTTTTTACATTCTCTAATATTAATATTTCTATTTTGATATTTTAAAAATATTACATAATTGATTTTGTATATTATAAACCACATAGTAGCTATCTTTATTTTTTCTCAATCTGAGAATCCCCACCTTCTCATCAGACCCTGTAACACTTTTACATGTATTCTCATCCCTCATATGTTTGATCCAATGTCTGCATCTATAATTTTGCTGTGATACATTTTTGGATGATTATTTTGAAGTTCTTTTCAAGTTCCTTCTCCAGAACATGTTGTCAAACTAGGATAAGCTTCCTCATTATGCATTAATTATTATTGTGAACCATCAAGAAGAAAAACACAGAGAGTTTCTCATCTTGAAAACACATCTTGAAATAGAATGACAGTTTTAATTAGCAGAGCCCAAGTATCAATAATGCTCCAGAATCTCCTTCAGTCCCAACAATGATTACCACCAAGAAAGTAACTGCTTAGGTTAGCACTAGTGTGTAGGTCAATTCCAAAACTCTGACAGCCATCTGAAAGCTGACAATCTTGAAATCAAAGCGAATTCCCCTTAAGACCTCTTTCATCACTCATGCAAACCTTTCAGAAGTGCCATATTGAAAATAGTTTTCACAGCACCATTAAAGCAGCAATGTCCCTCATCATTTGAACTGCAGCAGTGCATCTGTTTTAAGGATATTGTCACTCTTCTGAGCTTTGCTGTAGCTTAATATGTAATCTATATTCTGAGTTTCAAAGACACATTTTTTTTCTATAAACATGAGGTTAATCTCACTGCTCTCTGCAGATGTATTATAACTGGAGGCATGAATTATATATTTAATCCTGTGACCCTGTAGTATTAATTAGCATTACATTTTAATTCACACATCAAGAAAATACCTGCACTGTGAAAAGCTTTTTTGCCTACCATGCAAAAGTCTATCCTTGACGATCTCGAACGAAAGCAAGATTCTTCCCCCATATAATGCTATAAATTTGTTCCTCTGCATATAGTTTCTTTCTTACTTACAGTTTCTTACAGTGGCATTTCTTTCCATAGACCCCTTTGTGTGAGGGACTTACACAGTCCAACGATAAACTGGGCATCAGAAATCCTAGCACGTAGCCCCCACTTTAGTCCTGGAAAACAAAGTAACCTCAGAGAAATCACTCAAAGTGCCACACCCATACTCCAACATTTATGGATTCTTTAGGAAGATTTAGATTTTCATGGTTCAGTATGTTTTCTCTTCCTAAAACCTTTAGGTTTTAGGCACGCCTTTCTCTTCCTTCCTGGCCAAACCTCTACCCCCTTTCCAATCTGGATGACTACATGGTTGTTTTCAGCCTCAACTCATTTACCACCTTTCTGAAGCCCATCCATGTTCCACCAAGGAGTGACTGATTGATAGCCTGTTTCTTGTGAGAAACTGGAAAGTCCTTACGAGCAGGCACTGTGGGGGCACCTGGGTGGCTCAGTTGGTAAAATAGCCAGCTGATGTCAGGGTCCTGGGGTTGAGCCTCAAGGGGACTCTGTGTTCATCTGGGAGTATGCTTAAAGATCCTTTCTCACCCTCCCTCTCCCTCTGCCCCTCGCTTATTTCTCTCTCTTTCTCTCTTTCTCTTCCTCAAATAAATAAAGAAATCTTTAAAAAAAAATAAAAGGATCAGATACTGTGGATTCCTACTTTTACATCTCTGGGGTCTAGCCTAATGCTTAGAACACAGTGGACACTTAAAAGTATTTGGTGACAAATCAACAAATACATGAAAATATATGTGTGCATGAACACCCTATAATTAGGAGCATGTGATTTGGGAATCATGTTGGTTAAATCCATATTTATGTATATACAGAAAATATCACTCAGTGGGCAGTCAGGCTTCATTCTATATTGATGTACATTTGAGGGATGACATTTTTGTGATGCTTGCACACTAGCTTTGGTTTAACCAGCTGAGTGTGAAATCAGTGTTAATACAGAGGAAACATTCTAAACAGCATAAATAAACAAAAGACTGTGGGCCCAACACTTAGAAAAATGGAAATAAGACTAAGCTTGGATCCATGCATTCAGAGCTCCTTCTCTAGTCTTTTCATTACAGAAACTAGAATGAATGGCCAACATTTGCCAACCTCAAACTAAATTCTTTAGTGCTAAGAGATTAAGGTAAGTACATTATTAAATGTATGATTTACATTTTAATTAGCAAAATGAAACAAAGCCTTCGGTATTAAAAGGAATGCCATGTTAATGGAGAAATGACAGCTACCAGGTTATTATTTTTTGTTAGGGAACTTGCCAGAAACACCCCAAAATTGAATACACTCTGTCTGGCACAGTGCAAAGTGGCTTCCATCCCAGACACAGGTGGCCATTGTCTATATCCTAGGAACTCATCAGGGGAAAAAAAAGCCCAATGCATTATTTATTGTAATATGACATGTTGAACTACCTTGATGCCATCTTCATGACTATACCAAGTGATAAGGAGCTAAAGTAAAATAACGTATTTTATCCAAACAAAACTCTCCTTAGTTTTGCTATTTTTACTATTGATATGATCTCTCTTAATGAGCTTTAACACAAATGGATTATATACTAGCTAATTAAAATAATTTTATAAGTATCACTTTGTGATAATTTTCATTCAGTTCTTGTATGCAGAACAATTCTAATTAGTAGGGATGGATTCAACTTGCTTGATGTTTATAAGACATGTTAAAAGATAAAAGTGATATGTTGAGAGCATTTTTTGAATTTTTTAAACCTTTTTGGATAATAAAGAAGTTAATTAAGTAAGTTTAATAACCGTAAATGTACACTAATGAAGACATTGATAAAATGAGAAAAATGTGTAACATGCAAAGAAAATGTATTATCAATGTTGACAGATCCAACATACTTAGATTATTCTAAGTATTTCAATAGCATTATACATTCTGATTGTTATTCAGAAGCATATTAATATTGTCATTAGGAATCACAATCTGACAGCCCCAGGAGAGGAGAAAATTATGCAGACTAACAATTGTAATAGAAAAAGCTATTGTCATGTTGATATCAATGCCAATATCAAATTAAAGTTACTTCTGGAATTTATGATTAACACATTGTTCACCTTTTTAGCAATTAGAATTCCAATTAACTAATGTTAATAATTTAATATTGAAACAATCAACACAGTTTTTTAATTACAACCTGAGAACTCATACCTTTGATTGAGGGACCCATTAAGAGAAAAAAAAATGACATTTTTTATAGGAAGGTATTATGTAGGAGTGTTCATTCCCAAATTTTTATTACTACCTTAAGAAATTTATCCTCAAATTTTATCAAGGTATTTGGGTAACTAGATAATAAGCAAGTTAAAGAATAAATAAGTGGTTTTCCATTTTTTAATGTTGTTTTTTACTTATTTTTGAGAAAGCAGCTTTTTCTACAATGACCATATAATGTTTTATCATATGAGTAAAATATTTTAAGATTGTTTTCCGAAATCTTGAAAAGCTATATACTTTAGGAATTTTTGCCCTTAGTTTCATTGTGCCTGGTTCGATAGGGAGAATGCTCTTTTTGGCCACTTCCGGAATTGACAATCACATAAACAAAGGTTATCAGAAGCTACCATGGTTCTGGTTGACATCTCCTACACTCACTTCATCTTGCATTGTAATCACTATTGGTTTATATCTGTACTGATCTAGACATAGCCAATCCTTGTGGCTCAGCTGTTCAGAGTCCTATGATCAGACACCAAGTAAAATGGCAGACTTAATGTTGCTGTTTGTCCTAGTCAGTGGGCATTGACTTAACCAAGCCAGAAGTCTTGCTATTGCTTTCATTTGCTCACAAGGAGGAACAGCAAAAATGAGGAGTCTAACCCTTTTCTGTCTAGACATTGGGCTGACCTAGCAGGAGTACTATTTTTATGCTCCAGGATAGGAGATAGCCTTAGAGGTCATGCTTTTGTAGCCCTAGGCTTTCAGAGGACAACTGCAAATCATAACCAAGTGACAAAGTCAAATATCGTGTCCTCAGAGCAAAGAAAAGGAAGCCACCGTAATAAGATAAGGGCAAGAAGTTTTCAGGGAGAAAACAGGAAAAGACTGAAATCAAAGGGCAAGAGGAGAAAATCCAATACATCAGCTATAACATATGAGAGATCCTGGGAACTCTTTCTTGCTAACTAAATGCTGACCTTGTTACCTGGAGAGAGCACTTCATAGCCACAGGAGCAGAATCAAGCAGAAAATAAATGGGTTAGCACAAATCCCTCTCCATTCCTAGAGCTGTCCATATCACTTTCAACAATGGTTTTTCTATTGGTACACAAAGCACAACACTTAAATATGTAAACTTTCAGATGGGTCCTTCAAAATCCTTTTAGTGATCTATTTATTTTTTAAAGGCTTTATTTTTAAGTAACCTCTGTATATCATGTAGGGCTTGAACTTACAGTCTCAAGCTGTAGAGTCGCATCCTCTACCAACTGAGCCAGCCAGGTAATTCCCGATCTATTTATTTTTATGCAACCCCACTACATATGTAACATGTATTTAAGGACAGGCATGAGAGTAAGAAATGAGGTATTATTTAATGGACAATCTGTACCTATGAAATGGTACTATAATCCTTTAATCCACCCCATGCATAGCTCTTACAACTACCCAAGAATCTGCTACATGTTGGGGGAAGTGTCCTGGGTGAAAAAAGTTTTGAAGAATGAGAAACATATCCTGGAGGAAGCTTACTTTCAGAAAGAAAGAGTAGGAAAAGAAAAAAGCAGAATTGGGCATTGGTGTTTATACACAACATACATGTCAATATCTGTATAAACAGTGTCAAATGTTGTGCACTGCTTTTGGCTTCTAGAAGGCAACCTTAGAGAAACAGCTCCATGCACGGAGGTGGGGTGCAGGGGTCCCGGACTGGTAATGGATGCTGTGGTAACTCTGGTACGCGAGACACCTGGTTTGTGTTACACTTTCTGCGCTGTTGACGATGCTCTCTTTTCTCTTCCACTGTAATTACTGCACGCATTTTGGTGGCTCTTAGTCACAAAGATTATTTGTAGCAAGTGTAGATGTAACATTACGATGCAGGTGTACTGTCTTTATTGGCTGTGATTTCATTTGTTTGAGGGACAAAATAGATACAATTAAACTCTTGCTTCAAAGAGACACAGATTGCCTCCTCACAGCACCAATTTTGGTGAGTCCTTCCTAAGCTTCAGCATAAATAAATAAAAATGTAATCTATTTTCATGCAATTTATTACCCACTAATATGATCACAAGAGGAATAAAATTCCTCAGCATTTCTCACACTGGGATTTTTTAAAGTTGCCATTTACTCAATTATAAGATTGAGACCCGAGCGGGATCAATCTCTGATATTCTTTTCTCAGAAGGGTTTTGTTTTCCTTCCCTCATCTTTGGTAATAACCTCTGATTCTATTTCATAATGGGATTGAAAGGAAGTAACTGTATAAGCTGAGAGCAAATGATTGTATTATTCTTTAAATGAGCCCATTGAAATGGCAAGGAAGGGACATTATAAATCTTTTTTACTGGGATATATATTGAGTTTTTATAGGCCCAAGTTTGTGAAATGCTACACCCTATTACCATTCTCAGGATCCCACCGAGGGCTACCACAGTAATAGTAATCACAATAATTATAGACGTGGAGAGCAACTATCTTCTAATCAGTCAGCTGTCTCTAAGCAACCAGCTTTAATAAAACTAACAACTGCCACCTAATATATTCATGTAAAAGTAAAACTCACAGAATTTAGTCATTACAGAACTAATGCCTTAAACCCTCTGACCTGTAATGGATTTGTCAATTATCTCCAATGTCTGAGATCTAAATTCGCTTTTCCAGTGCATAGTGTTCATCATGAGTTTCCTTTGTGCCAAATACTTGATGGTTAATTCAAATGTAATTTTTGCTAAAAATCAGACATGGGGCTTATCAAATTCATAACAAATTATTCTTCCCAAACATCAGATTTCTACCGGGAGTTAGAATGTATATAACCATATGCCATGGAATGGTTACCATATGACATGTCAACATGTCTTCCAATTTTAAGCTATGAGGACCTAGTCTTTTTGTCTCATGTACACCTCCTTCAGCAGCTTTGACTGAATTTACCAGACAGGTAGCCAAAAATTTTTAAAGGATGTCATTTTAAACAAAGTCTGTGAGAAAGTTGTTAGCATATCGCTGACCAAGTAGCTTCTGTCCTTCAAAATCAGAGAGTAATAAACGCTAGAAACTATACACATATTCTTTAATACCAGCAGTCCTTTCAGTATGATGTTTTACATTGTTTCTGAGGTTTTTCACATGTAATTACATTTGATTCTTAATCAGTCATCTGCATCAGCGAAGACAAAACCTTTTCTCTGAATTTGCAGGTAAGAAAAATGAGACACTGAAAGGTCATACAGTTTACCCGAGGTCAGCATGGCAGAGCCAGGGCAAGTACTCATGGGTCCCGATTACCTCCCATTCCTCTTCTAGAAATATCACATTGATTTACTGCCTCTCCAGTCAAGGGTCAGGTGTCAGGGAGGGGGAGTGGAGTCTACGTCCTCTGAATTTACCAGGCGCTATTGCTTGTTCTTCAGGGTTCACACACAACCTCACTTGATCCCAAAAGCTGTATGTCAGATTGGAAAATTCATGTTTTTTTCCAGTGCTATGCCTGTGAGAGTCCTTCCTTTTGGCTACGTGTAATCCACCCAGGACCATATTAGGTGGTGTCTATGAAATCTTTCTTTGTTTAGTTAATTTGGACAGGTCTGCAGGGACCTTGCTTCTTATTATATGGCTCACTCACTGGGAAACTATGTCTCTCCAATTGTGCAGCACTGTTCATGGTCTCCTTAAGTAATAGTGACATTTGGTCGAAGAATAGCATCCCTTTGACCACCCTCCTCTCTGTCAATATGATTGTGCATTCACAAGGGAAGCCAAACTGGGATTTATGCTCTGCTTCTACTCTCCCTTTTTACTGTCGAAAAATCCTGAAGAGTAAACTTGGTAAGGGGTCATAAATGCAGTCATACTGCACATTTGTTGAGGTAATTAAACCTATATGAACTAGCTGCAGTAGAAATGCACTGAAGGTCAACTTTATGTTAGTAAATCTACAACAGGTCCCAGGCCAAGCATGACTGGGGGTGGGAGGCGTGGATTTTCTGTAGGATTTTTGTTGTTATTGTTCAGGTTCCTCGACTCTGCTTTAATATTCTTCACTCACAAACAGTGCCTTTGGATCTCTCCTAATCTATAATGGCAGATAGGATTTTTCACGGGGATTCATTAGATCTGCTAGTTTCACTAATTCTCACTGAAGTCTTAATGATACCTCAGGAGAAATACTAGAGTCTTGATAGGGGTTTTGGAACTGGATCTGAAGACATGATTTCTAGTGGCAGAACTTTTGGTAATCTGTCATGGAGATGTCACATAGTTTGGGGGACAGTTGGACGTTCATCCCTTTCATAATGTCATGGAGGTAGCTTCTTAATGCCCCTATGATCAGAATCATATTAAAGCTCTATATTTTACTGTAAAACAAAAGGTTCTCAAAGCATGGGAGAGAAGCACTTGTGTTTTAGCAGAGTACTGAATCAGAAAATTATATAGAAACTATCTTTCCTCTGCTGGAATATCTTTTAAAGTTTTAGACCTACTTCTTCATCTGTTTTTCTGATACAGAATTTTTGGTTCCAAAATTTTAGCAAAATTAACCTACCCTCTACTTTCCAATTCTTCCTTTATTTCTCTTTGATAGGCTTCAGTAGTTGAGGTGAGTTTCCTTTGAAAGGAGGCAGCTATTGTAGCCAAATGCCTCTAAAACATTATAGGGTGTGACTACCAAAGCATATTACATGTCCACACCCTATAGGACCCCTACATCAGGTTTGCTGTCCTTGAGTGTACAAGTTGTAGTAACAGAGAAGCAGCCTGAGCTTTCCTTTCAAACACAAAGTTTCACATATCTTCATCTTACTAGTTGAGTCCCGCCTTCAATCTTATTCCTTTGTGTCTTCTCCAGGGTGGCGAATCCAACAACTGACCATTTAGTCAGTAACATTTGAGGTACTTTCATGTGGTAGGTCCTTCAGGTGTGAAGCATATACACAATATATACCTTGTTTTGAATCTCTTTTATCATTTAGTATTCACACCAAGTGAAGGCACACAAATAAAAAATATATATAATAAAATAGAAAAGTGAATTACACATTCCATTGTCCTAGATCATGGAGGAGGGGAACTTGGCATGGAAGAATATCTATAATTTTACCATAAGGTAAAAGTAAATGAGAAAAGCAGACAGAAAAAATAGGATAAGGGAATAATAGGGTATGGAGAAGTGTATTAAAAGTTCAATAGTCCCCAAACCTGGAATCCATTAAAAATGTCCAGAGAGCTTTTTAAAATTTGTATTTCTGAGTTCTACTCAAAAAGAAAAAAAAACATGAATCAGGAGGTTAGGAAGATGGGGCACCCGAAACCATATTTAATAGAAATTGTACCGCTAGTCTGACCAGCTTTTGGGAACCAATGATCTAGTTCATTGAGTACATTGAGCCTTTCAAAAATTATGTATTGCCTTCCTAATACATATCAGGTATGGTTTCAGATGCTTGGACAAAGTAGACACAGACCCTGTTATTGGGTAGCTTACTTTCTAGTGGTGGGAGACAGTGCAATATGTGGGTTAACTAAATTTTCTGTACTAAAACCTTCAAGTCTTCATTATCCATATGAAGAAAGCTAAGGCACATAGAGTTTAAATAATTAATCTAAAGTTATGTAACTAGTAGGAGGGAGACCTGGAATCCTCAAATGCGATCTCACTCCAGAGCACTGATGCATGGCTGGCTGCAGAATTTGCAGAGCCTTGCATAAAATGAAAACATAGAGCCACTTGTTCAAAAAGCAGGAAAAACTTCTGTTAAAACACAAAGTGTTTTCTTCCATGATCCCTTTTGCAACTTGGGATGTTTCTTATTCACTATATAATATCATTCTGAGAAAAACAAAATTAAATTGTAAATGGTGACATGACTGTTACCATTACCCTTACATTTTATAATACTAGTTTTCAATGCAAATATGAGCATTTAACTTATTATACACAGAATCACTGGAATTACACAACTTGTATTTCATAGCTTATAATTCTTACCAGAATGCCAGAAATGCTGCAGAAAACTAATTCAACTGTCTTTATTTCAGTTCTTTCTTTCTTTCTTTAGATTTTATGTATTTATTTATTCGACAGACAGAGATCACAGGTAGGCAGAGAGAGAGGGGAAAGCAGGCTCCCCGCTGAGCAGAGAGCCCAATATGGGGCTCGATCCCAGGATACTGGGATCATGACCTAAGCTGAAGGCAGAGGCTTTAACCCACTGAACCACCAAGGTGCCCCCTTTATTTCACTTCTTGATAGACACATGCATTCCACCAACACTCGTTATCTTCAAATTATGGATGAGTAAGGAATGAAAGAAAATGGAATTATGAACTGCTCTTTATTTCTCTTTCCCTCTATGTCATTGTTGTCCATGTAAGCAGTTTGCTAGTGAGGGCAACTAATTCAAATAAAAAAGAATATGCTGGGTGGCCCTTTGTCACTCATGTGTCTTAGAGTCATTGCTTTCTTTCTGTGTTTGAAAAACGTTCTGGTTCAAATGGAAAGTGTGGCCTGCCTTAGCTGTCAGCACCCACACTTACTCAGTTGCAGACCTAAGCAATATGCTTCCCTTTACTCATTTGAGTCTGGATGAACTTGCAACGCATTGTGGGAAAACTGGGATTCTGTGCTCATGGTGCTTTATGAATGCTATATAGGAAAGGTATGGAGAGGAACAGTGCACATGTATATAATATGAACACCTTCTCTACTTACACACATGCTCTATTATCTCACAGGACTTCAACAAAGCACTAGTTTAAAGACGAAATTGTGTACAGTTTCAAGATGGTCACAGTAGAGCTTTGAACCAAGCATGACAGCCCTGAGCCCTTCTGTATATATGTGTATGTATATGCACAGGGCACATACCCATGATGTCAACCCTACCTGTCTTAACCACCATTGCTTACTGCATCCTGTATGAAGTGATTTCACCTGGACAAACCAACTTTGTTATTCTTTTCTAGGTTAATGCTTGCTTAAAAATGTCCTTTTATAGCAGAGTTCCTGCAGTTAAACATAGTGCTCTAGACCTGGTGTTCTCAGGACTCAAAGCATTATTATTTCCTTGTTTAGACACTAACTAATGCATGCTTAGTTTCCTAATTTGGATAGCTGCAGTGTTTCATCTCATTCTCTTCCTTCAACGTTCATCCCCTCCACTTCCCCTAATGCTACCAGTATTACTATGTGCAGGTACTCTTTAAAGTACTTTATATCATGCTTCCTTGAATCCTCACAGCAATGCCATGAACTACATAACATTTGTAGTTGGCAGGATAATGGCCTTCCCAAGATGCTCATGTCCTAATCCTCAGAACTGTAAAGATGTTACATTATATGACAAGGGCAAATTAATATTGCAGATGGAATTAAAGTTGCTAACCAGTTGATCTTTAAAAAAAAAAAAAAAGGGGAGAGGACTCAAGATTATCTGGGTGGACCCAGTGTAATTACAAGAGTCCTTAAAAGTGGAATAGGGGAACAGAGAGGAGGTTGGAATGACTCAATGTGAAGAAGATTCAACTCATTATAGCTAGCTTTGAAGATGGCAAATCTTTTAGTTTGTTGTGACATCACAGGTCAGCAAGAAACACGAAAGAAAACATGCTGCTCTAGCTTTGAAGATGAACTAAGAAATATGGGAAGTCTGTAGAAGCTAGAAAAGCAAGCACACGGATTCCCCTCTGAAGTCTCCAGTAAAGAATGCAGACCTGCCAACATCTGGATTTTAGCCCAGGGAAGCCTCCATCAGACTCTGACCTATGAAACAAATGCCTTGGCATTGCTAGCTCTTCATACAGTTCTACTGGGCAGTGCTGATAAAGAACATCACTTTCTAAATGGTACCTTAATGAGTATTTTTAAGTAAATGATTACTTTCAGCAAGTACGAGTCTCTTCTGTGAGGCATCTGTAATGTAATGATCTCAACATTTAACACATACTTCTACATCTACTAACAAACACCGACTGGAAAACAAGATCCGAACTGTATTTTTTTCTGTAACCTCAGGCAAGCAGTTTCCTGGACATTTTGCATTCCCCATCTGTTGGGTGGTGGTGGTTTTTGTTGTTTTTCAAATTATGCTCCCAGAAGATATTGCATTTATCACTCAAAATATGAAAACTATATGTCTCAGCTATTGTCAAGGGGATGTGTAAGTCTCGAAGATATTTGTCAGTATGCTGTACCTTATTGCCTTCCTGATGCATGGCTGGAAAATGTTTTTAAAGAAAGACCATGGAGGACGTAGGCAAGGCTGTTTAGTACTCACAAAGAAAACATCAACTAAAGGCTGTTAACTTTGTTTTAGACCAAGCAATTGGCTGAAGTTGATAATTATTTATGAATCTTTTTATTATAACTGCCAATATGGTAGTCAGATCCCCAGGTTAAATGACATGGGTATCTTTCCCAAGCCTGGCTTTTAGCTTGCCTGCTTGGATTTTATAGTCTTGCAGTATTCTGTGCAACGCACACTATTTTGTTATGTCCCTTGTTCCTTTATCACATGTTCTTTCGCCCCTGTTAGCCCAGCCAGGGCCTGGGAGCGATAGGCAGTTTTCACTACAAAGAAGCTACCAATACAATATTCTCTGCATGATTTATACGTGCAGCAGAGGGAAATTACCAGCATAACTCCATTATGCCACTTCCACAGTTACACTCAACTGCATTACCTAAAGGCACCAGCATTTTCTTTCCAAGCATTGCCTTTTCTGCCTCTGTCTTTCATTTCCTGTTTGTACAGTGGGCTGTTTGCCCCTGTCCAGGAGGTCAGTCTGAAAGCCTATTTGACCTGGTCTCTGATCTTCAGTCTTTTAGTTTGTTGTGACATCACAGGTCAGCAAGAAACACGAAAGAAAACATGCTGCTCTTACATTCCATCTTTGTTTTTTATGATGAAACACAAAATATGCAAGCTCTAAACTGCATTCGGAAGATAATTTTTTAATCCACCTCTATACCTTTGAATTTGGACAGTTTTTAACAATAAAGCTATCTTGGCGAATTACCATCTCATGCCTGAATTTAAATGCAATCTGATTTACATAACTGATCACGTTGATTTCGCCTGTTGAAATTCTCCCTATGTAAACACTCTGTGTTTTTCTCTGATGATAATCCCCAGACCAGGTCATCTCTCTTTC